>NC_090989.1:191997247-192306521 GCF_041146395.1 Eulemur rufifrons | reverse complement strand
ATCGCCTTGCTCTGGCAAAAAATGTTTCTTAAACAGCAAGTTAGTCAACTTCCAATCATGAGCAATAACAGTGAAGTCATACTTAGCTTTAAAATTAAGTATAGGGGTGGAAAGACTATTGACAGACTTTCCCTTATATCTCTGCCTTGCTTAATATGTTGAAAACCACTATCAGAAAGTCCAGAAAGCACAAAACACATCACAGATAATGGAGATCTAACTGAATTACCTTTTTGTTCATTCTTAGACTCCTATATCATGTACCAGGCTCCATAATTTCAGGAAGGAAGAACTGAAAGGGAATCAGAGAAGATACACTAATTCGAGGGCTTAGAGAAAAAGACCTAGGAGAGAAAAGAAAAGGCTAAGAGGAAATGCAATACTGGTGCAGCAAAAAGCATGAAGGCCTGCGATTCAGGCAATCCAGCACCAGCAAGCCAGGTAACCTTGGACAAGTCACTTGACCCATTTGTGCCTCAGTTCTCCTATCCGTAAAGTGACAGATTGATTTGGATCACCTCCAAGGTCCCTGGTGTGTAGATGATGAGAATAGTGACAATTTCCCCAAGACCACTGAGGTTAGACATACTGCAGTGCTTTCTAATCGTGAGAGTAAGACACCGAAGCAGGGATCCAGGTGAGCTCAATGATCTCCACTAATGGGAAGGATCAGAAAGCAGTGATTCCCGGTGGAAGGCAGACTCTGCATGATGTGTGCATCTAAGAGCAAGGGCTACATGGTCTAAAAATATTATAAACAACAGAAAATAAAGCTGGATAACATCGCAGTGAGTGATGTTCTAAAAGGAAGACTGAACACACTGCAGCAGCAAGGGTTAACCAAAGTGAGGCTTCACTTTTCGGTTCACTCTTTGGTGGAGACAGGCCCAGCAGCCACAGTCCCTCTGCTCCAGAGTTTATCAGGTGGGGGCCCTACACGTCTTAGGAGCCTCCTACTCCACACACGTTAGCAAACAGGTAGGAAAGAAAGTTTCCTAGCCAATTTACATATTTCAACATTGAGTCAGTATTTCCTTGCGACTGAGCAGAAAGAATTCCTAGAAACTTGTGGTAACGATACTGGCGTTAAGTTTGGAAGAAAGGTCACTTCCCATTCCCGCTCCCCAAATCCTCTGCGGAGATCCCACCTCCTCCCAGCCCCGCACCCACGGACGCCCTGCGGCCGAGTTTCACAACATCCTCCCCACCCCAAGGAGCCCGCCCTCCCTCCAACAGCTGGAGGTCCGGGATTCCGAAGGACAACGCGGAGTTCCAACTTCCCACCTCGGGAGGGGGCTGACGCGCAGCTGGGACTTGGGTCTGGCCGGGCCGCTCCCGAGGCAAGACCCTCTCGCTGGGACTCAGTTGTGACACCAGAGCTTTCGGGCGACAGAAGGACTCGGAGCCGGCGCCCCTGGAGCGCCCTGTAGGTGCCCGCGGGGCCTCCCTCAGGCGGACTTCCGTCCCCGGACCCCTACTCACCAGGTCCTCCCAGCTTCCCCGCCCCGAACTTGGCCCGCCCCCGCTCGCGGGGACCGAGCCTGGTGCCCAGGCGCTCGAGCGGCTGCCGTCGCTTCTCGCGTCGCGGGTCCTTCCTGCTGTGCGCCCGGGCCCGGCAGCCGGGCGGGCAACGTGGCCCTTCCCCGGGAAGGCGGGGCGGGCTGAGGGGCGGTACCGGCCGCCCCTCCTCGCCCAGCGCCCGGCGTCCGCTCCCCCGTCCGGCCCCTCCTCCCGGGCCTGCCTCGTTTCCCCGCCTCTTCTCAGTCACCGCCGTGGACTCAACACCCCAAGTTATTCTGGGCCCACGACTTCGAGGGGCGGCTGTACCCGCGGGCCCTTCCCTGCTCCGGGTCGCGACTCTAAGGACTGATACAGGCTCCACCCCTCCCCTCAGCCCCCTCCAGTCCGGGCCTACCCCGCCTGGAGCCCCCAAGCCTCGTGGAGGGGCTGCGGGGTGGGGTGAAGAGCCCTTCCCCGACGTAGGCGTGGAAGACCTGTGGGGCGGTCACCAACTCAAGACCAAGGATCTGGAAGCCAGTGCCCCCAACCCCCACCCCGAGCCGGGGCAACAGAGGGGCGCGCGGGGCAGGGATGTAAGAACAGGAACCAGGGTGCCAAAAGGGAACTCAGGGAGGAAACACCTGCTGCCAAAACAGGTCAGGGCCAGCAGTTTCTTTTTCTTCTGTTTTTTTCCTTTGGGGGTGGGGAATGAGAGCTGTTAGTTCTGATTAAAAAAAGCAGAGAGACAGACCTGTCAGCAGGGTTAGGACCACCAGGCCTAAGAAGGGAAGGAATCGATCACAGGCTTTTGTGGCAGCCTGTGAAAGGCGATGGGGGAGCACACTGGAAAAGCCTAGATGTCTGCATCCATTTAGTATTTTAGAGGGAAGGAGGGTAATAAACCTGAAGAAGAGGTGGAGGAGAAATTCAGGACCCTGGCCTAGCAAGGGAGGCAAAACTCATAAAGATACCTGTGGCTGATCCTTGAGCAAAGTCCCAGTGAAGAGGAGGAGAGGCGCAGAAGACCAGGGACTTCAGGGCCTGACTCTGGGGTGGGTACCAGCCCCAGAACAGAGGGCAAGTTTCCCCAGCCTCCCAGGCCTGAGGCCTGAGCCCTGGATTCCGGACAGGCCTCCATGCCAGGGGAGGAGCCATTTCTCCAGCGTCTCCCCTGGCTGACCCTCTGCCGAAGCCTCAGCTCCCCACCACCCCTCACACCATCTGACCCTGGAAAGTGAGGGTGGGAGGCTGAGAACTACTGGCTGCTCAGTAGGTGACTTTCCTGAGAAGGGCTGCTGCCACGTGACACAGGCTACTGACATCAACCCCTCCCTCATGCTCCAGAGCACAGAGCAGCCCGGAACACTGCAGTGTGTGGTTTCTGACCGACTGACTTTGCTCACTAACTTGTTTCTACATGAAACCAGGAATTGTGCAGGGTCCTAGAGAAACAAAAGGCAGGGCATGCCCTACAGGCTCCTGCACTGTGGTGAGGAGTTAAACCAAAATTGCTAAGGGGTCACCAGGCATGGAGACAGGCCTCCACATGTCAGACCCTTCCCTCCCTAGACTCCCTAGCAACTCTGCAGAGTGTGAATCATCCCCACTCTACAGATGAGGAGTTTGAGGCTCAGGGTAAGTGCCAACTTCCTGGAGGTCACAAGACCTAGTGGGGGGCATGGCTAGGTTTTAAACGTGGCATTCTTGCCTCCAAGCCCGGCACTTCTTCCCCCAGCCCCCACCCCCCACATCCTCAAGTGCCAGTGCTTTCTTTGAGGGCTATGTGCCCGATACAAAAGGGGCACAGTGGGGCAGCAGAGAATTCTTGGTGGAAGCAGCTGGAGTGCCACCCTGAAGGAGTAGAGTGAGAGAAAAGCTGACACACCAGTGAAGCTGGACTGTGTGTTAGGGGGATAAGGGTATATGCCCAATGAGTCTGGTTTAGCTGACTTTGTGGACTGTGGCAGAAGAATCGAGCTCATGCTTATGTGCCAGTCAGAGGCAATTTTCTCTCACCGCTGCCTTCTCTCTACGTTTTCCAAATGAAGGGAGTTGGGGAACCCAGGGCCTTGCAAACTCAAACTCAAGTGTCAAGGCACGAAGGAAAATGAGGTTTCCTAAAAGTGTAAAAAGTCGGGAAAACACTGGTTTGTAGATACAACACATAGAGAACTAAAATCACCTTCCAGGAGAAAGGGCAGACATAATGGGGTGCTGAAAGGTAGGGGAAGATGGACCAGCCCATGACATGTCAGATTCCCATCTCTAAGCAAGATACTTCTCCTTGTAAGGCCATTTAATGGGAAACAGGATGGGGGACTGTTTGTGCAGCATAACTCACATCCCATCTCCACAGTCTTTTGTTTAAATTCCAAGGTTCACAGGAAGATCTATGAATAGGAATTCCCTGACTGCAAGTGGAGTATCCCAAGAAGGAAGAGCCTGGTTAGAGAATCGGGATGTCCTGAATTCTTAGATGGAAGAAGAAAAAACATTTAGTCCGAGAGACAAGAAATCAGGGTATGAGTGCCAAACCGATCTGGGAAAAGAGGCCCTGGGCTTTGGATAGAGGTTACATGGGGAGGGGTGATTGGGGAAGGGCAGAAACAAGGGGCCAAGTGTCTGGATTCTGGGAATGAGCCTGGGATTAGAATATGTGCAAACAGAAGAAAGAAGAGGATCCAGTCACAGGATAAAACAGAATTAGAAGGGGTAAGACTCTTTCCTCCCCACCTCACCACCACCAAAAGAGAAATGAAGAGAGGAACAGGAAATGAAAACTGTTCCAGGAAATTTCTCCCCCATTAACTATGCCCAAGATACCCCCCAAAATTTTAAGATTTAGAAAGAATTCATGCTTAGAACTTAAGACAGATCTTGTCTTGAAACCATCAGTAAAAGCAAAATTTTAAATCAGTGTTTTGTTTCCAGATATGCCCCTCCCAACATCTCTTGCCCTCGCCTCCCATGGAGATCCAGAAACTTACCTCATACAGGACAAAGAAAGGAGAAAAGATTACCACAATGATCACTGAGCAATGTCTATGAAATGTAATTTCTGGTTAGCCACCTACAATTCCTTTTGGAATAAACAAGAGTAAAAATAAATTCAGTCATAATACACTCACACAGCTTGGTTAACTCCATCACTGGTCCTAGCTAAGTGTCCTGACACCTGACAAGTGCCATGCCCTAGCATCCTGGTGCCCCTGTGAGAAAGCCAATGGCTGTCTTGAGAGGACAGTCTTTCGGAAGGGTCAGGCAGAAGGCAGAACCAATGACAGGAGAGAGGAATTCTGGCTCACTCCTAGAAGGAAGAGAGGCTGTCTGACAGGGCCCAGAGTTTCCCTCCCTGGAGGTTTACAGCAGAACCGAGATGGCCCTTGTCACATCAGATAGTGTATTAACAGCCCAGCCCTGGGCAGGCAATATCAGTGTCTACCACTTCACACTTAGGCAAGCCCTCGCCACTCAGGGCTTCTGTAGCTTCCCCTCAAATTGAGGAAATAAACCCTATTCTATCTTTCTCACAACAAAGTGGTAAGGGAAAACTGATACAACAGACAGAATGCATCTCATGATATAAATACTATACGACTACAACACAACCCTTGGTACTTCCAGTGCTTGGAAGCACTCATAGGCACTCACAGGATAGGATAGCCTCCCAGCTAGGATGAGGAAAAGCCTTGTGACGTGGTGTAGGATTCCAGAGATGGCTGAAGATGCATCCTGGGATCATACATTCCTGAGGGATCACTGTGATTTTTGTGCCTAAGCAAAGACTGGCACCAGGAATTTGCTAGGCAATGCTGTGCAAGGTGACTCACCCATCCTGGGAGGAGAAAAGAACAACTCAGGGCCACCAACTCCACGCAGGCCTGCCTGCCCAGCCCTCTGGCCCTCAGGCCACAGATGAAGGGGCGGGGGGCAGTGTGGAGAAAGAAATTCAGGAGAGAAAGATAGGAGAGAAAGAAATTCAACAAAGAAAGTAAGGCATAAATACAGGATTTTCAGTTTGCAAGTGACCTTAGTTATTGTTGCCAGTCCCCAGTGAATATGAGAGGCCCAGATGTTACTCAACTATCCAGAAGTAGGGATGCTAGAAGCCAAGTTTCCTGCTCCTCACCCAGCCCACCTTATCCTACTGTCTCTCAAAATTCCCAACACCATGCTCCACCTCTCCTTTCTGCTGTTTATTGTCACTAGGAAGAGCAGGCATCCAGGCACAGGTAAACCAAAGTTCAAAGAAGCAGGTAGGAGGTGAGAAGATAACTACAAACAGGTCTATTTAAGTGGGAACACTGCCTACCAAAATACAAAGGGTGAAGAGATGTCAGTGTGAAAAAAACCTTTATCTTAAAGAGTAGGAAAGAAGACTAGGATATGGCACAGGGAGGAAAAGCCCAGCACTTACTCCAAAAAAGGCAGTTCCAACTCCTAACCAGACACCTGGCCCTTGAGTCTTAAACTTTCCTCCACCCCTCCTTAACCTGCTGCCTCAAAGGTGCATGCTGAAATGGGACTGGAGAGCCAGGAGGGCCAAAGTCACATCTGGCAGAATCCCTCTATCTAATTTCTCCTTGGAGCCATTCACCTTTTCTACAACTTGATGATCTCAGGTATTGTTTAACAGCCACAGGATGAGACAAATTGAGGGCAGGCTTTTACTTAAGGATATCTAAAGCTTTTGCCAGCACACTAATCCAATAAAAGAACAGCACTCTTAATTCAGAGCTTTTCTGTGACAATTAAAACAGGCATATCAAAAATGTTACTGTTATATATACAGAGCCCTGGATCCTTTCCAAAATCCATCATTATTTCATTTGCTTCTTATGACAACTTGCCAGGGACCTGGAAAGTTAGTCATCCCCATTTTGTAAGTGAAAATGACAGAGGTTAATCAACATATGCAGGGTTGCACACTGACTAAGAAAGTCAGAACTAGAACCTGAGTCCTGCTGATTCCCAAAACTGTGTTCTGTTCCTCTGCTCTTTTCATGAGGTTTCACAGTCTAAGCTCCATTATAGGGGAGACAAAAATAAAGACAATTTAGGAGGTTATCTAGACCAGCGGTGCCCAACCTTTTTGGTACCCGGAACCGGTTTCACAGAAGACAAATTTTTCCACGGACCGGGGGTGGTGAAGTGGGGTGTCGTGGGTTGCGGGGGGCATGGTGCAAAGCTCAGGCAGTTTCCTGACAGGCTGCGGACCGGTACCAGGCCGCAGCCCCAGGGGTTGGGGACCACAGATCTAGACCATTCCCTTCCCCTCCCCCTCAACATTCCTATTCAGTTAGCTCCCCAAAACAGAGCAGCCCGCCTTTGAGAGTATTAGACTAAACTGATTTGGAATCCTTTTATCTCAGTGTTGGAAAGACCCTTAAAGGTAATCTAATCCAACCTCCCTTCAGAAGCCTGAATTTTTTTCATGTTCTCCTTGGCCTAACCTCACCAGCCTAACCTCACAATTGCCATTGCTCACAAGCCCTTACGAGGTACTCCTCCAGCCTGGGTAAGGAGAGATTGGAAACAAGTCTATACCCAATGAGAGTGAAGGAGAGGTGAAGCTTCCTGTGTACTTATCAGAGTAAGACTTCCAGAATGGTAGTGTCTCCAGACTTGATCTACTCAACACTTCCTGCACAGGCACTGCAAGACACTAAGTGGGAAATGAGACAGGAACCTTACCTTTCTCCTCTTTCAGCTGCTCCCCTGGAGATATCAAACCTCCATGCAGCATTCCACATTGCCACAACTAAGAATTCCAAATCAGATCCAACAAACAAAGTGCAGCTTCTCTCCTCTTATCCAGGTCCAAAGTCCATGGCTGAGTGGACCCTGAAGGGGAGGAGTCTGGGGGGGAAGGGGTGTGTCCAGGCCCCTCCCCCCCCACTGGAGGCTTCAGTGTCCCTCTCTGGAGTCTGTTACATCCCTTCATTCAGCTGCCTTATTAAGCTCACAGTCTGATGATGGACAGATCCCAGATACTATCCCATCTTTTGTTCAGGCAGAGGATATCATCCATTATGAGGACTGGCCCATCTCTCTTCTGTGGAGACTCATGAGAAGAAACTGGTCTTAGAAACGACATGGCCCAGGAGGCTGATTTCTGTGTTAACCTGCGGAACATTTAAACATTAGGTTTAATGTTCTAGTATATACTCTCTAATCAAGTATATACCCAAATGGGTTCTAAGACTTTCTAGTTCCCACTTCCTACCTAAATTAGAGCACTTTATTATGCTTTAGCTCAAAAACCCTTCGTTAAACATTCCACAAGGTTATGTAAAGTACCTACCTCACTCCCATATTGTACCCCAAAACAGTCACCTCATCAAGTGTGTGTGTGTCATATATATGATTCAGGATAAAAGAAGGCTCGTATCTACTCTCCCTACAGAAAAGTAACCAGGAAACTGTCCTCCAAGAAATACAGAAAAGAATGTTCTCCTCCTGCCCTCCTCTTGTCTAAAGCACCACATACTAATCGAATCTCCCAAGCTTCTTAGGGTGCTCAGTGTTTTAATCCTACAGCTCTCTTAGACTGAACTAAATCCTTTCCAGGCAGAGATGCTGGCATCTTCCACACGCATTCTTTCTTTCCTTCAACCCTCACCTCCCTCTCTGTTTCTAAAACTGTGCCAGGGAATGTAATTCCCAATCTTCGTCAAACTCCTTCCCGGGGTCACTCCCGAGAGCTCTCAGAATGTTTGAGGCCCAATTCCTGCTTGCAGTAGCCCCACAGCGTTGCAATTTTTCGGTCCGGGAGCCCTCGCCTGTCGCCCCCTCCAAAAATTATTCCTAAACACAAACACACACACCCATTCCTTCCTTCCTGTAGGGGCGTGGTGTCCACATGACCTCCCCCTTCCCCTTCAATAATTTAACTCCTCCCACCCATCTCCTCCGAACCCCATGTTCGGTGTTCTCAGGGGAAAGGGGGTGACACGGCGACCCTCCTTACACTCCGACCTCTACCGCTCTGCCCTGCGGACGACCCTCGCCTAACCAAGCTGGGTCATTACCTGGTTCCCGCCCGCCCCGTTTCGGCTGGAAGCCACTGCCCGCCCCAGGTCGCAATCCAGGCCTCAGGCCCGCTCCCAATCGCCGGCCCAGGCCCCACCCCCTCGACCCCCGGCGGCCCGGCCCTCCCCTCGCACTCCTTTCCCCCTCCCACCATCCACCTCAGCCACTTCCGCCCGGCCTCCGGAAATGGGCCCACGGCAACCGCCGCCTCCCTGCATCCCGCCTATATTTCTACCCCACACCCCCCGCCCATCACCACCGCCACCCCGGGAGCAAGGGAGGTGGGTCTGCAGGGCTTGAGGCTGTTCTACAGTCACTGTTCACGGGACTGAAGACCAGGTATGGGCAGAATCAGATCTGGGTGAGATCGGAGCTGGAGCACACCGACCAGACAGGAAGGGGCGGGGCAGAGATTGTTTCCAAGAGCGGGAGTGCGCGTCACGTCGAGCCGCGCGGGAAGAACCACGCATGCGTCGCGGGACCTCAGCAGGTCGCGAGCGTGAACGCGGGTTGAGCCCGACCGGGCGGGGCTTGGACGGGAGGGGCGGGGCGAGAAGCACGGCGGTGGGGGCGGAGCCTGCGCGGGTCGCCTAGCAACGGTCTGCTTGTCAAGGCTTGCGGAAAGGCCAGTGCAGCTCCGGCTCCGGATGCCGGTCCTCCAGGCGAGAAACGATTCAGAAAGCACCGAAGTCTGTGTTTACCTGTTCTTCTTCAGAGAGTTCTGTGTAGCAATACCAGAAGAAGGCTGTTTTATGTTGTTCATCGCTTACTTTTTCTCGCTGCCCCTCTTAAAGAGGCAGGAACTTCGTCGGCTCTAAAAATGGAAAGAAGAGGATGGGGGTGCCCCTTCACCCCGTAGCCCTCGCCCTCGGCTATACATTCACTGTGCTGAGGTCTTTACAAGTATTAATGCGACACCAGCGGGTCGGGACGACGGTTACTGTCGGCGGAGCGACAGAGAGCTTTGCCCCAGGTTACGGACTGGAGATTTGGAGAGGCTGGCCGCGACCCTTCCAGTCGGGTCCACGCCTGTGACACCTCACGGTTCATCGCACGCCATGGCCACTTCAAAAGGAACGTTCCGCTCCTTCAAACACTGGACCTCCAAGTTCCAAAACTGCCCTGTTGCTTTGTTTCTTGACTTCACGTGCCATCCCTCTAACGGCATGTTCTAGAATCTGGCCAGGACTGTGGATGGATTTGTAGCGTTTGTTTTTACCCACTTTTTGAAACTGGAACCTAGTCTTTGGTCTTTTGGCATATCTTCTATCCATGTAATTTCTCCGTATCACGAATAGTGACTAACTTGAAAATTTTCAGTACTGGGAATATGATAGTTGCTGGATCATGAGTCTTGAAATGATTATTTTATTTGGAAAGTTGTCATAACATTGGAAAGGAAACTTTCTTTAAAAAATCATATTGTTACTCCACTCAAATATAACAGCAGGTCCGCAGATAAGTCCCTTTTCTTTCCGCAGCCCTAAACCTACTTCGCCCAGCTGTCTTTCCCACCAGAATTACTGGCAATTCCATCTACTCAGACCAAAACTGGGAAGAGCCATCTTCGTGCTCTCCCTCACACTCTCTACCCAATCTAACTGAAAATCCTGTTAACTCTACCTTCAAACTATGTCTAGAATCCAACACCTCAGCCTCTCCACAGCCATCCTCATCCCTCACACCTCAACCAGTCTCTGCTGTTCCACACAGCAGCCAGAGGGATCCTTGCATTTCTCTGCTCAAAACTGCACAGCAGCTCCCAGTTCAATTCAAATAAAAAGCCAAAGTCCCTGCAATAGCCTACAGAGCCCAACACCAACTGGCCTGCTTAGCCAGTTATGTACTATAATTCTCTCCCGTGGCTTTTTACATTTGGATTGTTTCCAACTTTTCACTTTTGCAAAGTTACTTGTCACTAAATCTCTGTACACATCCCTAATTATTTTTTCAGTATAAACTTCTGAAACTGGTGTCAAAAGTTGTGCTCATTGTTGAAGGCTTTCAATGCATGTTGTCAAAAGACCTACAGAAAGGTGGCACTGCACTGACACGAGCTTTTATCCACACCCTGTCAAGCACTGTCTTATTATTTTTTGTCATCTTTGCTAATCTGTTAGAACAATGTTTTTGCATTGTTTTATTTTTTTTAATTACTAGTAAAGTCAAACCTGTTCTTATGCATCACTTTTGCAAATTGCCCACTCATCTCTTTTGCCTATTTGGATTCATCTTTGCCTTACTCATTTGTAAGAACTCTATATAATAGACTATCAGCCCTTTGTTACCTATGTTACAGCCATTTTCCCAGCTTAAAGCAGGCTTTTAAGTCCGTTTATGTGCTCTTTTGACATTGCAGGAGTGCTAGCTGGGCCAGAAGTCTGGTCTCCTGTGCATATTCTGCCTTCAGAATAAATACTTAGGAGTAAGCTAGAGATTTTTGGTTCAGTTACTCCATCTGGAGGACCAGCAGGCAGAGTGTCCGTAGGCAGTCTCCTGGACTGGGATCGGGGTAGCCTAGAGGGACTGAACACCTGGAGAATATGGCCACAGAGCTGTTAATACCAGGTGGGTTCCTTACCATGGAAGTGTCAAGTCTCCATGAGAAGCAGCAGGCAAGTGCCTTCACCTCTCTTCTGCCTTCCAAATTACCTCAAGGGCACCTAATTAGCTGAACCTAATTATGAGGGAGTTAGATTTTCAACATATTCTATTCAACTAGACAGAAGGTAGCCAGAGACCAAGGAGCTGATCCCCAATCCCCAGCAAGCTCATGTGTACTGGGGCTTACCATCCTGGTTTGTTGAGTTATCTGTTCTGGTACTTGTTACAGTCAGTGAAGCTGATAGTAAGATTTAATAAATGGCGGTCAGAGTCTACCCGCATTAACCTTGGTTTTCAGTGTTTTCTTGGGCATTAATCCATTCACAAGCACAGAGCCCTTATGACCTATCACCTCTTAAAGACCCCACCTCTCAATGCTGCCACATTGGGGATTAAGTTTTAACATGGATTTTGAAGGGGACATTCAAACTATAGCAATGCCCAAATACACACCCTCAAGCCCCTTCTCTGTCCTCCAGGCCCACATATCTAACTTCCTGCTTGGCTTTTCATCTTGGTCCCCTCACAGGTACCTCTAATTCAAGCGTCCAGAACTTACCTCATGGTGTTCCTCCCACCTCCTCTCCCCGCACTCTCCCAGCACTCTCATTCTCAGGAAATGGCTCTATCATTTGCTGTGTCAGAAACCCAGAGGTCTTCCTCAAAGTTACTACATCCAGTCAATCCACAAACCCTGCAGAGTTCAACTGTGAATTATTTTGTGACTCTTCTTGCTCGCCCTCTCCTTTGGCCTGGGTTGGTTTTCTTTCCTGAACGCCTTTTCTTTTACATCTCTTTTCATGTGTGATTCATCAATCATTGCACCATTTTCTAAAATCCACTCCCAAGAGGTGAGGGTGGACTTTTCTGGAACACTGAAGACAAATTTCCCCCATCCCCTTTTTCATGTTCCTGTGACTTTTTAAGATTTCAGAAAATTTTTGTTTTGATCCAGAACTGCACTGCAAATATAACACTGAAGGGGACATGACAATCCCAGACATTGCCACAGCAAAGGTGTAAAGCTGAAGATTTTTTTTTTGTATACACCATAAGGAATCCAAGCAAAACCCAGAATATTAAACAGGGACTTGAAATGAAGGAGGCAGCAGAGGACACTTGGGAATTTCAGTTCATTTCAATAATGGGATTTAAGTACACTTGAAAATCGCAGCACTGTCTTGCCTCATTAGACAATGAAGGATGTAGGTTACTGCCTTATGTCTGGTCTTGCCTTATTTAACCCTTGTATTGTTATTTTAATTATTTTTATTTTGAACATTTCTCCCCAAGATTATGAGCTTCTTAAGGGCAGACATCCTGTTTACCTTAAAACACTCAGATATTTCTTTTTTTAATTTTTTAAACAACAGAAATTTTCTCACATTTCTGGAGGCTAGAGGTCAAAGATCAAGGTTTCAACAGCATTGGTTTCCTCTGAGGCCTTTTTCCTTGGTTTGCAGGTGGCCATGTCCTCCCTGTGCCTTCATATAGTTTTTCCCTCTGTCTTCATATGGTCTTTCTTCTGTGTGTCTGTGTCCTAATTGTTAGTTCTGGAGCCAAGAGGGAGACACAGGAAGACTTGTGTGTAGCAAAGTGCTGTTTGAGCATCTGGGTGCCGATGGGTGGAGGCTGAAAAGAGCGTCCACGCTGAGGGAGGGGGAGCCTTGGGTTTTATGGAGGGTTTTTCTGGGGAGAGTAACTGGGCCAGAACAGCTGCTATAATAAACTCTTTGCAAACAACCGGGAGGGATAAGGAAAGTAAGTTCCCTCTTGCATTCCTTTATCTCCTTAGGAGTCTGGCAAAGGCTATGTGCCTAATACACCCCTAGGAAGGGGAGAGCGTTGGGTTTTATAGGAGATTTGGACTGAAGTTTGGGGAGGGTGAATTCTTTAAGCCTAACACTAATCTCCTCTTCCTAGGAGGACATCAATCAGATTGGATAAGGGCCCATTCTAATGGTCTCATTTAACTTAATTACCTCTTCAAAGGCCTTACCTAACTCCAAATACAGTAACATTCTGACTTGTTATTAATACATATGAATTTTGAGGGAGGACACAATTTAGTCCTTAAGACACATATGTAAGATTAGGAGAATTTCTGTATTTGTTCAATCAATCAGTATTTACTTGTGGGCTCAGATCCCTGCTCCTCTGGTTTCTATGTACTCCAGAGATTCAATTTCCTCTTCATAAAGTGAAGATAATGAAACCTGTCCTTCACCCCTGGCCAGGTATTCATGAGGATCAGGTGAAACTATGGGTGTGAGAACCCTTTTAAAACTGGAAAGAGCTCTGTAAATATGTGTGGCATTTAGAAATGCACAGATAGCAATCAGAAAGTGCCAGGGTGTTGATATATCCTGAGCTTCCAGGGGTTGCACTCTCAGTGGCAAGCCCTGTACATCCCCTCCCTAAGGAAGCTGTTCCTGTTTCTCACCTGGCCTCTCCTCTTTTCAGGGCTCCTAAAGAGTGATTATCATAGAGAAAGTCTATGTTGTAACAATATTATAAGTTCTGGCCATCACCAGGTTTGGGGTTTTTTTTTCTTTTTTGGTTTTTTTTTTTTAAGTCTGAATTTATATCTAAATAGGGAGCATTTGTTCAGGTTAGTACTTTCTTAGACCAGGTACATCAGCTGGGGCATGTCTAGTTACTCAGGGAGTATTTGAAACCTTGAATCCTGATGGCCAGAGTCTGAGGGTTTCTGTACTGGGCCTCCACTTGTGTGTGGTGGGGGAGAGAGTCAGGGAGGGGTGGGGTGCAGAGGGAGAAGGGTCTAGGGAGCACAGTCAGAACCTCTAGGGGATTTCTGGTTTCATGGAGAAAGGAAACTCATTCCCAAGAAATAACAAAGAAACAGGTAAAAAACAAGTCAGTTCACAAGTGCTGATGTAAAGAAGTGTTTAGAGGGACATCAAGTTAATCACAATACCTCCTGGAAGTAGGTGGGTCACCAGCAAGGTATTGAAGGCAACCAGGGGAGAAAGGAACTGCTGGTGTGGGGCTCATAAATCCTTCAGTACAACCAAGCTCAGGTGGGAATATGTATGCTCCTGATAATCAAAGCTGGTTCTGGTGTTGGGAGCTTGGATTCTGGTTCTCATTCCGCTGACCAGCGCAGCACATACCCTGACCACATTCTCTAGGCATCTCCTTGTGTAGGAGCAGTTGAAAGTACTTTGGGGAAAACAGTTATAACTATTACCCCCAACCTTAATTATAACCTTATAGTTCCTTTATCTTTTTCAAAATGAGTTCTAAACCACAGCCACCATTTCTAATTATTAGAAACATTAAATGATTGCCAGTAAAAATCTTTATTAATCAAAAGGGGAAGCTCATCTATTAATCTTTCAAAGTACTGTTCTGTGATCTTTAGCCAGGTGTGTAATTCACTTGTTTCTTCCTTATTTTGGGACAAAGGTGTGGTCCACTTGTGGCCCCCACTCAGAACCAACAGTAGGTTTCTTCAAAACAATGGAAGAACATAGGTTCAAGACACTTCAACCCCCTTCAAATGTTCATTGGGTGGTGTCTGGAAACTGTTCAAGGCAAGTAAAAAAAGAGGCCACAGGCTCCTAGGAGTGAATAATCCTCTGTGCCTGTCACTTCCCAGTTGTCTCTGATTTGTGGCAGTCATATCTGCATTGTGTCATACCACTGATTTATTCCTAGGAACTATAAAAGGGCTGACGTTTTCAGATGGCTGGCCTGCCTAAATAAATCAGACCCATCTGAGGTCATGTCTATGGGCACAGCAAGATTATTTGCTTGCATTCTGCCATGCCTTTTTGAGTGGGTGAAAAATAATTGGAATTTCCAAAGAGAATTGGGTGTAATATATGAAATAGGCCAGATCTACTCAGCTTCTCAATCCAAAATATTCCAAGGAGAATATTCCAAGACAAAAAATCTTGATTTACCTTTCTTGGCTTTGTCAATATCTGAAACAGGCAGTTGGTTCCAGGGAATTGATCAGGCACAGCTGGCCTGAGGGATGGGAAACACCTCAGCCTGGGGCACCACCTCTCCCTTCACCTGCCCGCAAAGTCCTCAGACTTTTTCACCAGCTCAGATGCCACTCTCCTTGAAACCTCAGTGCACATCAGCACTTTGCTTTGCTTTGTATTGGAATTCATTGTGGGACAGCTGTCCCTGGTCTTAATCCTTCCTGTATTTCTCTTTTCTGCACCACCCACAGCAAAGTCTTGAGAGGACTCGAGTGAACATGTAGCAGCTGCAGGGATGTAGTAGACAGGAGCAGCCACGGAAGAAACCCAGATTTTAGTGAAGCACTGTGTGGAAATCCTCCCAGGGAGGCTGTGGGATCAAAATTAAGAAAGAGGGGTAGAAAAGAGAGTTACAAAATGAAGATTAAACCTGGTAAGTCTTGAGAAAATAAAAAAAATACAAGATATAATGGACAAGGCAGGATTTAGGGCCAAAGGCCAGTGAAATTTACAGATTCCAGTAAACCACATCCTTAAAGAGATACAGCCAAGAAATGTTAGAAACTTGGTTGCAAATTGTCCAAGTGTGAACCAAGTATAGAAAAATAGGGCCGGGCGCGGTGGCTCACGCCTGTAATCCTAGCACTCTGGGAGGCCGAGGCGGGTGGATTGCTCAAGGTCAGGAGTTCGAGACCAGCCTGAGCGAGACCCCGTCTCTACTAAAAATAGAAAGACATTATATGGACAACTAAAAATCTATATAGAAAAAATTAGCCGGGCATGGTGGTGCATGCCTGTAGTCCCAGCTACTCGGGAGGCTGAGGCAGTAGGATCGCTTAAGCCGAGGAGTCTGAGGTTGCTGTGAGCTAAGCAGACGCCACGGCACTCACTCTAGCCTGGGCAACAAAGTGAGACTCTGTCTCAACAAAAAAAAAAAAAAAAAAAAAAAAAGAAAAATAGGCATTCCAGGAAGGATGATACATTGTTTTCCTATTAAAAACGTAAAGAAGTACAATATGAAAAGTAAATAAGGGAAAGCTTGAGTTTAGGCCTACAATGAGAGATGCCATAGGACCATGGTTAGGGGCACACTCAGGAGCCTGCTGTCTTGGGTTTAAATGCCAGCTGCACCACGATGCTATGTGCCCATGGGCAAACTGTTAACCTCTCTGGGCCTGTTTCACCACCTGCCAAGTGAGAAATTAATAACAGCCACTGCATGGTGCTGTGAAAATTGGAGGAGTTGCCAGGAATGGTGCCTGGCACTTAGTGAGTACATTATATTATAACAAAGGTAACAGTCTGAAAAAGAGCAATGAAACGTTTCATGAGTTTTCTCTTTGAAACCCCTCCCTTTTTGGGAATTAAAACTTGAATTCCTTCCTGAGGCAGGTGATGAAAGGGGCAAAAAACTGTTCTTTGCTGTTTGTTGTCTACTATCTTAAAATTCTGTTGAGATGGCTCAACAGAATTGTCTGGACAAGGGTCACAAGATCATAGTCACCAGAACTACTTATTATGGTTAAGCAACAATAGCCCAAAGCCACAACGTGTGATACCAGTAAGTCATGCAGACCCACACCCAACCACCCAAAAGCCTCCCTTTAAAAAGCCCCGTTTTTCTGCTTAAAGGCAGGATGGTGGTCTTTGAAACACTAGTCTGCTGCCCTCCTTGTTTGCCAGCAAGTTTTATCCTTTTTCCTCAAACCACTTGTCCTTGTTCTTCATTCTCATTGATTCAGCCTTGGAGACAAGTACCAAGCTTTCGGTAACAGTATTATATTAAATTTGAAAGATGTAGTTGGTTATTCATTTGGAAAAATAAGGGAACTTAAGAGATAATTCAATCAAATCCTCTGTGATTCCACATATGAGAAAACACTGTCCTTATATGACTTTTATTAGTCATTTTAAACTCATTTTATTGTCTACCAGTTTCTTTGGGTCATTCTTAAATAGCTTTCATATATTTAAATCTTATTTTCCAGTAAGATTCTTGAATGCAGAAATTTGTGTATTAACCTTTGTGTCCCTAATAGTGTCATGGTAGGTTTTTTTAAAATACAGATTTTTGTGGCCGGGCATGGTGGCTCATGCCTGTAATCCTAGCACTCTGGGAGGCCGAGGTGGGCAGATCATTTGAGCTCAGGAGTTCGAGACCAGCCTGAGCAAGAGCGAGACCCCATCTCTACTAAAAAAAAATAGAAAGCAATTAGCTGGACAACTAAAAATATATAGAAAAAAATTAGCCAGGCATGGTGGCGCATGCCTGTAGTCCCAGCTACTCGGGAGGCTGAGGCAGAAGGATCGCTTAAGTCCAGGAGTTTGAAGTTGCTGTGAGCTAGGCTGAAGCCACAGCACTCTAGCCTGGGCAACAGAGAGAGACTCTGTCTCAAAAAAAAAAAAAAAAAAAATATATATATATATATATATATATATTTTCAAATTTATCTCAATGTAGTAACCATTGACACATTAACAATGATTAGTAGGTTTTGGGGGGTTTTTTTGTTTTTTTTTTTTTTTGAGACAGGGTCTTTCTCTTTCGCCCAGGCTGCAGTGTAGTGCACAACCATAGCTCACTGCAGCCTTGAACTCCTAAGCTCAAGCCGTCCTCCCACCTCACCTCCCAAGTAGCTGGGACTACAGGGGCACACCACCACACCAGGTTAATTTTTCTATTTTTTGTAAAGACACGGTCTTGCTATGTCGCCCAGGCTGGTCTCAAACTTGTGGCCTCAAGCAATCCTCCTGCTTTGGCTTCCCAAAGTGCTGGGATTACAGGTGTGATCCACCACACCCGGCCACTTTTTTTTTCTTTTTCTTTTTTTTTTTAATGCCACTTTGAAAGACCCAGATGGTCCTGGCAGAGGAGTCTTGATAAGCCTATTGTAGAAACAGATACATCAGCACCCTCACAACACTACGCAGGCCCTGGAGGGAGGCCTTGCAAGGACCAGAGCTCAGAACTTGGACCCGAGGGCCTGGCTGCTGGAAGACTTGGAGAAGCCTTGAAGAAGCCTTGTCCAGGAGGTGACATTTATCCTTGCCTTTCGCCAAAGGTTAAGGGAACAGCCCGACAGGAGGAAAGCAGGGAAGAGCACAGCGCTTCACCAAACCATCTGTTTGTGAGCAAATTCAGGTAATAACTGATTTTCTGCTGGTGAGCACGGGGTAGGGTGGGGAAGAGACGAGTAAAAGGAAAAACCAAGTCCTGACTCTGAAGCAGTAGACAGACTTGGTCTATGTAGGACAGACAGTGAGCTTTGATGGAAGGCAAGAGTTTTCTTTTGGGTGTACAGAACTGGAGGGAGGAAGAGGAGGCAGGAGGGAAGCTGGGGATGGAGGCTGTAGAGGAGTGGCATGGGAAACGATTCTCTGTCCTCCCTGTGGGTTGCCTTTCCTCACTGAGGGATCAAGAATCACTTGTAGAGACTGAGTGACTGCAGAAAGGCAAGACTGGAGTTCTTTCAGCAGTAGGATAGGGCTAACTCTGTCCCTTTAGCTCTGACCAAGAGGTAGCAGTGGGACAGCCTGCATCCCCAAGGTTTGGCCTGCCCAGGTTCCAGGAAGCCCCAAGGGTCAAGTGGACACGGCAGAAACAGTTTGCACCACCTTGCCAAGCCAATGCCTGTCTTACAAGGTACTCACCAGTTGAGGAAACCCTGCCCAGGGCTGCAGGGTGTGTAACCAGCAAGGAAAACTGAGGGGAGAAGGCTGAGCCAGATGTCCCCATTTCTCCCAGCCTGGACTCACCAGTAAGATTTAGGACCTTCAGAGTAAAAGTTCAGAGCATGTGACCAGTAGGAGTTCCAGATAAAATACAGGACACCTAGTTAAATTTGAACTTCAAATAAACAACAAATAATTGTTATTGTATGGGACATACATATACTAAAATTACTGTTTATCTGAAACTCAAATTGAACTGATCTTTGTTTTGCTAAATCTGGCAACTCTAGTGACAGGACAATATGCTAAGTTGGACCTCTACATTATTGAAGATGGTATTAAAGGAGTAGGGCCTTGTCAACCTCACCAGAGGTGGCAACTTCCACAAACTGTGCCACGTCCCCCAGGCTCTAGAGTTTAGTCACTAATTCCCAGTGACAGTCCTCTCTCCAAACACTGAGTCCCTCTATCCTCTAGAAGCTGTGAGACAAAATGAGAAAATAAATACTCTGTACATGCTGGTGTGATTTGCAAGCCAAAGCAACAGGCAACAGCTCAGAGATTTCAAACAGCCACAACTCATAGGTAGAATAGGGCAGGCAGCAGTGGGGAGGATGGGGCAGGGCAAGGGATCAGAGTGTGTTGCCTGTATTTTGTCTCATAAAACATTTATGTGTCTGTGAGTGACTGTGTATGCACTGGCTAATGATATTTCTTACTGTAGTCACAGCCTAGAATGTTTGAAAGCCACTGATACAACGATGAGACTTGCAGGGTATTATTTGTGAAAACTATGTTTGGTCCACAGCCAGGATGAGTTAGTCTCACACCACACGTGAGGGTAGGCTTTGCTTTTTTCTGGAAAGATCACCCCTCTGGAACCACCTTACCTTTTCATGGAGTCTACAATCCCTGCATATAGACAGCAAAGCTTCATTTAATTTGGATTCCCAGTTTTGTTTCATTTTGCTATAATCATTTCTAAAAGCATACACTGGAATCTAATGTTGCATCCAATCTCAGGCAATAAGCATTTAAGGTACCTATGAATCAATATGGAATGAGTCCTTAGATATGTATTATTAAGAGAAAAAAACAAGACACAGAACAGAGTATATAGTTGCTGTAATTTGCATAAGGAAAAATTAAAATGTATGTGCATATATATGTGTGTATACATATATATATATATATATTTGCTTATTTTTGTAAAAAGATGCAGAAAAGGAAAAACCAGAAACTAATGAAAATGGTTACCTATCCATATAGGTAGATTGTAACAGGATAGAGGAGATATGCATGGAAGTGAGACTTCCCTAATTAAACTTTTTATACAATGTTGATCTTGAATCATATATTTTATATATTCAGAAATTAAAGTAAATTATAAAGGAAAATGCCACAAATTTGGATCTTAAAAGAAACAAATGACCTTACTCTATTTAATATTGATTATTGAACCAACAATGAATGAAAAAGTTATTTTGGGTAACTTGAACATACTACTCTGACTATACATACATTATTATTATTGGGAACCATGAATTTTTTAGTATAACAGAAAAAAATAGTTTAAGATAAACGCTGTTATGTTAAATTTCAATAACATGAATTCATGGTATCTCATTTAATATATATATATATTTTTTTCATTACCTATATATAAAATCTAATATGTGTGTGTGTGTGTATGTCTGTGTGTATGTGTGTATATATATGAAATATCCAGTTGTGTTCCTGAAAGAGCCTACAAGCAATGACACCCTAGTGGTAATAAGCATAACTAACCCTCCTGTCTTGTATCCCCCACTGCAATAACTAACACAGGCAGGAATAATCAATGGATACTAAAACCATTACATGAAAAGTAACTGGGCAATAGGTCATTCCTACAGGAGCAAAGTACAGCTCACAAATCATTTAGTAATTTCCAAGGGAAAAAAAAGTCCTTTTTGTGCTGGATCCAATTTATACCCAGCCCCACACATCCATTTGGCTCTGCCTGCTCTCAGGGCCTACTTGCCCTCATCTTGGGTAAAGCAGCCACAGCAATGGCCATGAAGCTCCAGTTTTCCCTTCATCACCTTATCTCCTGTAATGACAGGCATTGCTGTCTTTGGCAAGGCTGTCATTGCACCTGCCAGGGCGGAAGCTGCAGCAACTCCAGTGCCCAGGTCTAACAAAATAGGACCCATGGGTACCCTGGCTTTCCCAGTGGCTGCCTAGAAGCACCTAGTAACACAATCCTGAAGTACAGATACATTAACACCCTGTGAGCTTTGTTCCGTAGAAGACTCATCCAAGATGCAGTGGTGCTACACACACCTCTGAAGATGTCTCACATGACCAGGCTACCAGCCATGCTGTTTATGAAGCCATGGCCAGCTCAGCAGTGGATCATCTTGTATTTTCCCCTTCCCTTTCTGCCTCAATTATTTTTCCCCCTCTTTCTTTCTTAGGATTGCATCCCCCATAAAACATCAGCATGTAAACTTTGCCTCAATGTTTCTAGCAAAGGCACTTTTCCTTGAAGATATGACAGTTACTTTCTCAATCAAGTCAACCCCCTAAGCATCACTAGTAGTGCAAAAACCCAATATATGGACCTCCTCATAGGGGTATCTACAAAGTCTTGCAAAAATAAAAAAATGTTTAACCCAAATTTAATCAGGCCTCCAGACTTAACTTCCATTTTAAAGGAAATATGGACTTAAAAGTAAAAGTTACAGAACACCATCAGGAAACAATCAGACAAACCAAGAATGTGTGATGTTCTGTAAGTCAGCGTGTCCAGACGTCAAGTCAATGTCATAAATTAAAACCAAACAGAAGTTAAGGTGGGGGAGTTTTTCCAGATTAACCTCCAGATGGAATCCATGGACCCTGATTGGATCACAGGGTTTCAAGGAGTGGTACTGCATAACAACCTGTAGGGGGTAGACATACATAATGAGTGCAATGCGCACCGTCTGGGGAATGGACACGCTTGAAGCTCTGACTGGGAGCGGGGGGCCAAGGGCAACATACATAACCTAAACTTTTGTACCCCCATAATATGCTGAAATGAAAAAAGAAAAAAACAACAACAACCTGTAGGGGAAAATTTAAATATGACTTGGATATCATTAATAGTTGTGATTGTAGAATGATCGTTAAGTTTCATATGTGTGATAGTGGTATTGTTACATAGGAGATTCCTTTATCCTTAGGAGATTCATGTTGAAGTATTTAGGGATCATGATGTCACACTGACAACTTATTTTCAAAAACGGAGTGTGTCATGTGTCTGTGGGGAGAAAGAGAGGAGAGAAAGCCAATATGGTAAAACATTAACCACCATTGAATCTAGACAGGGCATTTGTGGTTCTATTCTTTTGACATTTTTAAGTGTTTGAAAATTTCAGTAAAAAGTAGGGAGATAAATACCAAGAAAGTCTAGGTAAAATTTAGGATGTATATGTATTTGAAGAAATGTTTTAAACTACATTTTATTTTCCTCAACCACTTTCAAGTACACAGCCAATACTTTATCACGGACTAATTCATCTGCCTAAATGCTGTGCTTTCAAAAGCTTTTCACCTCTTGCATGCCTCTAGCAGTTCCCCAGGTAGAACTAATTTGATGTCATTTCTGCACACCCAAATTCTTTTTGGCAGGATAATCAGCAAGTAGTACAGAGAGCTGCTTCCTTTAAAAAGCTGCACTCTGTTCGTGAACTGTGAGTGCCAGGCACCAAGCACTATGGAGAAATTATCCTCTAGGGGTAAGTCTTGACTGATCTGGTAGAAGCATCAGTTATCTTTTCTTTTTGTCTTTTTTAAGACAGGGTCTCTGTCGCCCTGGCTAGAGTACAGTGACATCATCATAGCTCACTACAATCTCAAACTCCTGGGCTCAATCAGTCTTCCTGCCTCTGCCTTCTGAGTAGCTGGGAATGCAGGTGTGCACCACCACAACAGGCTAAGTTTTCTATTTTTTGTAAAGATGGGGTCTTGCTCTTGCTCGAGCTGTTCTTGAACTCCTGACCTCAAGCAACCCTCTGAGTTTGGCCTCCCAGAGTGCTAGGATTACATATATGAGCCACTGTACCCCGCCATCAGTTATCTTTTCCATGCATTGCAAATATTGTATATGATCCAAATTGAAGGGTATCATTCTCTACAGCTGTATTAGCAACAGATGGACACAGATGAACTAGTTAATGTGCCAAAATACACAGTTATTTCAGGCTTTTATTATTAGCACCACCTCGTGAGTGAGAAAACTCTTGCCCAGTTTGTTTTGTTAACGCAACAGTTTTGTTTTGACACACTTTCCATTATCATTCCTCCCACTCCAACCTGCCTTTCATCCCCAAGATGTCTCCAGACAGAGGTGCTCCCAGTCTGCTCTTCCCATTCTGGCTCGCACGGGGTCAGCTGACCTCCAGTCCCTGCACCTGTGACAGAGTCCCAGGAAAGCGTGCCCTCTTATGTCATATTTGTGCTAACTAAGCTGCTTAGGAGTCCCCCATAGGTCGGGTCCTCTCTGCTTCATCCAGAGAGGGGCCCCTCCTGTACACACAGAATGCTCGTAGTCCACAAATCTTCACTCTTCCCTGCCCCAGCTCATCACATGGAGCTCACTTGCTTTCCCACCCCACCCCCAATAACACTTCCACATGTGTATTGAACCATTCTCAATCTCAGGAGAAAATGAGAATCCCAAGGTTGAAAAATCCTGTCTTGCTTCAAGTTACTGGTTGTCCTCAGGAAATGTCTTCACAATGGATGTGCTAGACCTTTACACTCCACCACTACCACCAAAGTTCCCCCTCACCCTGAAGATAGTCCTCTGAAGTACTCAGTGGGGTGGGGTGGCAGGTGGGGCTAGCCGTCCTAGTTTTCAGCACTCCCCTTCTGACACAAGAAGAGCATTTGGCCGATCTCATGGCTTGCAGTATCCTATTTCTGAAGCCCAGTTCTGAACTATGGTATGTGACTCGAGCAGAGCGTGCCTCCTCCTGCTCCTTAGGGAATTTTCTGCTGACTGGACGACAGACTGGATGGTGGGATCTGGGGCAGCTGTCTAAGACCACCGTAAGGAAGCTGCCCAAGAGGGGAGTGTATAACAAGACAATGGGAGCCTGGGTCCCTAATGATTGCAGAGCCATCGTGGTGGCCTGGGGCCTCTGTTTTCAGACTTTCATCTTGTCTAAGCCGTGAGTCTTGCTTAAAGCAGCCCATCATCATTCTGATTGATGTAGAGTGGGTGGGTGGGGGTGGAAGGCAACCCTTCAGCTGTCAAAGGTAAAGTAGGAGCACTAGTGAAAGGAGCAAGAACAGATTTTATTTAATAGGGAGGAGCTCCAGCATGAACTGAACTAGGGTTGGTCAAGGACAGTAGGTGATCTGGGTTTGCTAACTGGCACTTACGGAAGTGCTCTGCCCTCCTACAGAAACTGGGAGACAGAGTTCCTATCTTCCGATGTTGGCTGGAGCAAACAGTTAAGCCTTTTGGCAGCGTTGAGCTCTTCCAGGCAAGAACTTAAGGGGACTGAGAATTCATCCTAGGAACGTGCCTTGAGCTGTTAGAAACTATGCTACTATGTAAGTCTCTTAACGCTGGGGTCTGGATGGGTCATTCTGCGCTGAGCATGCTCTTCAGCAGTTCGCACAGCCCTCCCCAACTCCCACATCTGGGACCTTCGTGGGGAGACCCAGGACAGCTCAGCTCTTAGGATGGCAGAAGAGCAAATCGAGTCCAGGGCTTCCTGGCTTGCAGCCCCCACACATTCTGGGTCTCTCTTTTGTCCGCGGGAGACCCGGCAGTTCAGAGGAATCACTGAGACACAAGCCTGAACGCCTAATGGGCAGGGCTGAACCTGACCACCTTGGGGTTCTGGCCAGGTACCCGGCTGGGCCAGCGCACCTCCTCCCCAGCAACTCCTTTCCATTCCCCCATCCGACCCTGTACCTGGTCCCCAGAGCACTTTCCCCCTCTCTTTCACACCTCCTTGACCTCAATTACCACTTGCACTTGCTGGTGCCTTCGAAGTTGGCCTTTCTCCAGCAGTGTCTCTGCCTGTAACTTTCTTCCTCCTCTTCTGCTGGGCTAACACTACCTCTTTGTCCTTCCGAGGTTCCCCAGACCAGGTCAGGCTGAGCTCCCTGCTGTTCCCCTCTCCTGGCTTCCCATCCCTCTCCCCCACCCCCCACCTCAGGACATTGTAATGACCCTTCTAATGGTGTGCTGGAAGGAAGCAGCATAAGGGAACCTCTCACTTTTGCCTCATTCCCAGCACGAAGGAGGGGCTTCAGTAAATATTAGTTGGACAAGCAAAAGTGGAAACCTCAGTGAATGGTGGAAAAGAGATGGGGGCAGGGGTGGGATAAAAGTGGGGCCTGAGCTGTTTACTATTTCATGAAGTTTGTCTGCGGAAGAATGCAGAGAAATGGAGCAGTTTGATGCTACAGCAGAATGAAGGGAGGCTGACTCAACACTGGGGTAAAGCCCACCATGTTTGAAAGCGGAAACTAAGGAGCCAGTAGAAAGGAGAAAATTGGAGAAGAGGGTGAGAGTGGTAGAGTTGAAGAAGGGGACCTAGCTTAGAAAAGCCAGGAAGGAAGGAAAGTATGCCCAAAGAGACAAAGGAGGCAGGCATCCACAGGTTTTAACAGTGTACCTATCCCTGTACCTATTTGCCAATAACTGTTTACAAGTGAGAGGAAAAAAATTGTGGTTGCTTGTTTCAGATGACCTCAGTCTTGTTAGTGAAAATACGAGGTTAGGGCTTCTGAAAAATGGGCATTGGGCGTCAGGGGCCTATGAAGAAATATTCTCATTTGTTGGTGTATTAGTTAGGATCCACTAAATACTGCAATAAGTAGACCCCAGATGCAGAAGCTCTACAGTGTGGTCTCTACCCTAAAGAAATCTAAGTCTTGCTCACTTGACAGTCCAGGATGAGTGTTCCGGTCAGTGGGTGGTTCCCTTCTTTTTGATCATTCAGGCACTGCTATGGTTTGAATGTTTGTCCCCTCCAAAATTCATGTTGAGACTTAGTGCCCAATATGGCAGTATTGAGAGGTGGGGCCTTTAAGAGATGACTGGGATTAATCTCAATGGGACCGGTGGCTTTATAAGAGGAAAAGAGACCTGAGGCAACATGCTTAGTCTTCTCACCATGTGATATTCCATATTGCCTTGAGAGTCTGCAGAGAGTCCGCACCAGCAAGAAGGCCCTCACCAGATGCAGCCCCTTGACCTTAGACTTCTCATCCTCCAGAACTATAGGAAATAAATTCCTTTACTTTATAAATTACCCAGTTTCAGGTGTTCTGTTATAAGCAATGGAAAACACTCTAAGGCATCCAGGTCCACCATCCCGTAAGGTCTTGAGAAAGGTGAAAGAACATGGGGAAGCATGCAAAGGAGGTTCTCATAGATCTCTGGCATGGAAGTAATGCATGGTTCTACTCACAGTCCTTTGGAGAGATCTTGTCACACACCCTCCCCCACCTGCAAAGAGGGCTGGAAAATGTAGCCTAGCTATGTGCCCACAGAAGGGGAGTGCAGACTTTGGCAGATAGCTAGTGGTCTTTACTACTGTGGTAGACAGAATAAATGGCTCCCCAAAGATGTGTGGTGAATCCATTCCTTGTCTTTTCTAGCTTCTAGAGGCTACCCACATCCCTTGCCTCATGCCCGCCTCCTCCATCTTTAAAGCCAGCAATGGCCGACCAAGTTTTTTTCATGTTGCATAACCCTGACACTGACACAAGAACACAACTCCTTCTCGACTCCTTGATTTTAGCTTAATGAGACCCATTTCAGACTTTGGTGTCCAGAGCTCTAAGGTAATAAATTTATATTGTTTCAAGCCACCAAACTGTGATAATTTGTTATAGTAACAATAAGAAACTAATGCAGCCACTTGGTAATTCCTTTTTCAAAAAATTAGCTATTGGTGAAATGAAACATTACTTTAATTCTAAGACGATGTTTTCATTTTCTACCTTGTGCACAAGCTCACTGACAACCTCATGAGCTCTCAGTTACCAATCAGGGCTAGGAGACTTTAATGTGGAGAACTTCTAAAATAGCAGTTCTCAAAATGTCCCTCCAGGCCAACAAAATCTGCATCACCTAGGAACTTGTAGAAATGCAAATTCTCAGCTACCCAGACCCACTGAATCAGAAATTCTGGGGCCCAGCATTCTGTGTTTTAACAAGTTCTCCCAGTGATTCTGACACTTGCTCAAGTTCTGAGAGCTGGTCCAACAGGGAGGGGGTGGCCTCTCAGTTCAGGCTCTGGTGAGGCTGGGGACAGGAATAGGGGAGTGGTGGTTGTGACTGGCATTCAGCAGAGCTCCAGCACAGGCACTGTTCATGAGGCTGCATTTTCCATGTTCTGGTCAGCAGTCTCACAGTTCATCCCTTGCTATGAACTGAATGTTTGTGTTGCCCCAAAATTTGTATGTTGAAATCTGTTTCCCAATGTGATGGTATTAAGAGGTGGGGCCTTTGAAAGGTAATGAGGTCATGATGGTGGAGCCCTGATGAATAGGATGACTGCCCTTGTAAGAAGAAGACAGAGAGCTAACACACTCCTTTTTTGCCACATAAGGATAAAATGAGAAGTTAGCCATATGAAACCTAGACGAAGACCCTCACCATAACCTGACCTTGCTGGCACCATGATCTCAGACCTCTAACCTCCAGAATTTTGAGAAATAAATTTCTGTTGTTGATAAACCACCCAATCTATGGTATTTTGTTATAGCAGCCTGAGCTAAGACACTCCATGTTATGGACTGAATGTTTTGTCCACCCAAAAGTTTTATGTTGAAATCCTAACTCCATTGTGATGATATTAGAAAGTGAGCCTTTAGGAGGTAATTAGGTCATGAGGTCCTCATGAATGGGATTAGTGGCTGTCTTAGTCCGGTTTGTGCTGCTATAACAATACCTCAGGCTGGGTAATTTATAAAGAATAGAAATTTATCCTTTCACAGTTCTGGAGGCTGAGAAGTCCAATATCAAAGCACCAGCATCTGGTGTGGACCCTCTTATTGCATTCTCACATGGCAGAAGGTGGAAGGGCAAGAGAGATAAACTATGTGTCCTCACATGGCAGTACAGAGAACCCACTCTTGCTAGCCCTTTTTATAGTGACATTAATCCATTAATGAAGGCAGAGCCCTCATGACCTAAACACCTCCCATTAGGCTCTACCTCCCAACACTGTTGCCTTGGGGATCAAGTTTCTAACACATGAATTTGGGGAAACACATTCAGATCATAGCAGTAGCCTTATGAGAAGAGGCATGAGAGTCTGCTCTCAGTATCTGCTCTCCACCACGTGGAATATGATGAAAAGATGGCCATCTGCAAACTAGGAAGTGGGTGGGCCCTCATCAGACACCAGATCTTTCTGCACCTTGATCTTAGACTTCCTAGCCTTCAGAACTGTGAGAAATAAATGTGTGTTGTTTAAGCCACAGCCACCTAGGCTATTGTAATTTGTTGCTGCAGCCCAACTAAGATACCCTAAGATATTTAAAAACTCATCAGTGCCTGCTTTCTGCATCTGGACACTGATCTTCTGGTGGGATTATCAGTTATTTGTAGAGTGTCCCTGTGACAATTAATTTTAGATATCAACTTGACTGGATTGAGGGATGCCTAGATGGCTGGTGACGCATTGTTCTGGGTATGACTGTGAGGGTGTTTTTGGAGGAGACTGGCATGTGGGTCAGTGGACTGAGTAGAGAAGATTTGCCTTCAATGTGCGTGGGTACCATCCAATTAGCTGGGGGCCCAGATAGAACAAAAAGACAGAAGAAGGGTGAATTCTCTCTCTTCCAGAACCATCATGCCCCTATCCTCATGCCCTTGGACACCAGAACTCCAGGTTCTTTGACCTTTGGACTCTGAGACTTACACCAGCAGTCCCCTGGGGCTCTCAAACCTCCACCCTTGAACTTAGTTTACACCATACACTTCCTCAGTTCTCAGGCTTTCCAATTGGACTAAGCCATGCTATCAGCTTCTCTGGTTCTCCAGCTGGCAGATGGCCTATCCTGAGGCTTCCCAGCACACATAATCATATGATCCAGTTCCCATAAATCTCCTCTCATCTATCTATTTAGCATCCATCTATTTACTATTGGTTCTGTCTCTCTGGAGAACCCTGACTAATACAGTCATTAATATTTATAGCTGCATCATGGAGGACATTTATCCTAAACCCCATCAAACATAGGTGAGACCTAAAACACAAATGACATCTCTAGCACCTCCTAACAGTGCATTTCTTCACGGAGAATGGGATTTGCCCTGTTTTCTTGGTGGCAGCGTGGTGGCCAGAACTTCTGCTCTGCAGGCAGACTGCCATGGGTCTGAGTCTGACTCTGACATTTAGTAACTATGACTTTGGAGAAGGTCTTAACAATTTTCCCCCTCTGTAAAATGTGGATAATAAAGTTTCTAACCAAGGCAATTGTTATAGCATATAAATAACATAAGCAAAACATAGGACATGAAAACCATCTGAAATGTGAACACTTATTAGTATTTGAAGACATAAATGTTTTCAACTATAAGTTTCACGTACAGTTTTCCTCAGCAAGTTTCAATTGAGCAGACAATAATTTATCAGTGACAGTTTCATTATCAAATTGATGTTCTCACCCACATTTCAAGTGCAGTATGAAACCACATTTGAAACTCTGGAATAAGAAAAATCAAGGTTTGGCTCTTGCAGCCTGTCTTAGTTTCCTAGAGCTGCCATAACAAAGTACAGTCACGTGTCACCACATAGTAATGTTTAGGTCAATGACAGGCCGCATATACAACAATGGTCCCATAATATAATAATACCATATTTTTAATGTACCTTTTCTATGTTTAGATATGTTTAGACACACAAACATTCACCATTGTGTTACAATTGCCTATGGTATTCAGTACAG
This sequence comes from Eulemur rufifrons, assembly GCF_041146395.1. Lineage (NCBI taxonomy): Eukaryota > Metazoa > Chordata > Mammalia > Primates > Lemuridae > Eulemur > Eulemur rufifrons. The sequence goes on along the minus strand of NC_090989.1, from coordinate 192,276,801 downwards.
TAAAATGCTGTACAGATTTGTAGCCCAGGAGAAGTAGGCCATATAGCCTAGGTGTGCAGTAGGCTATACCTCCTAGGTTTGTGTAAGTACACTCTATGATGGTCACACAATGACAAAATTGCCTAATGATGCATTTCTCAGAACATATCCCTATCGTTAAGTGATTCATGACTGTACTACAAACTGAGTAGCTTAAACCACAGAAATTTATTCTCTTACAGACCTGGAGGATAGAAGTATGAAATCAAGTTGTCAGCAGGGCCAACTCCCTCTGAAGGCTCTAGGGAAGAATCCTTTCTTGCCTCTTCCAGCTTCTGGTGGCTCCTAGCAATCTCTGGCATTCTCTTCCTTGTAGCAACACAACTCCAATCTCTACCTCAGTCTCCACATGGTGTTCTCCTCTGTATGTCTCTAAATCTCTTTCTCCTTATAAGGACACCAGTCATTGGATTCAGGGCCCACTCAAACCCAGTGGACCTCACCTTAACTTGATTACATCTGCAAAGATGCTATTTCCACATAAGATCACATTCATAGGTAGTGGGGCATTAGGACCTGAGTACATCTTTTTGGAAGGCACAACTGAACCCACAACAGAGGCCAAGCCACAAAGCAGTTCATGACTAAACCTGTTTTTTAATGAAAGTGTAAACTGAGATAAGGGCCATGCTGCCTTGGAAAGAGTTCAGTGTTGTCATTCCAGAGCCACTGAGGATGGATGGTGACAACAGGGGTGGGTTGCAGACAAGTGGGCTACTCTTTTCAAAGGTAGTGAGTAGGGACAGCCACAGCATTCACTTGATTTCCTATAGTAATACACTTTATTCAAGGTGGTATAAAAAGCTAAACTGTAATTATCAACGTTGCATAACATTCCTGAGCTGTCTAATGGGAATCTCCAGAAATGAGTTTGAACAGCTATAAAACTCAGCTTTTTCTGTGAATACACCTATGGCCACCTAAAAGCCATAACCAGGTACACAGACATAGCCCTGCCACTTACTGACCTGCTTCCCAAAGCAGACGAAGCTCCTGCTAACTCAAGGTCATCCTGATCCACTGACTAGATGAAGAGTTAATTTAATAAGCATGAGTCAGCTTGCAAAGTGTCAGCGAGCAGCTGAGGGCCACAAAGGGAGACCATCTGTGGCCATCTCTGAGGATGAAATGAGCAGTTCATCCAACAGCAGAGACTCTCTGTGGTCCTCCCTGTCATCTTCTATGGCTTTTCCACACAATGGCTTGTTCATGGCGTGTGACATCATGTACACTATGTTGATCTAATTTCTTCTATTTTGTGGGTTTATTTTGCATTAAAGTTTTACTTACATGAGCACTGAGCCATAAGCTTTGACTGTGAGCACCACCTTAAGAGGTGCATGTGTGGCCCCTCACATGCAGTAGGAAGGAGTTGGTGACAGGTGTGGGTAGTGAGGGTAGTGGAAGCAGACACGTAGGTAAATAACTGTTTTAAAGACTAATCATTGAAGGGAAACTCCTTATTGTTGAGTTGGGATAACTATTAGCAGAGATGAACTTGGTCTATCTATGGGGATTTGGTGGCTTTTAGCATAAAGATGTGTTAATTCAGTAATGCATTATAATTTTCCCCATTGAAATTTGAATGAAGGGTAATGGAAAGTAATTAAAATGGTAAATATGTGAATAAATCTAAATAAACATTTGGTATAAAAACAATAGTAATATATTTTAATATCTATGCACATTTAATATACATAATTAAAATTCATCAAAACAATAGCAGATAAGATAGAAGGTAAATGAAGCAAAAGTATTCCAAGAGCCTTGCATTGTCTAGGATGAAGATAAAAGTATCAATTAACATTAGGCTTTGGTAAATCGAGAATGAATCTTTTAATTCCTAGGTGACTAAAGGAAGAGAAAAACTGTGTCACTTCCCAAAAGAGGGAAAAATAGAATACTAGAATAACTGTAACAGAATTCTAGTAGAATCACTCTAATCTAACCTGAAAGAAGGCAAGAAAAGAGATAACAGAACTTAGATCAGGAGAAGTAAATAGAAAACAGTGAATAAGATTTAAACCCAAACCTATCAGTAATTACACATTAAAAGGCTAAGTGATCCTGTTAATAAGTTATCAGACTAGATTAAAACAACAACAATTATCTGCTGTTTTGAAGAGGCACATCTAAAACGTAAGAATACAGAAAGGTTGACAGTAAAAGGATGGAAAGAGATATGCCATGTAACCGTAATCAAAAAGAAGCTTATGTTAATACCAGAAAAGAAGACTTTAAGTAAAAGGAATTACTAGAAATACAGGGTTAATTCATAAAGTTTCCATTAAGCAGAAAAATATAACAATTCTATTTGTGTAGCCTCAAATATATAAAGTAAAATTCACAGAACTCTATTTAAGTAGAAATGAGTAATTTGTGTGGCCTCAAATATATAAAGCAAAATTCACAGAACCCTATTTAAGTAGAAATGAATAACTCAACAATTATGCCATTAATTGATAGAACAAGTAGACAAAAATTCATTAAGAGCAGAGATCTGAACAATTCATTACAAACTTGATCTACAGGCTTTATGTAGCATCTGCAGGACACATGTTCTTTTCAAGTGCCTATGAACTTTCACTAAGGTCAAACATATGCTGGACCATAAAGCAAATCTCAACACATTACAAAGAATAGCAATCATATAAATTATGTTTTCTGACCACAATGCAATAACAAAACTGTACTAGGAAATTTGCACATTTGGAAGTTAAAAATATATACTTATAAATTAATCCATGGGATCTGTTGTCATTTCCCAATTTTCATTCCCAACTTTGATTATTTGTGCTTTCTGTTTTTCCTTGTCCAATCACATCAGGGGTTTATCAATTTTCAAAGCACCAACCTTGACTTTGTCAGTCTTCTTTATTGTGTTGCTTCCTGTTTCATTACTTTTTGCTCTCATCTTCATTATCTCCATCAACTTTTAAAAAGATAGATTAGTCAATTTAACAATAATGTTTGTACAAAGTTTTCATAAAATACAGGGTGCTTTTTCATTAATCCTTAAAGCAACCATGTGAACAAGTCTTTTCCCTCATTTTACAGATGGGAAATTACAGACAGGAAACAAACTCATAATTATTACATTGAGTGGAATACTGCCCTAGGGTTTGCATCCAGAAACTTTGCCTGCCTCCTCTGGGGCTTCTCCCTGCCCACCCAAGGACCGCCTCTTAGCCTTTGGGATCTTAAGGGGACACTCACCAAAAATAGCCATGGTTAAGATGGGGACACTCACCAAAAACAGCCATGGTTAAGATGGTGGAAGTGTGGCTCTCACCAACTCTTCCTGAAGTAAACTCCAGCACATCTGAATATTGCCAGGAAAACACAGGGAAAGCAAAATGCATATGGTATGAGTGGGCAGGCCACCCAGGCCAGAGAAGCCAGTGGGTAGCAGCCCTCACCACACCCAAAACGCTTAGTCACTGGACCAAAGCTGGAGGCTCCTCAAGCTGGTAACCCTTTTCCAGCCTGACAAAGCATGTTTGCTTAGAAAACAATGGACTGCTTGCTTAGAAACAATATACCATGGAGTAACCACATTGAAAAAATCATTTTTCTCACGTCTCACATCTCTTCTCAAGTTGTGTCTGCATGTCGGGTGGTCCTTGAAGGATTTTCTTGACTTTCAGATAGGAGTTGTTTTCCATTGCTTGAGTATCTAGATGCTGAGTCCTTGGGCAGAGGCCACTTCACTGCTGGACTTACTTGATACATCCTTATGCACACTTCTCATTCCAAGCACTCTTCTAAGGGCCCTAATAATACTAATTTTCCAGCCCTCATTACAAACTATGAGGTTGCTACTATTCTTACCCTGACAAAAGACAGGTGACAACACAGAAGCATGAAAAGAGATTAGGCTGGGCACAATGGCTCATGCCTGTAATCCCAGCACTTTGGGAGGCCGAAGCAAGATCACTTGAGGCCTAGAGTTTGAGACCAGCCTGGGCAACATAGCAAGACCCCATCTCAAAAGAAAAATATTTAAAAAAATTAGCTACGTGTGGTGGCACATGCCTGTAGTTTCAGCTACTTGGGAGACTGAGGTGGGAGGATCGCTTGAGCCCAGGAGGTTACAGTGAGCTATGATTGCACCAGTGCACTCCAACCCAGGTGACAGAATAAGACCCTGTCTCTCAAAAAAAAAAAAAAAAAAAAAAATTAAAAAATACTTAGTTACGTATCTAAAGTCATCTGAGAATAAGTGAGAGTGTTCATTTGAATCTGGGCTTCATGGCAGAGAGAACATGCTCTTGGCCACTGTACTTTACTGCCTCTCTACACAGGTTTCACACAAACTGCTCCTTGAGCATAACCAAGATTATCCATGACCTGAGAAGAAGTGCCAGGTCTGAATGGGAACAGTTCCTCAGTGAGGAGATGAATCGAGTTAAAGTACTGTATTCTATTTCCTTCTCCATGTCTCCAGGCCAAGGCCTTTGGCTGAGGCTTGGAGAAGAAACATGAAGAGTCCTCCCAGCCTAGGGACTGCCCTGGGGCAGTTGTCTCCAATTCCTCAAGGCAAGGTCCTCCTGATGCAAGCAGACTTCATGTCCCCAATGTCTGTCTTCAGCTAACTGGTCCTCAGGTATTATCCTAGTGGTGATCCTCTCTTGTTTTTGAACCCCATGAAGGAAATTTCCCTTGCATTGCATGACTGGTGTTCAATGCTATTTCACCCCCAAGATCCCCATACGTGAAACAGACACAATTATTTTTCGGGCTTTCATCTTCAAACAAATTCACTAATAAAGATGTACACTTCTATGAAAGGCTTTTGCATACTCATTGTTTATTCAGGTTTTCGTTTGTGCTTTCTCTTCTCCTCCTGCTTATTTTTTTCTTCTTGCATATCATTCTCTGGAAGGGGTTCGGGGTGGTCCTTAAACCAACCATCTCTCATCCCTGGGGTGCCACACATGAGCCCACTGGGGGCTAGAGACTGAGATACCCCATCATGTTTGGGATCAGCCCAAAGAGGCTCACGTCTGGCTGAAGGCATACATGAGGTCCTGGGACCATTTCCAGAGCATCCAAATAGATGGGGGAGTGTGTCCTGGCGCTCAGGGCACTCAGAATCCCCATCCAAGCTGTGGCCATCCTCTCCATTGTTACTTAACTAACCTGCACCTCCCACAAAAGTAGATGGTTCATTAGGTCCAGCTGGAGCTCAAGCAGGGGTGTGTGGGCACATGGAAACCTCAGCTAACCTGTGATTATCTAAAACAGCCAGAACTGGTCTCATCTTTAGCAAATGGAGACCCAATCAGAGCCACAACTACTGGGAACAAGTACTCCGTGGCCACCTCCTTGCTCACCAGACATCAGTCCTGCCAGAGACCAGCATCACTGGAGGATGCCTGAGTGTTTCCAATGATGCCTTTGCTCAGGCCATCCTATTTCCAATCCTCTCTCAGAAAACCCGATTCGATGTCCCACTCAGATGTCACCACTACCTCCTTTTTCCTGGTTGGTCATGGTCATTTTCCTCTGAGAACCTGCAGAGTCTAGTTGAGGGTATCCATCACAGTGGTTTTGCTTGTGGCCTTTCTCCCTTATTCATCCTTATCTACCAGGGTCTACTTCTGCTGCCATCTTCTCCTACTCAGTGCCAGGGACAGTGGACTGTGCCCAGCAGATCCTCAGTAAGTACTTCCTCAATAAATCAGTCCAAGCTTGTGGGTAGAGTCAGGCTTGCCAGTGCCACATGTGGGGAAGGACAGAGAATAAGTGTGGTCATCATATTACAATGTGGAGTTGTGTCAGAGACACTCTTCCTTACCTCCCCACCACCTCCCCCTTTTCCCCCACCTATCAAAACTTACTGGTGGGTGGAGTCCTGGCAGGGTACTAGAGGGAGGACACGAGAAAGCTAGTAGGTGGGGTCAGAGAGTGGCTTACTCAGAATTGAGATTAAAGAGAGGTTGCAGCTGTTGCTAACGACGTGACACGACTGTGGAATAGACGCCTGAGGTAGGGTGGAGCACAAGACCATTGGAGGAGAGAAGCAGAGGTTAAAGACTTCAGAGGCCAGTGTATGGAAAGCATCACCTGCATGTCACAGAAATTACCCAGAATTAAGACAGGATTATCTTTGGAGAAAGTGACAGTGAGACAGGATGGAGAGCAACCCAGGATCTGCAGATGGCTGCAGAAAGAAGGGCTGGCAGTTGTTTAATGTAATGTGAAGAGATTTCAAACTTTAGTGGGGAGAGGGGGTAGTTTAGGAAGAGGGAGTGACAATGGTCCTCAAGCAGCAATAGGAGCATGCAGGTTACCTATCCCACCTGGAAACATGGGATATGGCAGAAAAGGCAGCCTCCACTTGAGAGAAGTGCAAAGGAAACAGTACCTCCAGAGGACAGCTAGTTTTCAGTTAGCCCAAAAGGTGAAGAGAATATAGGAAATTTTGCTAACGGTGGACTATGAGTTCCAGGGGATACAATGAAAGTTCTTGTGTTACGAGGGGAAGGAAACACAGGTGAAAAAATGTACAATTGTTGGCCTGTCTGATGGCAATATAGGGTACACATATAAGGACAAAAAGCAAAATGGGATTTGTAGCAATGGTCTCCCAGGTAGACTGTGGTAGTGAGGCTGTAACTCTGGTCGGGGAGGAAGGGATGAGGATTTTGCCAAGAGCACGAAGGCTCTGGGGCTCTGCCTTCTATTCTGTGCATGGTGGGGAGGAGGCTAGGTTACTCAATTCTCAGAAGAGTCTACTTTTATCCTTTGAGTTACCTAGTTAATTACTTCATACATAGTTAGCAATACTTCACCATTAAATTCTACCTGGATGCCAGGCACGGTGGCTCAAGCCTATAATCCTAGCACTCTGTGAGGCCAAGGTGGGAGGATCATTTGAGGTCAGGAATTCGAGACCAGCCTGAGCAACAGTGAGACCCCCATCTCTACAAAAATAGAAAAGATTAGCTGGGCATGGCGCCTGTAGTCCCAGGTACTCGGGAGGCTGAGGCAGAAGGATTGCTTAAACCCAGGAGTTTGAGGTTGCTGTGTGCTAGGATGATGCCACGGCACTCTAGCTCAGGCAGCAGAGCGACACTCTGTCTAAAAATTCTACCTGTGGTGACACACACAGCCTGCCCACTCCCAGTATAAGGATCACATGACTTGTCCCCTCAAAATCCACCCTGTGCATCTCCTAGTGAAGCACCATCTAACTTCTGCTGAAACCAGCTGAGCTCTTGGCCCTGAGAGATGAGTCCCCTGCTGCCTTCTCTGGTTTGGATCAGGTATAATTTACCCCACAAAGACATGACACAGGGATTGGCTCTGTGTATCCCTCCACCTAAAGTAAGTCACAGTCTGTTTTCATTTAAGGAATTTCTTTATTGGAATTCCACCTTACTTCCACCTTACTTCACCACAACTATCTAGCCTTCATGGCAAAGAGAGTGAGCCCAGAAGAAAGCATTCATAACATTTTACAACAGACAATTTACACAAATACTGCAAGAAATCTTTACAATAACACATTCCAAAGCAATCAAACATTTAACAAGATTAAGAAACATGAATTTCCTCCTCTCTTGACTTACTGGTAGCTACCTAGCTTTTTAGATCCTACAATAAAATGCCCTCCTTCCCAACATTCCCATCATAGGAATCCCTGAATCAACTGTCATATAAGGTGCAAGTTCATGCTGAAGATGTGTCCCATTGGTTATTGAATGTGTCAAGATCCTCTCCAAGGTAGAACCTTTTATTGTAGCACAAATGTGTGAATACCACACCTTTCAGGTTCTCACTCATCACACATTCATCATTCACTAAGGGGGTTGATTTGAAACTTAAAAAAGTTCCATCCATTCAACTAGCATATCACAATCATACATTCCAATCAGTTTGCCTTTTCTAGCAGTGCCTCTCTCCTATCTCTGTTACATTTATAACAGTCTATGCTTTCTACTTTCCCTACAAGGAAATCCAAATTTTGTTTCAGAAATCATCATCACTGCCCCCCTCAAGCCATTCAATTATATCAAGTTTATACTTCAAGATCACTACTATTAAATAAATTTATATTCCCTGATGCCTATCTCTCCCTGAATTTGTCTGTTGGAGGCCCTTCTTAGATTTTTTTTTCCCCACTGACCAATGTATAATTGGGATTCAAAAGTATACCTGAATCTCCTACATTTTTATTGACAGAATTCATCCAAATATGAACTTTCTGATCATGACTCTGTGACTTCTAATTGAAGTCCTTTCCTCAATTGTGTGTTTTATGTCCAGAAATGTCTGCTTATTTTGAAGATTTTTGCATATTCTATCACTTCGATAGGTTTTATCCCCAGTATGGAGTATTTTATATTCTATAAGGGCTAAACTACCTTGACACTGGAGCCTTCCTTGCTATGACTAAAAATCACATAGAAAAGATTACTCACAATCCTCTACAGTGATTTATACTATGTAAAGTATAACCCATGAATAAGGACCTCAGACACTCTTACATTCATAAGGTTTTTCTTCCACTTGCAATCCTTGAGACACAGTAAACTCCACCTGCTACAGAGGCATCCTCATCCTGGTCCCATCCAGAGCATTCCCTCCCTCCTCACAGGTTCTCCTCTGGGATGTGTCACAATGACTTCCCACATTTGTCACATTTAGAGACTCCTCTCCAGTATGTGTTCTTTTATGCTTGGTGAGATTTGATCTGATATTAAAAGCCTTACCACACTCATTACATCGGTATGGCTTCTTTCCAGTGTGGATCCTTCTATGTTGGTCAAGGACTGATCTATAATTGAAGGATTTCCCACATTCACAATCATAGGGCTGCTTCCCACGGTGGACACTTTTATGGTTGATAAGACTTGAATGTGAGATGTACGCCTTCCCACACAAATCACATTCATAGGGTTTCTCACCTGTGTGGATCCTTTTATGTACTGTGAGGCCTGAGCTGTTCCTGAATGCCTTTCCACACCTATCACAAACATAGGGTTTCTCCCCTGTGTGGATCCTCTTGTGTTGTGAAAGGAGAGAGCTGTAACTGAAAGACTTCCCACATTCGACACACTTGAAAGGTTTCTCCCCAAGATGGACTCTTTTATGGCTTATAAGAGTTCTGCTTGAGAAAAAAGCTTTTCCACATTCATTACATGTATAGGGTGTCTTGCCAGGGTGAGTACTTTTATGATTAATAAGGCTTGAGTGTGAGATGTAGGCTTTTCCACACACATCACATTCATAGGGCTTCTCCCCAGTATGGATTCTTTTATGAACTTTAAGGCTTGAGTTGTTTCTGAAGACCTTCTCACACCTGTCACATTCATAGGGTTTCTCTCTAGTGTGGACTCTTTTGTGTTGAGAAAGGAGTGAGGTGTAATTAAAAGATTTCTCACACACATCACATTTGTAGGGTTTCTCCCCAAGATGAACTTTTTTGTGGTTTATAAGGGCTCGGTATGTGATGAAGGCTTTCTCACACTCATCACACTTAAAGGGCTTCTCCCCAGGGTGTACACTTTTATGATTTATAAGGCTTGAGAGTGAGATGTAGGCTTTCCCACATTCTTCACATTTGTAAGGTCTCTCCCCAGTATGGATTCGTTTATGTACTTTAAGGCCAGAATTATTTCTGAAAGCTTTTCCACACTCGTCACAGCCAAAGGGTTTTTCCCTTGTATGAATTCTTTTATGCTGTTCAAGAGCAGAGCTATAGTTGAAGGATTTTTCACAATAGCTACATTTATAGGGCTTCTCCCCAAGATGGATTCCTTTGTGATTTTTAAGGCTAGAGCGTGAGATATAGGCTTTCCCACACACATCACACTTATATGGTTTTTCCCCAGTATGGAGCCTCCTGTGGACTTTGAGGCCTGCATTGTTTCTGAAAGTTTTCCCACATACATCACATACATAAGGTCTCTCTCCAGTGTGAATAGTTTTATGTTGAAGAAGAAGCGAGTTATAACTAAAAGATTTTCCACACTCCTTACATTCATGGGCTTTCTTCCCAGGATGAATACTTTTATGGACTGCAAGGCCTGAGCTATAGCTGAATGCTTTGCCACAGACATCACACTTGTAAGGTTTCTCTCCTGTGTGGATCCTTTTATGCACTATGAGGCCTGAGCTGTTCCTGAAAGCCTTCCCACATTCATCGCATTCATAAGGTTTCTCTCCAGTGTGGATGACTTTATGCTGAATGAGAAGAGAGCTATAATTAAAAGATTTCTCACACTCATCACATTTATAGGGTTTATCTCCAAAGTGGATGCTTTTATGGTTAAGAAGTGTTCTGCAAGTAATGAAGGCCTTCCCACACTCATCACATTCATAGGGCTTCTCACCAGTGTGGATCCTTTTGTGGACCCTGAGGCCAGAGCTGTTACTGAAGGTTTTCCCACAAATGTCACATTCATAGGGTTTCTCCCCTGTGTGGATCCTTCTGTGGACTCTGAGCCCAGAGCTGTTCCTAAAGGCCTTCCCGCACTCGCCACATTCATAGGGCTTCTCTCCAGTGTGGATCCTTTTGTGCTGGTCCAGGACAGAGCTATAATTGAAAGATTTTCCACACTCATCACACTTACAGTTCTTCTCCCCAGAATGGGTGCTTTTGTGGTTTATAAGGCTGGAGTAGGACATGTAAGCTTTTCCACATTCCTCACACTTGTACGGCTTCTCTCCAGTATGGATCCGCTTGTGGACCCGAAGACTCGAACTGCTCCGGAAAGTCCCTCCACAGTCACTACACTCATAGCGTTTTTCTCCTGTGTGCATAATTTTATGTTGAACTAGACGGGAATTATATTTGAAGGATTTCCCACACTCATCACATTTATGTGATTTCTTAACAGCACTGGTTTTCTGCTGTACACTGGGGTGAGAGCTTCCATTAACATTCTCCACACACTTGCCTTGTTCACTGCTTTTCTGCTCTGCAGGGACAGTCTGGTGTGGGACGTGTTTTGGGCTCAGTTGTGAGCTATTTTCAGATGTCTCATCCCCCTGTTCCATCTTTAAGTTTGCCATGTTCTTGGCTTTGCCAACTATCTCCCTGATGCCACTGTTGTCTTCCTTCATCCTTTTTCCTGCTGGCTTTTCCCATTGACTCTCTACTTTGCTATCCCAATCACATGTTTCACCAACCTTAGATTCCTGCACAGGATCCTTGTGAAGACTTTCCACTTTTGGCCACTTAGATTCTACATTTCCCACATTTTCAGATTTTTTGGTTGGTTCCTCATCCTCAGTGCCCATCTTCAAATGTAACACTAAACCAAGAAAATAAAAAGGATACCTGTTCACTTTGTTTAGAAAAAACCTGGAAGAATCACATCAAAATTCACTAATTAACTTGACAAATATTTACTGACTGCATGCTATCAGAGAGGTACCATTTTTAAGTACTAGGGACACAAACGTGGACATGACAAAATATCTGCCCCTGTGGAGCTAATATTAAACTGCTAGAGTCCTATATTTTCAATGGAACAAAGAGCTTTTCTATTCTTGCATAACAGCTCAGCATTAGGACAAAGTGAAATGACACACAGAACCAGAGGCAACACTGACCAGTATTTGAACAATGTCACTTAATCATGGAAAAACAGAAGACAGAAGAAATCTCTGAAGAATACGAAACAGAAAAATTAGTAAGACAAATGTTAGGTGTAACTTTTTTTTTTTTTTTTTGATTATGAGAAGTTAGACATAATCAACAAAGGACAGGCAAAACTAAAGAAAAGGAGAAATCAGTACCTGGGTAAAGGTATCAGGGAGACAGTCATGAAATTATGATAGTCATTTCAGAGATGAGAAACAAAGCAACCTGCAGCTGTCTGGAGTCAATTTGGCCTCCTGGACTTTCCCCTCCCAGTAAAACATCAACTCTGGAAAGTGGGTGGCCAGGGAAGAACTCTATAAGGAAGAACATGCACTGGCCTGCTGTGGAGAGGCTTTCATTCCTAGTTATGAACCGGCTACCGTATTCAGTGCATATCAAAGATGAGAAGCAAAACCTCAAACCATCAAGCAAAGGAAGTGACACTGCCTAGGTTCAAATACCTAGCTGGATGACCCTGAGAAAATCAGCCTCTTTGTGTAGCAGCTTCATCATCTGTAAAATGAAGGCAATACGGTCTTTGCAAATATGAAATGAGATAGTGCACGTAAAGCATTGAGAACAATACCTGTCACTTGGTGAGTGCCATATGTCATTGTTATTTATTATTCATTATAGTATTATAACTAAGAATATGCAGTGAGGTTACTGGATCAGGGTCAGAACCTGGAGATAAAGCACATGACTCAGGAAAGTCCGCACACTCCTTCTCAAAGGAGATTCTAGGCCCGAGCAGGGACCCTTTGTTCCCTTGAAGACAATCTACCCATGACTAGCACTCCACCAGCATCCACTTACTGACAGACGAGTCCTGAGAACACACACAACAGTTCTAGGCTAGTTATTCTTCAGCCTTAGACAATTAGACATTTGTGATTAGACTTTGTTAAAATTTGGATCTCCCCCTTGTGCCCCGGGTATCAGACTCTCTTAGGTCAGTACATGGCAATTCTGTCGATCCTACTCAGAAATTCTATTTGTGAACATGCGAGGAGGTGGCAGGGGCAACACAAGTAAGGTACAGACTTTGGAGTGGCCCTGTATAAAGAATCACACTTACGATACGAGTTATGCTGATAAGAACAATGGACTCTGAATTAAAACTTATAGGATAAGGTATGAACTCAGGGGATCGCTAGGAAGATAAAATAAAGCATCACTCCATAGACATTAAACCCAAAAGTGGTTCAGCTAAGAGAGCTTCCACAAATGACTATTTGGTAATTAAATATTAAGCAATATTAAGTACTAAGTAAGATCATCAGAGGCCATTGAGGGATGGTAGCATGGCCTTGTTCCCCGACTCCCTTTCTTTATTACTCCAAACAGAGCATTCCACATCACTTAAAATATGAGGGCTACTGGGTAGGCAGTGGAATTCCAGAACCATAAACAGCAACATACCATCTATCTATGCTCAGAATCCTATTCCCTCACACACCAGGGACCCTGCTCCATCCGTTTCCTTTTCAGCCCTGGCCCTACATCTGTACTCACCCTCAGCCCTCAGGACAGAAAGATGTTCAACTTCCTGTAGCCATAAAGCCAAATCCCTTAAGATAAATACACAAAAATTGCTAGAAAAAAAAAATGAAAAGAAGAGTTATGAGGAGGTACTAGCCATACTAGATATCAAAATATACTATAAAGCCCCTATAATTAAAAGTGTGGTACCAGCATATAAATATACAGGCAAACGGAATAGAACAGAAAGTCCAGAAATTGTCCCAACTACACATAGAAATAAATGATAAAGATGGCATTGCAAATTACTGGGGGACAAGATAGTCATTTTATTTATTTTTTTTGAGATGGGGTCTCACTCTGTTGCCTTGGCTAGAGCACCGTGGCATCATCACAGCTCTTTGCAACCTCAAACTCCTGGGCTAGAGTGATCCCCCTGCCTCAGCCTCCCAAGTAGCTAGGACTACAGGTGTCCACCACCATGCCCAGCTGACGTGTTTATGTTTTGTAGAGATGAGGGTCTCACTGTGGTGCTCAGGCTGGTCAGGAACTCTTGGCCTCAAGCAATCCTCCTGCCTCAGTTTCCCAAAGTACTAGGATTACAGGCATGAGCTACCACACCTGGCCAAGGATGGTCTTTTTAATAGTGTTGTAACAACTATAAAGCCATTTGGAAAAAGATAAAATTAGATCCATTCTTCACACCACAAACAGGGATAAACTCCAAATGGAACAGAATTCTAAATATAAAGTATAAATAATAGAAGAAAACATCAGTAAATGCATCCAAGATTTGGGTATAGAGAAAGCTTTCTAACTATGACTCAGATGAACAACATTTATAAATTTGACTATATAAAAACAAAATTGCATGGCAAAAATACCATAAGCAAAATTAAGAAATAAATGACAAAGTAGAAAAAAAATTGCAAGATACATCATATATAAGGGCCAATATCCCTAATATACAAATAATTTTCAAAAACTGAAGAAAAATAGACTAAAATGGTCCTTAAATATGTGGAAAGATATTCAACTTCAGTCACAATAAGAGAAAGGCAAATAACTACAGTAAGATACTATTTCTCACCTGTCAGATTAGCGAGTAGTCAAAGCTTAACAATATACTCTGTTGATGAGGCTATGGAGGAAACAGGAACTCTCATGCTCTGTTGAGTATGCAAATTGACACAACCCCTGTTGAGGGGAATTTGCCAATATCTATGTGTGCGTTTACCCAGAAATCTCACTTCTAGGAATTTATACTCAGGATACACCAACAATGCAAAACTATACATGCACAAAGTTATTCATTGTAGCGTTACTTGCAACTGAAAAATCTGGAAAACTACCTAAATATCCAAACATAGAAGACTGGTTAAATAAACTATGGTATAAATACACAATGCAGCACTAAAAGGGAATGAGGATATACTGTAAAATCAAAAAAGGCACAGTGAAAAAAAGAGCATATATGCTACTTTGTGCACAAAAGAAGGAAAACAAGAAAACAAGTATGTATCTGCTTCTCTTTATAGTATAATGATGAAGCAGAAAACAATGAAGTTTGTTACTTACAAGCGGTTGAGTGGAGCAGAAGGGATGGCAGGTGGGGGCAGACAGACACTCTATAACTTTCTGTATAGTTTTTATTTATGGAAGCATAATAATATTCTCCATATTCAAAGAATAAAATTAAATCCACAAGGATAGGAAAGTAGAAAAACTAAAACAGAAAGCAAACAGAAACAAATGAACTCATTTGTTTTACATGAATACCATAACCACAGGAAGAGAACAAAGAACAAATCTATGTAACTTAGGGACATAATATTTGACTATAGAGGTATATTCAGTCTTGGGAAGGCTGGAGGGGGTGATAGGGAAGAAGTGCAAACAATGGAACTATGTTAGCAGGTCTGTTTTCTGTAGTGGTATGGGCAGAACAATTCTGAAACAATTTTAGATGTATTATGGAAGTGAGTAAATCTGTTGATTTTCTTGGAAGCCAGGGCTCTCCTGGAAGAAGAAAGGACATAAAAATAAGGAATAGGGGAAGGCAAGAAAGAACCTGTGGGGATGAATTGAAAGTACTGGTGTGAACTTAGGGTTTCTAAATTATATATATGTGCATGTATATAAATGTATGTATATTCACATCTGCACATTTGTATGCACAGGTGTATATATGTGCATATGTTCCCAGCTCTCTTTGCCGAAAGGCCAACAAACAAAAATACCTCAGTGGTAATGAGCACATCTAGGACCATCTCCTGGGACTCTGTTATAATACCATCACCTACTAAAAGGAACCAAAGGTCCTCAAAGAAATGGCTGATTCCTTGCTGGGAAAAGGAAACATACAAGATGAGCTTGGGCATCTTGTTAGGCCAGCAAGTAAGGAAGGGCTCAAAACAATGGTGGGGACATGGCACAAGACCACAAGAGCCAGGCTACACACCTGATTTAAGCACCATAGAAATTCAGGACAGCAACGAATTATAAGCCATCAAAGATAGGATTTTGAGTCCACAGATACAAAAAGGGGAGAAACGGAGGCCTCTTGTTGACAGGAGAATGTGAGCACTAGCTGGTAAATATGAAAGGAATGGTAGAATTGGAAAAATCGGTATTCTGCAACTGTCAGAGTAAAGACTGGATCAGGGGAGAATCATCAGTGAATCTAGGGGGAAATTTTGACAAGGAGCAGGACATCTGCATAGTCTTAAATATTCCCCCAGAGACCGTGTCTTTAGTTACAAGGAAAAACATAGTATTAATTACTATATAGTGGAGAAATTAGACAACGCCTTGGCCTGCATTCTAAATTAAATGCCTCCAGTGGAGGTAGACGGACATGATGTGCTTCCCGCAGTGATATCTTGAGGACACATCACCTATAAGAATACATTACGTGAACTGAATCACAAGGAAACATCAGATAAATCCAAAATGAAGCATATTCCATTAAAACAGAAGCAGGAAAAAGGGGACTGTATTTTTCAAAAATATCATTTTCACAAAAGACAAAGAAAGGCTGTAGAAATGTTCCAGATTAAATTAGAAGGCCAAAGGGACTTGACCACTAAATTCAATTTCTGACCACAACTAGATCTGTACCAGAGCAAAAAATTGTTAAAACAATTGAGTCAGCTGACAAAGTTGGAATATGGATGGTAGATTATATAAAAGCAGTATCAACTTTAAATGTACTGAATTTGACAACTGTACTGCAGTTATATAAGAAAATATCCCCATCCTTAGGAAATATCTACCAAAGTACTTATGGGTAAAGGGCCATGATGTATGTAAGTTACCTTCAAATGGTTCAGGAAAAAAATCTTATGTATGAAAAGAACAAGAGGACGAAATGAAGTAGAATGTTAACTACAGGTGAATCTGCTGAGCAAAAGGTATGTTTTTATTGTTCTTATTATTGAAATTTTTCTGCATATTTAAAACTATTTCAGAAAGTAAATTTAAGATTCTCTCAACTATACCCTCCCATCCAGGTACTGCTTCACCATCCTGCCTCCTATTCACGTCCCATCTCCCTTGTGCCTCGTCCACTCAATCTCACTTCTTCCACTCAGATGACACTGCATTAGCTTCTTCCAGTGCTTGCTCCTGGCTGTTGCCCCCTGCTTCCACCTTGAACCTCTCCTCTTTGGACTCTGCATGCTCCCTGGGCAGCCCTGTTCATACGGAGGGCTCCTGCTACTCCTAAAAGCCATGTCTCTCAGATCCTGACCTCAGGCCTAGAGTGCTCTCTTCAGTTACAGATCCTCATATGCACCCCACCCTTCCCTTTGCCAAAATCAGAAATGAGCTTTTCTATTTTTCTCACCACATCCAAAACAGCCCTTAAGACCAACTGATTTTATTGTCTAAACAATTCCCAAGCTCCCACCCTTAGCCCCACCACCCACCATTCCTACTGCGAAGGCCTTACTTTAAAGCCCCTTAAATTCTCTTCTCAACTACTGCCATAGTCTCTCTTCCTTCACTGTCATCCTGCCCAATTCTTCCTCCAACAGTAATCAAGAGTTTTGTAAAATGCACACCTGGTCACTCCCCAATGCCAAGTTCTCCCAGGCTACTTATTGTGGCACTTGAAACCTGCATCCAGCCACTTGGAGCGACTCCCTGGACACCAAATGAACTATGCTAATTCACCCCTCACTGCCATTGCACTCACTGATTCTCTGCCTGCCCTTTCCCCAACTCTTTTCAACAGACTAATTCTTAGTTCCTTTCACGTGCTCTAGGATTCCCTGTTTGACTGGTTGCTGACTGGCCTAGTCTGCACGAAATCACAGACACTTCACTACTTACCTCTCTAACTTCGGCAGAGGCCAGGAGTCTCCCTGTTCTGGTTCTGCTTAACCTCCTGTTTGGACTGGGGGCACAGTGGCCCATCAGCTGATGTAGTTCGTCTAATCCTCTTATTGAGTGAAATCAAAATGTATCAATATAAAGGTGCATCCTCATTGAAAATAAGATGGTTTAAAATGAAATAAATACTAATACTAAGAAAAGATCCATCAAAAACAGAGGCAGAAAAGCACCAAGATAGCACTAGAGTAAATGTTGCTAAAATATAAAAGCAATCAAGAGAATGTAACAAAACAATTAGTTATCCTTAAACAATACTGAAGATGCATTCTAATATCTAAGTCATTTCTGAGGTTGAGTGTCAGGCAAGGAACTTAGATTATGATCTGTATCCTGTTTTGTTTGTTTTTTCCCAGGCCCTGGGCTAGTCTTGGGGACAAAGAGATGGATAAGACATGGCCCTGCCATCAAGGCACCTGCAGACAGTAGGAGAGCCTGACAGGAAAATAATAATGTGATGAAAACAACAGAGACAAACACAGGGCACGGAAAGGGGAAGAAGGGGAAGGGACAGACTCTGCCTCAAAGGACTAGGAAGAACTTCAGGAAGAGAGGAGTGGGCATTCCCAGCTGAGGAAAGAACAGGTGCAAAGGGATCGATGCTAACCACTCTCCACATATCTCGGGCAGAGGGTGGCAGGTAAAGCCAGACAGGTGGGCAAACACAGGGGCTGTCTCATACTAAGGAGTCCAGACTTGATCCTTGGGACTTTCAGGCAAAGGAGTAGCAAACCTGGATATGCATTTTGGGAGATCACTTATTTACTAAATCAGGGGTTGGCAAACATTTTCTGTAAAGGGCCAGATAGCAAATATTTTAGGTTTTGTGGGCCATACAGGACTGCTGATTATTATTTTCAATATTCCTTAAAAAATATAAAAACTATTTTTAGCTAGTAGGCCATACAAAAACAGACCACAGATCCAGTAGTTTGCCAACCTCTGTTAGATAATACCAAGGAGTCAGAGTTAATTTAGGATGGTGTAATAACAGCACTGTAGCTATAAGTGTCCTTTTTTTTTTTCTTTTTTTTTAATACAGACTGATGGAAGTATGCTTGCTTTAAAATACTTCAACTAGGAAAAAATAAAAAGGGAAAGATGAAACAAACATAGCAGAATCCTGATAATTGCTGGATCTGAGCAATGAGTGTACTAGAGTTAATAAGAAAAAATTTTAAAAAGAAAGATCACTCATATTTATTAGTTGCAGTGGGAGAATGAATTGAGGGGAAAAAGAACAAAGTCCTGGAGTTCCAGGAGAGGGTTATCATAATCCAATCAATTAGACAAATGTGGTAGCTAAGTCATGTGTCACCTATGACACAAGGAATTATTCCAAAAGCACATCTCCTCCATAGAGAGGGCTGCAAAGGTTTGAATTTTTTTCCCCATTTTTTTTTCTGTTTGTTTTCTTTTTGAGACAGGATCTTGCTCTGTCACCCTGGGCTGGACTACAGTGGCTCAATCATATCTCATTGCAGCCTCCAACTCCTGGGCTCAAACAATCCTCCTGCCTTGGCCTCCCGAGTAGCTGAGAATACAGGCAGGAACAACCATACCAGGAAGGTTTGAGTTTCTTAAGTGTTCTAAATGCTGAATGAGAAAGTCCTCTCCAACCAGTGTTTAACAAGGAGCATGACCCTAATAGCCTAGTTACATTACTCAAAAGTGTCAACCATAGAATGCCATCTACTCCTTCCAAATTACGTATGACCCACAACCTCTGGGCACTTCTGTGCTTGTTCACACACTACCACCAATGCCTAGAGTGCAAATATTAAGATCTTGCCCTTCATTCTTGCTGTCCCTGCCCTGGAGAATCAGAAGCCACTTCTCCAAGAGCCTACACAACTCACAAGAGAAGAACAGTGACTCCCTCTGGCTAAAAATTCCTTCCTATTAATAACAGATTGCAACAAGCAACAGCTGCAACATGCCAGCAACTACTTTGAATTTTCAGAGTCCAACCATATTCCACAAGGCAATCTACCATCTCACATGTCAGTTGTGAATTCTGTACCTTATGTTCCTGGACATTATATTTAACTTGAAGATGACCAGAAAAACAAAAAGAGAAAACAAGATGAAATGTGACCACAAAATGCTTACCAATACAGAAGAAAAAGTACCTGAAGGGGGAGAATGTGCAAATGAAAGATGGGACTAAGGAGTAAATGATATGCAGATGAGCAGAGAGAGAATATGGTTTGTGCTCTAGTAATTCTTGCATTTAATTTATGAATATCAGAATTATAAATGGCTAACAGAAGTTGGATCTATTGCTTAAATGCAGAAATAAAAATGAAAGGTGATTTTTCTTTAAAGTAAAAAAAGAAAATAGAACATTGTCATACCTGGCAGTGGAGAAGAGATTTCTAGTCATCCTAGGGAAGGAAGTAAGCAAAGGAGATTCTGAAAGACAGGCTGAGACATTTTCTGAAGCTAAAGAGGCAGGGAACGGCTGGAACAAAGACATGGATAGAATCAGTCTACCAAGCTAGTGTAAAACTAAACTTCATAGATACAAGTCTCAGGAGGAAATGGCTGTTTTATCTGTTCTTGAAACACTACATGACAGAATGTAATAATGACTTGGCAAATTTAACAACCTGCCAATAAATGGTTGAGTTAACGTAAAACATAAAACAAACATTATTAAATGTTTACCCTAGTAATGTCATTGAGTATACCATTGTTTGAGGTAACAAAAAAAAAAAATGGAAACAACCCAACTGTTCCCAAATAGATCTAAAAAAAATTATGGAACGTTGAAAACATCCGAATAATAGCCAGTCCAATACCACAGCTCTGTAAAACAAAAAACTGTGTTCTGATGTGTAGAGATCTGCAAGATAAAGAGAAAAAGGGCTTCTACCACTTATGTAAAAAAAAAAAGAGGGAAGAAACTACATTTACATTTGCCAGTATTTGCATAAGAAATCCTGGAAAGATACACTCAAAAGGAACAAAAGTGGATACCTAAGGGGGGAGAGCCTAGGAAGAGAGCTGAGCAGAGCAGTAGGAAATCTTTTCACTGATAACGTTTCATACTTTTAATATCTGAGCCATATGAATGTATTACATGCTCCAAATTCATTTTTTAAAAAACCATTGTGCTTTCAAAAAGAAAACACTCCTGCTGGCCTCCTAGTCTAAACATCCGAGCAGCACACCCAGCACTGGCACTCCCCTTTCATCTTTGACATACCCACACCTGGGTTCCCGCAGGCTGTCCTCGGTCTAGGAAACTCTTTGACCTTCCTCTCCCTACCAGTTAAGCCCTTCTAGTAACTTCTCAGCTTTTGGAGCCCGCGGCAGGTCGCCTCTTCCAGGCGCACCCCTATCTGTATACAGGTGAGCGTTCACAGGTGAGGGCCGGGAAGTGCCTCCGGGGGGTCCATCCACACCTGCAGCCGGAGTCTCTCAACATCACCCCCCACCAAAAAAAAAAAAGGAGTGGGGGGTAATGTCGAATCAGATCACCCCTAGGAGTCCCTCTGACGCTCGTATTCACTCTCAAGTCCCAGGGCCAAACTTAACTGCAACGGGAGCACAAAAGCGGGGCGTTTTAAAGAGCTAATTTTCAGAGTTCCCCTCCCACCCAAGAGAGCGGCGAATAGTTGAGGAACACCTGAGCTGAGCCCCAGCCCTTCTCTGGATACTGGGAAGGCCCAGCATGACCCTGGACCGTTCAGACGGCCTGAAGTTGGGGCCTACAACGAGCCCAGTCTGTTCCGCGGGCGCGCCCTACACCCTTCAGCCCGCCCGAGGTCTTCCCTCCCCTCCACTGCTGCGGAACGCGCCTCCTCATACGTGTGGGGGGAGGGGGCACGCTTCCTCCCAGACCCCGCCGGAGACTGGAGGGGACCAGACTCGGCCAAGAAGGGAAGGGCGTGGCAGGCAAGGGCCGGGGGCGGGAGCGCGGGCGGCCGCGGACTCACGTACTGGCTGTGGCGGCGCCGCGGGAGCCCGGCCGCCGGCGGGACAAAAGCGCGGACGGCCCGGCCGGAAAAACGCGCGTCGGCCCTGGGGCACTTCCGAGCCCTCTCTGGGATGTTGGAGGACTGACTCGGTGGTACCAGCCGGCGGTGGTGGGGATGAGGGGGTGGAGTCCTTTCAACTGCTATTTACCGAGTGTCGGCTGCGCCACGGGCGCTGATGGCGGGGCCTCGAAACTGCAGGCGGGTCTTCCTGTTTTCATGGAGTTTAGGTTCCGCGGCGGAATAGGGGCGTGGGGGTGGACACAGAAAATAAATAAGTGGCTCGGTACGTGCCCGGCGGGGGTTTGGCCGCCGTGGGGAGCTGGAGAACCCTGACGTGGGGCGCGCAGGAGCGCCCGAGGTGGGTGGGGGCCGTCCTCCTTCTCGGATAGCTGGTAAGGGCGAACCCAGGAGTGCTGGCCGCTCCCGGGGGGCGCGCGCGTGTGCGCGCGCGCGCCCGCGGAGAACCGCCTGCCAGGCGCCCCCGCCCAGCATGCGGGTGCGGGGATTGCCTGAAGCGGCTCCCGGGACCAGCCAGACCCCCACCCCTCAGGGGCGCAAGCTTGGCGGTGGCTCGCCCCTGCCTCCGTGCCCCAGATGTCGGCTCCCAAACCCAGGCCCTACAATGACTTTGAAAAGCTATGGTTTGTTTTTTTAACAGTATGATTTAAACATTTTTCATCTGAAGTTTAAATAATTGCAAAGGATGTATATTTTTTGGCATGCTATTAATACTGACATTAAAAAAACAAAATTGCTTATTCTTTCAAATGTATTCAATGAAATCTAAATCCATGGCGATTTGACACTGTCATATACTTTGAACAGTCAGAAATTTTACAAATTGTCGGGGTTTTTCTCTTGAACTTTTATTTATGTCCCTCACTGGAGTTTTATTCAAATCCAGAATATTTTCATTCTATGTGCCTCATTGAATTTTATACTACTTTTTGCTTTAAAGTTTATTGTTCACCGTAGAATACATCCCCACAAGGAAATTAGAAGTTTCCTTTTTTTATCGTGTTATTTTCTGGATTATTAGCAAAATTTTATAAATATATTGCAAAATGTTACTGTCAGTTGTTAGACGAAAAGTGAAATGCTTTGTCTGAAAAGAAAAGATAATTTCAGGACCTTCCAAATTGTTAGGCCCAGAGCCCAGAGACAGGAAGCCTCAGGTGTAGCAAAACGTTTATTTTGGTCATCTGGGTGCAGATGGGTGAAGCCAAAGAGCATCCACACTGAGAGAGGGGAGAGCCTTGGGTTTTTTGTTTGTTTGTTTGTTTTGTGACAGAGTCTCGCTTTGTTGCCCGGGCTAGAGTGAGTGCCCTGGCATCAGCCTAGCTCACAGCAACCTCAAACTCATGGGCTTAAGCTCCTGAGTAGCTGGGACTACAGACATGCGCCACCATGCCTGGCTAATTTCTTCTATATAGATTTTTAGCTGTCCAAATCATTTCTTTGTATTTTTAGTAGAGATGGGGGTCTCATTCTTGCTCAGGCTGGTGTCGAACTCCTGAGCTTGAGCTATCCACCCACCTCGGCCTCCCAGAGTGCTAGGATTACAGGCATGAGCCACCGTGCCCGGCCTGAGCCTTGGGTTTTATAGAGGGTTTCTTAGGGGAGAGTGAGTACCTGGGCCAGAACAGCCGCTGCAATAAAAAAAATTTTTTTAAGCAGCCAATTTCTGGGACCCCTGGGTCAGTTTCATCCTGTAGAGATAAGGGAGGGGAGTAGTTCCCCCCATATCAGGGGGATAGGAATGCTGGGGTCTGTCAGGTTTACAACCTCTGGGGCCTCTCCAGACTCCAGCTATTGAGTCACAAACCTTGGTTTTCCATTGGCCGTATTCTGTCCCATAACATACTTTTCAGGTTCCCACCTGGAACAAACCCAACACAAATGTATTATGCCAAGGAGAAAAGTTAAGCCCTGGAAACTGAGTCACGTAATTCGGCTGTTGTTCTTGTCATGGCTTCCTGACCTTTGTGTTGAGAGGTTGTACGTTCACCAGCCTCCCTATTCTTCATTAAAAACTAGACCAATTGACTCTGGAGACAAAGACCCTTGTAA
This sequence comes from Eulemur rufifrons, assembly GCF_041146395.1. Classification (NCBI taxonomy): domain Eukaryota; kingdom Metazoa; phylum Chordata; class Mammalia; order Primates; family Lemuridae; genus Eulemur; species Eulemur rufifrons. Next base: position 192,253,230 of record NC_090989.1, on the reverse strand, counting down.
TTGTTACCTCTTCACAATAGAATGTTAAGCAACCGCCTTAGAGTGTAATCAATAGTAGCCAATCAAATCCCATATCTGTATGTTAGCCTTATATAGAAAATGTCATAATTCTGTTCATTGCCCATTTTTTGCCTATATAAACTATCCTCACCTTTACCCACAGCAAGGAACACTGGTCACCAATTTTTTGGTGTACATGCTTCCCCCATGGTCACCCTCCCACATTGCACTTGAATAAACTCTAAACTGGATCGTGAGCCTTTTGGTGATTTTAGGTTGACAGTTTGGAAGCACAACTTTTTTTAAATTTTTTATTTTTATTTTTATTTTTATTTTTTGAGACAGGGTCTCACTCTGTTGCCCAGGCTAGAGTGCTGTGGCGTCAGCCAAGCTCACAGCAACCTCAAACTCCTGGTCTAAAGCAATCCTATTGCCTCAGCCTCCCGAGCAGCTGGGACTACAGGCATGCGCCACCATGCCCGGCTAATTTTGTCTATGTATTTTTAGTTGTCCAGCTAATTTCTTTCTATTTTTTTTTTTTTTTAGTAGAGACAGGGTCTCGCTCTTGCTCAGGCTGGTCTTTAATTCCTGAGTTCAAATGATCTGCCTGCCTCAGCCTCCCAGAGTGCTAGGATTACAGGCATGAGCCACCGTGCCCGGCCGGCCTGGAAGCACAACTGTTAATGAGATGGGTTTTGCTTAACAGTTCAAATTATTCATATTACTTGGATGAATATTACTTATTGCTGGAGTGAGACGGTGTTCAGCATCAACTCTATGCCTCTTCTTCATTTTTATAGATTCAAGCGCTGAGACAGCGTGTTCACATAAGTAGAGGGAATAATAGGAGTTTTATTGTAGCAATGAGCTCTTGGCGGATTTGGGCTCCGTGCCTCAGAGAGAGTTTGAGCAGGTAAGAGGTGTGCTCTGTGGTAGAGCAGACAGTTGAAGATTGGAGTGGATTTCCCTAGAGCTGCCCCCAAGCGATAGCCCGCAGCCGAGACACGTGTACCTGTTGAACGCTACAGATGTAATCCCAGTGCTTTGGGAGGCCAAGGGGGAGGATCGCCTCAGCCCAGGAGTTCAAGGCAGTGAGCTCTGATTCTGCCACTGCTCTCCAGCCTGGGCCACAGAGCAAGATCCGATCTCTGAAAAATAATAATGGCTAGTGCTCCTGAGGATCTCGATTCTTAATTACATTCAATTTAAATATTGGCCACATTATTGGACAGCAAAGCCCCAGAAGGAGCTTTGGGCTGTCCTCGCCTGCCTACTATTAATATTGGCCTTGAAAAAAAATTAGCATTTTACATGTGTAAGGTTTTTTGGATTGGCCGGTGTCAGAGAAAGAAAGACGAGCAGAGTTGAAAGATAGGAACACTCATACACTGCTGGTGGGACTGCAAACTAGTGCAACCCCTGTGGAAAGCATTATGGAGGTATCTTAAACAGATTCAAGTAGACCTGCCATTTGACCCAGCAATCCCATTACTGGGCATATACCCAAAGGAAGAAAGGTCATTCTTTAACAAAGACACATGTACCCGAATGTTTATAGCAGCACAATTCACAATAGCAAAGATGTGGAAACAACCCAAATGCCCATCAATACATGATTGGATTAGTAAGCTGTGGTATATGTATACCATGGAATATTACTCAGCTATAAGGAATGATGAAGATACGACATCTCTATGGTTCTCCTGGAGAGAGTTGGAACCCATTATATTAAGTGAAGTATCCCAAGAATGGAAAAACAAGCATCACATGTACTCACCAGAAAATTGGTTTCCCTGATCATCACCTAAATACAAATCTGGGAACGACACCAATTGGATATCAGACTGAGGTGGGGGGTGAGGGAGGGGATGGGGGTATGCCTACACAATGAGTGCATTGTGCACCGTTTGGGGAGTGGTAACACTTGAAGGTGCTGACTCGGGAAGGGGGGGTGGGGAAGGGAGGGATATATACCTACATGATGGGTGCAACGCGCACTATTTGGGGAACAGACACGCCTGGAGCTCTGACTTGGGGGGAAAGGCGGTACAGGAGCAATGTATGTAACCTGCAATTCTGTATCCCCCATAACAAGATGAAATAAAAAAAAAAAAAAGAAAGAAAGAGATAAGTAAAGAGGCTTTATTGGAGTGTTCCTGGGTGAGGGTAATGAGTCCCAAGAGAGGGACTCGGGCGAGATTTTCAGGTCCTAGGAGAGAGAGAGAGAGAGAGACCCAAAAAGTCGTGCCACCCAGAAGTCTGAGTGGGTTTATATATGTTTTTAGGGCTGGGGATAGGGGGTTCTTTGGCAGGAAGATTTACGGTGGGGAGAGCAAGGAATTTTCCATTGCAGTTTTAGGGTGGGTATTGAGAAATAGGAGGGGCCAGTGGTATGTGTGGACTCTAGGAACCAAGACTCTTGTCAGGGTAACCATCCAGGTGTGGTCATTCTTTAACTTAGCTGGGCCTTGCAGGCATTGTCCTTGGCAGGTCTCGTGGGCTGCTTCTTTTTCTATTAGGGAGGGGAGGGGTGCCTGCCACCAGCCTTACAACATGTTGTTATTCTTTGTGATATTCCATTGAACTACAGTCTCCTTGACTGTTCTCCTGTTGTTAATTATTGATGTTTTTACCAATTGTCTTTTTAAAAAATAAATTAGAACTGTGATAAATAATAGTGTGCACAAACTTTTATCGTGTTTTCCTTGGAATAGTTGATGAGAGCAGGAATTACTGGATCGACAAACAAAACATTTTTAGGAGTCTTAAGAACAATAGGGAATTAGAAGTACTGATAAGCTCAATGGGTAACCATTGGAAGTGAAAAGGAGGGGTGGCCTTGCAAAAATAACAGGAAAATACCTAATCCCACATAGGATGATACCTAATCCTACAGTTTCCCCAGTAACCATTAAAGATTCATCCTATGAGTTCTCTCACTAACAGGCACCCGGCAGGAGTTCCGTTTTGCACAACTTCTGAAAAAGCTGAATGAATGGAAAAGAGATGTAAATCTCTGTCATTCCAAATTGTTTTTTGAGAATCTGCTTTTACAGAGTTTCTGAGTAAACAGCAGAAGAACGAGCTACAGCCTCAACCATATCTCGAGGACAGAGTCACATCTCCTGTGATAATCCCTTCTCCAAGGGAAGGCAGAAAACCAACTCTTGGACTTTGACATGCTTGCAGTTTTGTTATCTACGTGCTGCCACGTTTGTTATCAACTGTCAGCCATTGCTAATTTTTTTCTCTTCATCACCCTTAAAATCAGGGAGCCACTTGGCCTCACTGCTGGCACCCCCTTCTCTTTCTTTGGGATGCCATGCCATCTCTCTGCTCTTCTCCCCTCCCCATTCTCTCTTTCTCTTTCTCCCTCTTTCTCTGTCTCTCCTCTAAAAGGATAAAATAATTTTTTTTACTTTTATATATCTTAATTTCTACATGAGAAATCTTTCTCCACCGTGCAGTGAGCAGTGAGCCTTTCCACCCTAACAGGAAGTAATCAGAACAAAGAACTAGGCAAGGATGTTACCTATCGCTACCATTATTTCTCATTGCAGCTGGATAAGAAACAAGAAGTCAATATAAACATTGGAACGCAGGCATATAATTGTCCTATTTGCAGATAATAAGATTTTATTTTTGGAAAGCTCATGAGAGTTAACTAAAAAAAAACTAGAAGAAACAATAAGGGAATTCTGTACGATGTGTGTTTTCAAAATTAACATAGAGAAATGATATACAAATAACTCATAATAAAACATGCAAACCCAAGCTATATGGAGATGCCATTTTTCTCTTACTAGAATGGTAAAGATCCTAAGTTTGCTCACACACTGTGGAGGCAGCAGCAGGAGGAAAGTACGCTTCAGGCAGGCATGCAGACTGACTCACCTCCAGGGAAGCCACTGGGCAGTATGGAGGGACATGTAGTGTCTTTTGGCATGGCAATTCTGCTCTAGAAATTCACCATGCTGGTGTAATCAAACACTCATGAAATGGTGTATGAAAAGGTTATTTACTGCAGCGTTTTTAAAGTAAAAGATTGGAGAAAACCTAAAGTCCAAACTGAGGACATGATTGCACAAACTATCGTACATCCACGTGTATTAGTTTGCTTTGGTTGCCCTAACAAGGTGCTCCAAACTAGGTGGATTGAACAAGAGAAAGTTATCATCTCACAGTTCTGGAGGCTAGAAGTCCAAGTTCAATGTGTCAGCAGGGTTGGTTCCTTCTGAGGGCTGTGAGAGAGAATCTGTTCCATGCTTCTTGCCTAGTTGCTGGTGGTTTGCTGGGAATCTTTGGCATTCCTTGTCTTGTGGACCTATCACCCTAATCTCTGCCTTCACTTTCGCATAGTGTTCTCCCTGTATGCATATCTGTGTCCAAATTTTCCCCTTTTGTAAGTAAACCAGTCATATTGCATTAGGGGCCCAACTTATTCCAGTATGACTGCAACTTAACTAATTATGTCTGCGACAACCCTATTTCCAAATAAGTTCACATTCTGAGGTATTCAAGTTAGGTGTAACCCAATTCAGTGATCTTCTCCAGGGACTGCCTGTCTTGTCCTTACATCAAATCTCTTCTTGACATCTTTTCTGGGATTTTGTCCATTGTAGGAACGCGTTGTATTACAGAAATTCACCTTTTTGAATTTGCCATCAGTGCTGCTATTCTCTATATTGTTCACCCTTTAATGTCAACAGTTTCCTTTCACGTTCACACTTGGAAGCTGTACATGGATGTGTGAAATCTGTGTGGTGGGTGGTGCTGTTGAGCTGGCAGGGATGGCAGGCTGCACTTGGAGAAACCTCAGTCTTCGAGGGCTCTCGAGGGATAACTCCCAATCCCTGAGAAAAGGTCTAGAAGAAACAAGCAGCCTCCTCCCATTCTCATTTCTGGGTCCTGTGCAAAAGGAGATGTGTCTTTATTCCAGAGGTCCTAACTGAAACTTGGATTTACAATGATAATGGACAATAGCAAGATATTTTATGGGGCTTATTTTGTGCCAAGAAGTATCTTAAGTGCCTGATATATATATTGATATATTGAATCTTCTAAACCCTATGATGAAGGCACTGTATATATCTCCATTCTAAAGATGGGGATACAGGGAAGGTAAGCAAATTGTCACAAGACACACAGCTAGGCAATTTGGAAGGGAGGATCTTTGACACCTTTGAAATGCTTTCCTCCTGGACATACTGTTTTTCTCTAGTTGTCACTCATGTACTGCAGGGTGCCAAGACCAAGCAGGAGGCTGCTAGGGTACCACACAGGCCTCTGCTAACTTGGCAGGAGGAGGGAAATGTTTTTTAAGAGGAGAAAGAATTTAACTTCCTGTTGTACACATGAACTAACTCATAGTTATAGAAGACTTTGGGGAAGCTGAAAATCAAAGGAGCTGTTTTGTTTCTCTAATTTGGAGGGAGAGCTCTTTGAAAATGGTACCCTGCTCCAAGGTATTTCTCTTGAATCCGTGTTGGACTCTGGGTTTCTTATGGGACTGGATAGCTATGTAACTTCATGCTGATACTTAACTTGCCTGGGTCTCAGTTTCGTCATCTGGAAAACAGGTAAAAATAGTACCTACTTCATAGGATTGTTGCAAAAATTAAATTAGCATATGTAAAACACTTAGACCAGGGCCTCCCATATAGTAAGAACTATATAAGTGGTAGTGATTATTGTTGCTGTGGTCACACTTCTGTAGATATTGGGTCTTCCTGTGGGGAGTGGATCACCTTTCTCTATCTCTCTGGGAACAGAAAGATCTTGAGACAGGACCTGAGGACTTGAAAGTGCAGCTTTAGACTGGGTCACTGGTTACCTCCCTCCTCTCCCTGGGTCTGGCTCTCTTGGGTCCAGAGAAGCACTCAGGGAACAGGTTGGGAACTGGCAGGAGGTGCCCTGTATGGGCTCCATGAGACTGCCCAGGCTCTGAGGGTCTTGAAAGTAGCCAGTATAGGTTACTCTGCTAACAGTAAAGACTTGCGAAACATTATGACCTGGTCTTGGCTGGGCTAGGGAAAATTACAGGAAAAGCTCAGGTCCACATCTGGGTCTGCAAGGTGGGCACAGGAGGGGACATTTAGGGAAATCTCAGGAGGTAATCTGGCTATGCAAAGCACTCTAAGCTGGAGGGGACAGCAGTGTAGATACATACACAACTTGGACTGGCCCTGGAGAATAACATGGAATACCTCCAAAGACCCAGAGACACTAGAAAAGGGCCATGGTTTCATCAGGATAGGTTAGGCTAGGCTGCAGTAACAGATATGCCCTCCAGCCCTGTGGGCTAACACAAGAAGGTTTATTTGTTGCTCAGGTCAACATCAATAAAAGTCAGTCTGCCATCTTCCATCTTGCAGCCATAGTATCTGAATGTGTGGCCTTCAGAGTTGCCACCGTAGGGGAAGAGAAAGCTAAATGATCCCACGGGATGCTTGTAAGGTCTAGGCCTGGAAGTGCCTAATGTTATTTACACCCACATCTCTTTGGCCAGAACCAGGTCACACAGATCCATTCTAACTACAAAGGAGGCCTGCACATAGAGAAGCTCATGGATATTTAGTGAGCACTGATAATCTTGCCATAGTCAGGGAATTTCAAAAAGGGATCCTATGGCCACATTTGACTCTGGCCCACAAGCTGGCATCATCCAACAATGGGATCAATGTGGCCTCATTTGTTGCATGAGCTGGCAAAACCCATATTCAGGTGACATGAGATCTTTCCTTAAAATTCAGAGGTCCTTTTTCCTCCAAAGCCCAGTTCTGTTTTCGTTTTCTTTCTTTCTCTCTTCCTTCCTTCCTTCCTGCTTCCTTCGTTCCTTCCTTTCTCCCTCCCTCCCTCTCTCTCTCTCTCTCTTTCTTTCTTTTTCTTACTTTCTTTCTTCTTTTTGGTTAGAGACAAGATGAAGTCTCCTTTTGTTGCCCCGGCTGGAGTGCAGTGGCACAATCATAGCTCACTGTAAACTCAAACTCCTGGGCTTAGCCTCCCATGTAGCTGGGACTACAGGCATGTGCCACCATGCCTGGCTAATTTTTCTTATTATTATATTTTTAGAGATGGGATCTTCCTATGTTGCCCAGGCTGGTCTTGAACTTCTGGCCCTGAGTGACTCTCTGGCCTCAGCCTCTTAAGTCACTGGGATTACAAGCATAAGTCACAACAATAGTTTTTTAATTGTTTTTAGAGACAGGCTCTTGCTCTGTCACCCAGGCTGAAATGCAGTGGTGCTATCATGGCTCACTGCAACCTTGAATACCTGAGCTCAAGTGATCCTCCCATGTCAGCCTCCTGAGTAGCTGGGAGTACAGGCATTCACCACTAAACCTGGCCAATTAAAAAACATTTTTTTTTTTTTTTTAGAGTCAGGGTCTCGCTACATTGCCCAGGCTGGTCTCAAACTCCTTGTCTTAAGCGATCTTCCTGCCTCGGCCTCCCAAAGTGCTAGGATAACAGGTGTGAGCCACCATATATGGCCTGTTTTTTTTCTAATTTACTTTTTATATATTTTGCTTTTTAATCTTCGAATTAGTTACGTATTACTGTATAACAGATTACCCTCAAAACTTGGTGGCTTAAAACAACATACTTATGATCTCACAGTTTCTTTGGGTCAAGAATTTGAAAGCATCTTAACTGAGTGGTTCAAGATCTCTCATGACAGTATAGTCAAGATGTTGACTGGGACTGTAGTCATTTGAAGAAATATCTCTACTGGAGTTGAGGATTTGCTTCCAAAATGGCTCCTCCCATGGCTTTTGGCAGGAGGCCTCAGTTCCTCACAGTGTGCCCCCTGACCCACAGGTCTACTTGAGTGTCCCCATGGCACAGCAACAAGTGATCCAAGAGAGAGGGCAGGATAGGAGCCACATACTTTTTATACCACAGTCTCTGAAGTTGTACACCATCACTTTTGCCATATGCTATTCAGGTAGAAGCAAATTCCTGAGTCCAGTAAGCTCTCAAGAAGAATTAAACTCCATCTCTTGAAAGGAGGAATGTAAAAGAATCTGTGGCTATATTTCAGAGCCACAATAATCTTCCTAGAATTCATTTTGCAATATGAGTTTCCCTCCCCTCCGATGAACTGATTGCTCCATTACCATTTACTCATTATTTACCATCCCCATTGATGTGAAACACTTTATCACATCATTAAATCATTATATGGAAAAGAATCCTGTTATGGGCCACCTATTTAGTTACATTGACCTGTCTGTTCTTGTCATGTCCAAGTAACTTTAATTACTGCAGAGTTTATAAAACTTTAAGCCAGACCACAAATTCCCTGGTAGTATCACCTTTAGACTTATAAGTGATTGTACTATGGTGTACTAAGTGCAAGAATGAAGTCAGAGCATGTGGTGGGTGGGGAGGTGGATAGTAAAGGCTCCCCATTAGAGGATGAGGACACCTTCTGTCCTTGAGAGCAGTAGCAACCAGACTGATAGAGGCTCTGCCTCAGGCAAGAGGGTGACCAAGCTGAGGGTGAGGTAAACCGAGGGTGTGAGAGTGTGTGTGTGTTGTTGTTGTTGGGGGGGGGGGAGGTATGGAGAAGAGTTCAACATACAGGATCAGATGGGGGGCAGTGTAAGAATTGGAGCTGAACTTCATCTTTTGTTAAAAATTCAAAACTCTCAGTTTGTGGGACTTTATTCACAGGTATAGGGTGATGAAAGATTTGAGTCATGAAAGCAACAACATCTCATCTGTGTCCCATAGACATGGCCCTGGCACAGCCAGAGTCAGGACACTCGGTCAGAAGTGGCAGGTTGGAGGCAGGAAGGTGGCACAGGGATGACATGTGTGAGCACTTCCAGGACATCTGCCAGAGCCAGCGGTGTGAGGCTTCTAACGGCAGCAGGGAGGGGACCTGGTTTGCTAAGCGATTTTCCCCTGGGATTTGGGCAGAGCCACAGAGCCACCAAGGCAGTTGCTCAGTCTCAGGACCTCCCTCCTGCACCTTGGGAAGTTTCAGTGCAGCCATGCATTCGGTCCACAGCGAGACACCTCCCCTAACCTCACAAGACATAGAAACAAGGGGGAAGAAAGCTGTGACCTGGAAGTTAAAGTGTTAAACTCCAGGCTGATAAAGAGAATCAGCTTTTGAGAAGATAAGCCAAGAAACTGATATTTTTTAATTTCAGCATATTACAGGTGTACAAATGTTTAGGTTATGCATATTGCCTTTGCCCCATCTGAGTCAGAGCTTCAAGTGTGTCCATCCCCCAGACGTTGCACACCACATCCTTTATGTGTGTATATACCCATCCCCTCCTTCCCCCAAACGTGTACTTAAGTGTTGATTAGTTAAAATCAATTTGATGGTGAATACATGTGGTGCTTGTTTTTCCATTCGTGTGATACTTCACTAGTAGAATGGGCTCCAGCTCCATACAGGATAATACAAGAGGTGCTAGATCAACATTGTTTTTTGTGGCTGAGTAGTAGTCCATGGTATACATATACCACGTTTTATTAATCCACTCATGGATTGATGGGCACTTGGGTTGTATCTACATCTTTGTAATTGTGAATTGTGCTGCTATAAACTTTTTTATAGAATGTCTCTTGTTATTTAGGGTAGACGCCCAGTAATGGGATCGCGGGATAAAATGGTAGTTCTACTTGTAGCTCTTTGAGCTATCTCCATATCGCTTTCCACAGAGATTGTACTGGTTTGCAGTCCCACCAGCAGTGTGTGAGTGTTCCTATCTCTCCACATCCATGTCAACATTTATAGTTTTGGAACTTTTTGATAAAGGCCCTTCTCACTGGAGATAAGTGATATTTCATTGTGGTTTAGATTTTCATTTCCCTGATGATTAGAGATGTTGAACATTTTTTCATATGTTTGTTGGCCATTAGTCTATCTTCTTTTGAAAAGTTTCTGTTCATGTCCTTTGCCCACTTTTTGATAGGGTTGTTTGATTTTTTTTCTTGCTGATTTTCCTGAGTTCTAAATAGATTCTAGTTCAGTCCTTTATCGGATGTGTAGCATGCGAAAATTTTTTCCCATTCTGTAGGTTGTCTGTTTGCTCTCATGACAGTTTCTTTGGCTGTGCAGAAGCTTTTTAATTTAATCAGGTCCCATTTATTTATTTTTGTTTTTGCTGTGATTGCCTTTGGTGTCTTCTTCATAAATTCTTTGCCTAGGCCAATGGCTATAAGAGTTTTTCCAACATTTTCTTCTAGAATTCTTATAGTTTCATGCCTTAGGTTTAAGTCTGTTATCCACTATGAGTTGATTTTTGTGACAGGTGAAAGGTGTGTATCCTGTTTTAGTCTTCTACATGTGGCTATCCAGTTTTCCCAGCACCATTCATTGAATAAGGTTTCTTTTCCCCAGTGTATGTTTTTGTCTGCTTTGTCAAAGATTAGATGGCTATATGAGGATGGTTTTATATCCATGTTCTCAGTTCTGTTCCATTGGTCTATGTCTCTGTTCTTGTTCCAGTACCATGCTGTTTTAGTTACTATGGCCTTATAGTATGGCTTGACGACTGGGAAATTCATGCCTCCCAATTTTTTCTTTATGCTTAAGATTGCTTTTGCTATACAGGGTCTTGTCTGGTTCCATATGAAGCGTAGAATTATTTTTTCTAGATCTGTGAAAAATGCTGCTATTTTAATAGGGATTGCATTGAATCTGTAGATCACTTTGGGTAGTAGAGACATTTTAACAATGTTGATTCTGCTAACCATGAGCATGGTATGGTTTTCCACCTATTTACATCCTCTGCTATTTCCTTCCTCAGTGTTTCATAGTTCTCCTTGTAGAGGTCTTTTACCTTCTTAGTTAAATATATTCCTAGGTATTTTATTTTCTTTGTTGCTATTGTGAAGGGTACTGAGTCTTTGATTTGGTTCTCAGTTTGGCTGTTATTGGCATATAGAAATGCCACTGATTTCTGTACATTGATTTTGTAACCTGGGACTTTGGTAAATTTGTTTATCAATTCCTGTAGTTTCATAGCAGAATCTTTGGAGTTTTCTAGATATAAGAGCACATCGTCAACAAAAAGCAATAGTTTGACTTCTTCTGCTCCCATTTGGATGCCTTTGATTTCCTTCTCTTGTCTGATTTCTCTGGCTAGGACTTCCAGCATGATGTTGCATAGACGTGGTGATAGAGGGCAAACCTGTTTGGTTCCAGTTCTAAGTGGGACTGCTTTCAATTTCCCCATTCAGTATGATGTTGGCTGTGGGTTTGTCATATAATGGCTTGCATCATTTTTAGGTAAGCCCCTTCTATGCTTATTTTGTTAAATGTTCTTATCATAAAAGGGTGTTGAATTTTGTCAAATGCTTTTTCTGCATCTATTGAGAGGATCATATGATCTTTGTTTTTGCTTCTATTTATGTGGTGAATTACATTTATAGATTTGCATATGTTGAACCATCCCTGCATCTCTGGGATGAAGACCACTTGGTCGTGATGGATTATTTTTTTGACAAGCACCTGAATTTGATTTGCTAGGATTTTGTTGAGAATTTTTACATCTATATTCATAAGGGATATTGGTCTATAGTTTTCATTTTTTGTTGTGTCCTTTCCTGGTTTTGGTATCAGGATGATGTTGGCTTCACAAAACGTGTTGGGGAGGATTCCTTCCTTATCGATGTTGTGGAATAATTTCTGCAGGATAGGCACCAGTTCTTCTTTGTAGTTCTGATAAAATTCGGGTGTGAAACCATCTGGTCCGGGAATTTTCTTTTTAGGAATATTTTGTATTGCTGCTTCAATTTGGATACTTGATATTGGTGTGTTCAGGAACTCTATTTCTTCATTATTGAGCCTAGGAAGTCTGTGTGTTTCTAAGAATTTGTCCATTTCCCCCACATTTTCAAGTTTATGTGCATAGAAGTTTTTATAGTATTCATAGGTGATATTTCATATTTCCATGGCATCAGTTGTAATTTCTCCATTTTCATTCCTGATGGAGCTTATTAGAGTCCTTTCTTTTCTGCTTCTTGTTAATCTAGCAAGAAGTATGTCGATTTTGTTTATTTTTTCAAACAACCAACTTTTTGTTTTATTGATCTTCTGTATAGTTTTTTGTTGTTGTTGTTGTCAATTTCATTTAGTTCCACCCTTATCTTTGTTATTTCTTTTCTTCTGCTGAATTTGGGGTTGGTTTGCTCATCCTTTTCCAGTTCTTTGAGATGATTCATTAGAGTGTTTATTTGTGACCTTTTTGTCTTTTGGATGTAGGCATTTATGGATACAAATTTTCCTCTCAGGACTGCGTTAGCTCTGTGCCACAGATTTTGATAACTTATGTCTCCTTTATCATTTAGTTCAAAGAATCCTTTCATTTCCATCTAGATTTCCTCCTTAACACAATAATCATTCAGCAGAAGGTTGTTTAGTTTCCATGACTTTGTGTAGAGATGAGAATTTCTGTTGCAGTTGATTTCTAATTTTATTCCACTGTGGTCTTAGAAGAAGCATGGTATAATTTCTATTTTTCTTTTAATTTGTTGACACATGCTTTGTGGCCTAGGATATGGTCAGTCTTAGAGAATGTCCCATGAACTGATGAGAAAAACAAAAATTCAGAGGTTTGGGGGTAGAATGTGTTGTAGATGTCAGTCAGGCCCATTTGTTTTAGAGTTCTGTTTAAGGCCATTGTTTCTTTGTTTATTTTCTGTTTGGAGGATCTGTCCTGTGCTGTTAGAGGGGTGGTGAAGTCTTGGACTATTATGGTTTTGCTGTTTATCATTTGGTTTAGATCAAGTAGAATTTGCTTTATAAATCTGGGTGCACCTGAGTAGATGCATAAATATTTAGAATTGTTATGTCTTCTTGTTGAATTTTACCCTGCACCATTATATAGTGACCATCTTTGTCTTTCATTACTTTTGTTGATTTGAAGACTAAGTTATCTGAAATCAGAACTGCCGGGCTACCTTACTTGTTTCTTCTGTTTGTTTGAAATATTCTTTTCCATCCCTTCACCTTAAGTCTGAATGCATCCTTGTGGGTTAGATGTGTTTCCTGAAGACAGCAAATACTTGACTTGTGTATAATTATTCATTAGGCCAGCCTATGTCTCTTTAGTGGGCAGTTCCAGCCATTCACATTTATTGAGAGAATTAATAAGTGGGGCAAATTTCTGTTCATCCTGTTGAGTTGAACTTTGTTACTTTGTTTTCCCTCTTGAGCCATTGTGGTATCTGGCCTTTGACCTTTAGCTTTTGGATGATTTCACACTGCTGAATGTTTATTGTGCTGATCGGTGTATAACACTGTTCTGAGTACTTCCTGGAGGGCAGGTCTTGTCTTGATGAATTCCTTCAGTCTTTGCTTGTCTGAGAAAGTCTTTATTTCTCATTCATATATGAAACTTAGTTTTGTAGGGTACAACATTGTAGGCATTATTCTCTTTGAGAAGAGTGAGAAGGCGTCCCAGTCTCTTCTTGCTTGTAAGGTCTCAATTGAGAACTCTGCCATTATTCTGATGGGTTTTCCTTTGTAGGTTACCTGCTTCTTTCACCTTACAGCTCATAGCAGGGCAGTTATTTTGGTCAGTTTGATGTGTGTCATGGTGTCTTCCTGTTTGTGATGAATCTCCCAGGAGTCCTTTGAGCTTCTGGGACCTGGATATCTATATTTTTAGCAAGGCCTGGGAAATTTTCCTCTATTACATCCTCAAATAGCTTCTCTAACTCTTATGTATTTTCTTCTTCACCCACAGGAATGCCTATGATTCTCCCATTAGGCCTCTTCACATAATCCCACATTTCTTGTAGGCTTTGCTCTTTTCTCTTATTTCTCTGCTCTAACTCTGTGACTGACTTATTTAATTGAAATGTGTTATCTTCAATCCATGAGATTCTTTCTTCTGTTTGATCCACCCTGTTCTTGAGGTTTTCCACTGTGTTTTGTAATTCCTTGAATAAATTTTTCATTTCTGGGAGTTCGGTTTGATTTTTCTTTAATATTTCAATTTCTTTAGTAAATTTTTATTCCAAGTCCTGGATTTTTTTTTTTTTTTTGTGGTTTCTTTGTATTGGTTATCCATTTTCTGTTGCGTATCATTGAGTTTTCTTACAACCCATGTTCGAAATTCTTCTTCTGTCATTTTAGTGTTCTGAATTTGGTTGATGTCCATTGCTAGAGAGCTGGTCTTCCCCTTTGGGGGTGTGCTTTCTGTTTGATTCTTCATATTTCCAGAGTTCTTTTGCCGATTCCTTCCCATCTGGATCAGCTGTTTCTTACCTTTAGATTTTCGTTTGGATAATGACTTGCCCTGTTTAGTCTCTGAGCCAGTAGGTGGTTTTTGTGGGTGAGATTTGACCACACCCTGTATGATGAGTCAGTAGATGCAGTGAAAGTGTGTTCAGAATGACCTCCCTGTCAGTAGGTGGTGCTTGCTGGAAGGATCAGGCTGCAGTGTTGTTTTGGGGTCCTGTAACCAGCTTTTGTTCCTCTGGAGAGGCACTCCAGTGCCTCAGGTGGTGGGTGGGGCCCTGGAACTTCCATGTTAGTCCTTATTATCCCCCTCAGTGGGGGCAGGTGGGAGAGTGAGGCAGGGCAGTGCTGGGTTGGGTGAGCCTGCCCTCAACCTCCACAAATGCTGTTAGCAGGAGTCAAAGGTCTGTTCTCTGCCTCTGGGCAAAGCTGCCAGGGAGGGCCTGAAATGGCCCCACTCAGCCAAAAAGTCTTCGTGTGGGAGTGGGGCTGTCTGAGACCTGCAGTCTGGAGCAGATCCGCTCCATTCCAGCCTCCCCTATTCCGCAGTTTCTCCCAAGCCTCTGGCAGCAGGCAGGACCTCAAGCCAGCGGATCTCCCCTGGCTGTGATGCTAGCTGTGAGGTTCCCTGCCCAGGATCGCAGCCTGAGCTGGGCACACAGCCCTCCCATGGGAGGAGGGTTGCCCTTCATGCATACTGATCTGCCCCTGAAGGCACACACACCTTAGTGAGCTCTCAGAAATGTCCCTTTTGTGCCCCTGAGCAATGCAATTGAGACCTGGTCGTACGGGATCTGGTCTGCAGTCCTGTCCCCTGGGCCCCAGAGATCAATCCCTGACCCTGCCAGGGAGAGGATTTCTGGTCTGAAGTCACCCGCGGGGTGCCCAAGCTGGATCAATGTCTCTCACCTCAGGATTTGCCCTGCTCTCCTGTAGTTACCAGGCAAGCAGCACTTGGGTGGGCTGGCGGGTAAGGGGCTCACAGTCTGAGTACCCCTCAGTCTGCTGTAGGGCCCCAAAAGGAAAGGTCCTGTTCCCTGCAGATGCCTCCAGGTGGTGACTAAATTGTCTCTCTCAGCAGCCACAGGTAGGGAAGGGGACGAGGAGAATGAAGCAATATGGTGCCTGCCCATTGGCTTGGGTCTGTGGGTGGGCAGTGCCCTGAGGGAGCTGGGAGCCTGGTGCCCTATCTGCAAGAGGCTCACCACTCACTAGTGGCAGCCATCTCTGGGCTGATGTTAGCAGGTCTCTCCAACTGCTCAGGAGTCCACCGGCAGTCCAAGATGCAAGGGAGGGGAAGTTTAAGGCTCCACCTACCCTTGTGGCTGGTCTCCAAGCCTCACAGGGGCCTTTCTGCTTTCAGTTCTCCTCTACAACTTCTTCCCATGGAGTCTCCTGTAGTTTCAGGCACCCTTCCTTTCTACCCTCATCCAATCTATGTTTGTCTGCCTTTTTATTTTTTTTTTTTTCACTTTCTTCTAAAATCTGTCTTTTTGCAGAGATACTCTGGTGGGCAGTTTTTCTCCTCGTCCATCTTGCCCCTCCCCCACCAAAGAACTAAAAGTAGATCTCAACATTGGATCCAGCAATCTCACTACTGTGTATCTACACAAAGGAAAATAAGTCATTATATCAAAAAACACATACACTCATGTTTATCTCAGCACAATTCACAATTGCAAAGATATGGAATCAACAAAAGTGCCCATCAGCTGATGAGCTGATGAAGAAAATACACACACACACACACCCTGGAATACTACTCAGTGATAAAAAAAAAAAAAAAAAGAATGAAATAATGTCTTTTGTGGCAACTTGGATTGATCCGGAAGCCATTAACCTAAATTAAGTATCTTGGGATTGGAAAAACAAACACTGCATGTACTCATTTATAAGCAGAAACTAAACCCTGGTTATAGATGGCCATACACAGTGTTATAATGCACTTTGAAGACTTGGAAGTGGGGAGGTGTGAGGGAGGTGAGATAAAAAATACCTTATCAGGTCCATGTACACTATTCAGGTGATGGTTTAACTTTTAGTTAAACCATCAGGGCTTTTAGCCCTGACTTCACTGCTATACAATTCATACATGTAACAAAAAAATCATTTGTGCCTTCTATATCTATTGAAACAAAAAAAATGGTTAAAATATAAGAAAAATCAGTGTGTTGTGACATTATGCAAATATTAAAAATGATTATGATGTCAAAAAAGAGAAAAAACAAACCCCATTAAAAAGGGGCAAATGACATGAACAAATATTTTTCAAAAGAGGATACAAAATTGGACAAGAAACATATAAAAATGTTCAACATCACTAATCATCAGAGAAATTCAAATTAAAACCACAATGAGATACCATCTTACTCCAGTTAGAATTGCCATTACTAAAAAGTCAAAAATAATAGATACAGTAAAAAGGGAACACTTGCATACTCTTGGTGGGCATGTAAATTAGTACAACCTCTATGGAGGTTAGTATGGAGATTTCTCAAAGAACTAACAGTAGATATATTGTTAGATCCTATAATCCCACTACTGAGTATCTACCCAGAGAAAAAGAAATCATTATATCAAAGAAAACCCATGCACTTGTATGTTTATTGCAACACAATTCACAATTGCAAAGACATGAACTCAACCTAAGTGCCCATCATCTGATGAGTGCATAAAGTAAATGTGGTATACACACACACACACACACACACACACATACACACCATAGAGTACTACTTAGCCATAATAAAGAATGAAATAATGTCTTCGGTAGAAACTTGGATAGAAGTGGAGGCCATTATCCGAAGTAACACAGGAACAGAAAAATGAATGCCACATGTTCACACTTATAAGTGAGAGCTAAACCATAGATACACAAGGACAGACAAAGTGTTATGGGCATTGAAGACTCACAAGAGAGTATGGGGTACAATGTACCTATGGGGTACAATGTACACTACTTGGGTGATGAGTATACCAAAAGCCCAGACTCCACCACTGTGCGGTATATACACATAATAGAGAATTCAACTTGTACCCCCAAAATCGATTAAAATAAAAAAATTTAAACTGATAATCTCAGTTTAGTATATATCAAGATATACTCCATCATTGTGATAATTGAGCCAGTCAAAATTATGGCACAGAGATATATAAGTGGGCCAATGACACAGAACAGAGAGTTGGGACACATATTCAAGCCCAAACAGAAAATTTATGTAGACAAAGATGATGTGTGTAACAGTGTATAAAGAAAAGCCCATTCAATAAATGATGCTGGCACAGTTGTTATCAATTTAGAAGAAAATTAAATAGAACTTCCTCATTTTATATACAAAAAGAAAATCCAGGTGAATCAAGACATTCCGAAATGCAAAGTTTTAAACTTAAAGCAGAAATTATAGAAAAATATCCTCTTCATCTTGAACTACAAGATTTTTTAAATGAGAATTAAATTGTCTTAACTGTTTAGCAAACATTAAGGGTTCTGTGGAATTGTTTTTCACAGACATTTTTCCAGCCTTCACCCTGGTTCCTGGCTTCTATTTTACTGACATTACTCTGCTTTGGTGTATGTGTTGTTATCATTGGGATGAGGATTTCATTTTCCAAATCCCAGGGTAAATGAAAGAGAGAGAAGCATGGGCTTATGGCTGATGGATGGTCTAGTGGGGTGAGGATCAGGGATTCTCCCACCTCCTGTGTCTGTTCTTACAACCCTGGGCACCAGGACTCTGTCACCTTGGCCACAGAGAACATAGTCCTCATTCTCCTCTATGCTGGCCTGAAATGATTCCCTTAGGAAATTCCAGCACTGTCAGGCCCATCATACATCACAGAGAGCCCATATTTAAAGAAATGAATGGTTTTCAGAACCTATAGAACTAATATAAATTTCTAGGACGTATACCAAGGCTTCATTAAAATGTTTCACCGTAGTTGAAAAGACTATATACAAGAGGAAATAAAAGTGAAGACAACATGATGAAATAATATCCACCCTAACTATGGAATTTTTACCCCAAGAACAAATTTTCTCCTCTTTGGAGGCAATACAATCTCACCTTCTCTACCTTCCCACTTTCTTCCTGATGATCTGCAACCTAACCTTCACATGATCCTAGAATTCTGTCCCTCTCTTCAGTATGAATGATCCTGATATCTTGTTTTACCCAACAGAGATGCTCAGTATAGGAGCTGGGGGTGAGGCACAAAAGCAGAGTCCTAGGAGAGCCCTTGTCCTTCATACTCACAGCTTGTCCCACCTAAGCAAGGAGCCAGGGTTGCATTTGTATCTTACACATTCCTGTGTTGACACTAAACACTCCATTTCTGTTTCAGGGAAAATCCAGGCAGAATTGAGTAAGTGTCATGTCATGTCATGTTCTGAGCCTTCCACACATAGTTCTCCTAGGTCCCTTCCTGTTCCATGTTTGGGCCATCTCTTCCCTATCTTGTCTCCAGATTGGACAGGAAGCATGGACAGGCCAATAACAGCAGCTGGTTTCCTCTCTCCATCACATTAACGAATCAGTCATCAGACATTTAGGGAATTTAAAGTGGGCAACAGGGTCTGTAACCCCCCTAAAATTGTCTACAAATTTAGCCTAGTGATACATTTTGTGGAGAGAGGAACTTTCAATTTCATGAGCTCTTTGAGTGTGTGTGGACTCAGATGGTGAAGAACCTGTGTGGTGTCTCCCTAAGCTTCCACCTGGCCTGATTATTTGAGTCTTCATCCAGGCCTGTATCAACACTCAATATTCTGCTTTTTGTTTCAGGAAAACTCTAGGAAAAACTGGATGAGAGTGTTATTACATGCAGAGATTTCCCCTACATTATCCCCTGGGCCTCGGATCTGTGATTTGAGCTTCTTCTGTGTTTTCATTTTCAGAATGGAGAAAGATACACAGACAGGCAGGAGCATCTGCCCATTATTCCACATTTATCTCTTTCCTTTATGTCCCTTCTTTATGGAATCTTATAAACTGAGACCCATGGGTCCATGTATAGGCAAGCTTGTGGTGGGCTGCAGGGTTGTGGAGACCCTAAAACTGTCAGCAGATACCGGGTGAAGTACACTTTGTATAGAAGACTTATAGCCCTCATCAGATTTCTGGTGGTGCCTTGACCCAAAAAAGGCAACCATATTTTGTCCCTCCCCTCTCCCTGTCTCTTGCTCTCTATGTCAGTGCTGATATGACTGTTCTGTCTGCTTGTTTTCAGATTTGAGAGAGTAACAGAAACATGCAGGTACAAATGCTAAAGTTCTGACAATGAGAAAGAGCCCTGGGTGTGTGCAGGAGAGGGAGCTGACCAGTGACAGATACAGGGTTGCTGCATGATACTGAGGTTCACACAGGAGCTGGAGATGAAGAATCTTTGATGTTCTGGTCGACCCCAGGGTGCAGCTCCCCTCAGACATGCTTCTTAGCCAAGACCTAGGAAGAAGAGCATCAACTAGGGTGGGAGTCACACACAAACTCCAGGAAATTGAGGGAATTAGTAACTAGCCAGTGGGCTTAGATGATGGGGAAGTAAGTAAAATTGGGCAAGAACTGAAGATGAGAGGAAGCTGAATAGTAGGGTCACTCAAAGTCTCACAAAGTTAAATAATGGGCTTACATGGGGGGATAGCGGGAGCATTAGGATAATAAACAGGAGTTCATGATCTTACAGCTGGGCTTCTCCAGCTGGCTAGTTGGTGAGGCCCCAGCTTGCACTGGAGATGAGGGAGGGTCTGAAGGAGCAGTGTTCAGTGGAGACTGTCTCCTGGACATCACCTAATCTCAACCTGAGTCAGTGTAGAGTCAGAGAAGGTGACCCCAGCGCCCAGTTTAGGTCCCCCCTCTCATAGTAACTTATATTCTTTCTCCTTTCCCCAGTGTGACCAGTGGAGGTGACTCTGGACCCAGACATGGCTCACCCCCAGTTCCACATTTTTGATATGAAAGCTGTATGCTATAGGAATACTCCCCAGGAGGTGCCCCACTCAGAGAAGAGATTTGCAAGAATTTGTGTGGTGGCTCCCCAGGGTTTTCAGGCAAGGAAACATTACTGGGAGGTGGATATAGGACACAATAAAGTGTGGTACTTGGGAGTGTGCTGTGATGATGTGGACAGAAGTACAGAGAATGTGACTTTGTCTCCCAACAATGGGTACTGGGTCCTTGGACTGGAGGTGGGATCTTGGTATTTTGCGATCAATCCCCATACAATCAACCCCTTCCCAAGAACTGCCCCTGAATGAGTGGGGGTGTTTTTGGACTGTGAGGGTGGGTCCATCTCTTTTCTCAGTATAAATAATCACTCCCTCATTTATATCATGACATATCAGTTTGAAGGCTTATTGAGACCCTATATCCAACATGAGGCCTATTATGAGGAAAATGTAGCTCCCATAGTCATCTGTCCAGTGCCACAGTGAAAAGCCCCCTTTCAAAATATCTCCATACCCTTCCACACAGAAAACTGAGCACCCTCCATACAAGTGACCATGCCCCTCATCTGCAGAACTGATTCCCAGAGGGAATCATGCCTCACAATTTCATTTAAGTTACTAAGGTTTCTCTTTATAGCCCCAAAGCCCTACATAGCCAGCAGTGATGGGTTGCGTTTGAGAGGAGACTGACCCATCCATGTGAGAGTGAGTCATAGGGACTGCCATGACATCCATGTGGGACTACCTGGAGGCAGCAAGGGAAGAAGGTAGACACTGGATTTAATTTGTGAAAACTTCATTCAGCTAAGAGATCTTAGATAAGTCACAACCTCTCAGGCTCCTCACTTATTTATCAGGGACAGTGATTTCCTCCTCAGGAGTCATAGAGAAGTTTAAAGAGAAAATAAATGTGAATGATGCATCTTGTTGATGGCATAGTGTTTGCTAATGATGTATTCTTCAATTACACTTCTCCCCAGTACAACCTAGTTTATTTATTTCACATTAATTAATTTTCCATACTTCAAATAACCCCTGGTATATGTTTTCAGTGCCTACTCTCTGCCAGGCTCAAGCTATTGAGGAGCGGGGAGCACATCCCAACTAATTATAAAAAATCAATATTACCCTGATACCAAAATCAGCCAAAACCATTATAATAGAAAACCATAGATTAACATTCTTCATGAACATAGATGCAAAATTTCTGAATAAAATTTTATTTAATAGCAAATCATATTTAACAACATGTTCAAGGATGGTACATCACTACTAAGAGTGATTTATCCTAGGAATGCAGGGTCAGTTTAATAATCAAACATTAAACAGTATAATTCACCACATTAGCAAACTGGATGGTACAGAGGATACTTTAAGTGGATAATAAGGGCATTATATTGAAGGAAAAACTAGTATCTCAAAAAGTTATACACTGTATGATTTTATTTACAAAATATTCTCTCTATATAAAGATTGCGAACAGATAAGTGGTTGCTAGAAATTAGAAAATGGGAGGGTGGATGTCCTTACAAAGAAGTAGCATAAGGGAGGCCTTTCATGGTGATGGAACAGTATCATGGGGGTAGTTATATGAATCTGCACATGTAATAAAATTACATAAAACTACACACACACACTTATACACACATGTATACATGGATGCAGAAACTGGTGAAATATGATTTAGGCCTATAGTCTAATTAACAGTATTCTGCCGATTTCAGTTCCCTGATTTTGATAATGTACTATAGTTATGTAAGATGTTACCACTGGAGCAAGCTTGTGGAGGGTACTCAGGACTGTATTATTTTTGTAACTTCCTGTGAATTTATAATTATTTCAAAATAAAAAATGTAAAAAGCAGCTTGTAAATCTATGATTGTCTTAAAATTCTTATTGAAAAAAAAGTGGTTCAACGAGGCCACAATTCACTGTATACGGCAATTGAAATAAGTATTGTTAAACAGAGTTTCAGAGATTCAACCCAGTGCTACATGACATTGAATAGTAATGAAACAGAGATGATAGCATGATGGCAAACTAGGATGCTGCAAGCCTGTTACCCCCAACACAGGAACACCAAGTTAACAAGAATATATGGATCAGAATACCTCAGTGAGAACTCTAGAGACTAGTTTAGAATCAATAGCATCCAGGCCATCATAAAACCAAGAAGAGATTTCAGTGAAAGCAGTGGGAAGCTTCATGGTGCTTCATGTACTTATCTGTGCCCCTCCCCTATACAACTTAATGCAGTACAACTAGAGGGAAATCTTTCACAATGAGAATCTTACCTAGGAATGGAAATAAAAGAGTGGATGGTGCATCCCACATTCTACCTTGTCTGGGGGCTGCTCAGGGGACTGGTTTCTGTCTTGCTTGACTTGGAGCACTGAAAAAACTGGCAGCATTGTCTGGAAAATGCTGAAAAGAAGAAATGATGTCAATATAGTGGTGGTCTAGGAAGCTTCAGCCACTCGTTCTCCCACAGAGGCACCTAGTTAACAGCAATACAACAATATGTAAACCAGAATACCTTTGTGAGAATTCTAGAGGCCAGTTGAAAAACTATAGCACTGAAAACAATGTAAAACCAAGAAAGGATTCCAGGGAAAGGGGTAGGAAGATTTGTGGCATCTTCCATGCCCATCCATGTCCCTTCACGTCTGCAATATAGTACATTACTACCAGGAGGAAACCCTGCATATTGAAGTTCCAAAATCAGGATGGAAGCGAAAGAGTGGACTATGCATCTAATGTTCTGATTCATTTGGGGGCATCCCCTGTGACTGGTTTCTCTCTCATCTGACTTAGAGTGTTGATAGGACTTACAAAATAAGTCGAAAGTTGCTGAAAACAGAGGTGAGCATCACAGCACATTAGAACTGCAGTTCTGCAGGCAAACACCATGGAGGGCAACAAATCAGAAAAAATTAGAAAGGTCTTAGAACCTCTAGCCAGGCTGCCTGGTGAAAGCCTTCCCCTGCATGAAGCCAGTATGCAAAGTCTAAGAGAGGTGGTTTATTTTTTCACATGCCAAAATGTCAGCAAAAGGGTAACATGACATACAAACAAAAAGGAAAACATGATCCAATCAAAGGAGCAAAATAAAACTCCTGAACACAACCCTAACAAAACACAAATATGTTATATGCCTGACAAAGAATTTAAAATAACTGTCATAAAGATGCTCAATGAGCTAAAAGAGGACACAAACAACTAAACAAAATCAGAAAAAATGACGTGTGAATGAAAGCAGAATATTAACAAAGAGATAGAAACTATGAAGAAGAACTAAACTGCGGGGAGTTAACTACGCTTTCAGCAAAGAATCAGGTCACTCAGGCAGGGGTAGTCACAAAGGATGAGAAAATAATAGAAAATAGAATTAAACAATACACACCGGCAAAAATACAGTTTATAAAGAATAGATTTATGAAAATAGATATAGCGGAGGTTCTTGGGTGTCTCCAAAATATTCCCGTGAATTTTAAGGCAGAGACTGAATTTTCAGATCAGTATTTATAGGTACAGTGATCGGTTGCCAGGGGTAACAGATTTACATAATAACAGGTAGTTCTTTTTAGGTTAAAGGTCTCCCACAAGTCTTCTATAGATTCCTTAATTAACTCTATCTATATGAACAAATCATTACAAAATTTTTCTAGGACAATCCTCTAAGTTCTAAGATAAAACTATCACTTTAGCAGAAAAGTTAAACAGAGACATAGTGGCTCCATATTTTATCTAGTTATTGTGTATTGAGACAGATCTTCAGAAGTCAAGCAAAAGCTGTCCCTTGGGCTAATTGCTCTTAGCCACAGGTCTCTGTCTCTCGGGTGGGCACTTCTTTGATCAGCTCCCATCCCATGGCTCCATGCAAACATGCTTTGTCATTCAAAGCAGGTGAAAACCACAGGCTTGAGACTGCAGCATCACCTTGGAAAGCAGCTGCTACTGACCATTGAGACACCCTCCTGAGGTAAGGCAGCTTTTGATATGCGAACTAACACATTCACATATTCCTTCAGAGCAAAGCCTTGCAAAACTCCTAAAATCATTTTTGTCTCTAATATAGTAATATTAATCTAGTGGCCTGACACCAAACAAATTCTGGGGCTAAAAAATACAATAACTAAACTGCAAAATTCAGTAGAGGTATTTAACTGCAGACCAGATCAGGCAGAAGAAAGAATGAGTGGACTTGAAGCAGATCATTTGAAATAATTGAGCAAAAGGAGCAAAAAGAAAAAGAAAAAAGAATGAGGTGAAGTGAGCCTAAGGGACCTATGGAACACTATCAAGTAGACCAATATACACACTAAGGTCATCCCAGATGGTGAAGAGAGAGATAAAGCGGCAGGGCTTATTTAAGAAATAATGACCAAAAACTTACCAAATCTGAAAAAAAAAAAAAAAAGAAATGAATATATAAATTCGAGAGGCTCAAAGAACTTCAATTAGGATAAATCCAAAGGGAAACTTACTGAGACATGTTATGATCAGATCATCTAAAGTCAAAGGAGAAAAGTGACTTGTCATATAAAAAGTAGCTTCAATAAGATCATCAGTGTATTTCTCAGCAGAAATCTTGCAGGGCAGAAGGATGATATATTCAATATACTGAAAGAAAAATATCTGTCAACCAAGAATACTGCATTTGGCAAAACTGTCCTTCAATAATGAAGGTGAAATTAAGAATTTCTTAGTAAACAAAAGCTGAGGGGTTCACTACCACTAGGCCTAATCTACAAGAAATGATAAAGGAATTCTTCAAGTTGAAACAAAAGGGAAACAGACAGCAATATGAAGACATATGAAAATGTAAGGTTTTCAGGTAAAGGTAATTACATGGACAAATATATTAACCTATTTTATTATAATTTGAAGACATAGAAATTAAATGACAAAAGCATAAAGTAACAATAATTCTATGTTAATGGGTATACAAAATATAAAAGTATAACTTGTGACATCCATACCAAGGTGAGGGAGAGCTGTAAACTAGTAGAGTGTTTGTATGTAGTTGAAGTTTTTAAGTTTAAAACATAATGGTGTAACCTTAAGATGTTTGATATAATTGCAATGGTAACCAGATAGAAAATATCTGTAAAATATACACAAAAGAACATGAGAAAGTAATCAAAGCATGTTACTACAGAAAATCAACAGAGCACAAAGGATGGTAGTAAGAAAGGAAAGGGGAACAAAAAAGCTACAAAACACACAAAAAACAATTAACAAAATGACAATAGTCAGTCCTTCCCTATCAGTAATTACTTTATATGTAAGTAGATTAAACTCCTCAATTAAAAGTCCAGAATTGGAGTGATAGATAAATAAATAGAATCCAATTATATGCTATCTAAGAAAGAATTTATAAGTAGCCTTAAAGTTAAGAGTTAGAAAATTTATAAATAGCCTTAAAGTTAAGAGTTAGAAAAAGATAGTTCATGCATATGGTAATCATAACAGAGTAGGGGTTGTTATATTAGGCAAAACAGAGTTTAAGTCAAAATTTTGATGAAAGACAAAGAATGATAAAAATTCAATTATACAGGAAGATATAATAATTATATATCTTTATGCAGCAAATCTAAGAGCTCCTATATATTTGTGGCAAACCAACAGAATTGAAGAACGGAAGAGAGAGCAATACTTCAACACCACATTCAATAATGGGTAGAATATTCAGACAGAAGTTCAGTAAGGAAATAGAGTATTTGAAGAATACTATAGACCACCTGGACCTAACAAACATATACAGAACATTCCACACAAAAACAACAGAATATACATTCTTCTTGAGTGCATGTGGACAATTCTCCTGGATAGTTGACATGTTAGGGCACAAAACAAGTCTTAGCAAATTCAAGAAGATTGAAACCACACAAAGTATATTGTATCATCACAATGGAAGGAAACTACAAATCAATAGCAGAAGGACAACTGGAAACTCCACAGATATGGGAAAATTCAACAACATGCTGTTAACCAATGAGTCAAAGAAAAAGTCACAAGGCAGATTACAAAATAATTTGAGACAAATGAAAAATTAAAAAACATAATCCAGCAATCCCACTTCTGGGTATATATCCAAAAGACAGGAAATCTGTATGTTGAAGAGATACCTGCACTCCCATGTTTATTGCAGCATTATTCATAATAGCCAAGATATGGGATCAACATAAGTGTCCGTCAATGGATCAATGGATAAAAAAAGTGGTATACATACATGATGGAATAATATTCTGCCATAGAAAGGAATGAAATCCTATTATTTGCAGCAACATCGATGGAACTGGAGGACATTAGGTTAATAAGCCAGGCTCAGAAAGACAAATATCACATGTTCTTATTCATACATGAGAGCTAAAAAAAATTGATCTCATGGAAGTAGTAAATAGAATGGTGGTTACAAAGGCTGAGAAGTATAGTGAGGAGGGGGAATATAGAATGGCTGGCTAATAGATGATATGGTTTGGATGTTTGGCCCCTCCAAATCTCATGTTGAAATTTGATCCCTAGTGTTGGAGATGGGGCTGAGTGGAAGATATTGGGTCACAGGGGCAGATGCCTCATGAGTAGTTTGGTACCCTTTCCATGAAAATGAGGAGTTCTCACTTTGTTAGTTCATGTGAGAGCTGATTGTGTAAAAGAGCTTGACACCCTCTCTTGCTCTTGCTCCTGCTCTCAGCATGTGACACACCTGCTTCCCCTTCTGCTTCCACCTTGATTGGAAGCTCCCTGCAGCACTCACCAGAAGCCAATGCTGGCATAATGTTTCTTGTACAGCCTGTAGACCCATGAGCCAAATAAACCTCTTTTCTTTACGAATTACCCAGTCTCAGCTATTTCCTTTATAGCAATACCAAACAGACTAACACAATGAGTCCAAAAGTAAAATTAGAAAGAATAAGATATAGTGTTCAGTTGCATAATAGGATGAGTATAGTTAATAATTTATTGTATAAATAACTAGAAGACTAAATTTGGAAGGTTCCAAATGCAAAGTAATGATAAATGTTTGAGGTGATAGATATCCCAATTGCCCAGATTTGACCATTACACACTGTATGCTTGTATCACATATACCCCATAAATATGTACAACTATTATGTGTATATATAATACTTTTTTAAAAACCATACCACAACTTATGAGATTTGGATAAAACAGTGCTAAGAGGGAATTTTATAGCTGTAAATGCATACATTAAAAAGAATAAAGCTCTCAAATCAACAATCTAACTTTATATCTCAAGAAACTACAAAAATAAGACAAACTAAACCAAAATCAAGCAGTAGGAAGAAAATAATAAACATTAGAGCAGAGATGTACAAAATAGAAAAGAAAAAACAATAGACACAAATCAATGAGACCAAGCGATCTTTTTTGAAAAGATGAACAAAATTGACCAATCCTTAGCTAGATTAACTTAAAAAAAGAGACTCAAATAAATAAAATCAGAAATGAAAGATTGGCATTAAAATTGAAGCCACAGACATTAGAAAGACCATAAGACAATACTATGCACAACCATATGCCAACAAATTGGATAGTCTAGAAGAAATAGATAAATTCTGAGAAACACATAAATTGAATCAGAGAAATAGAAAGTCTGAACAGACCAATAACTAGTAAGGAGCTTGAATCAGTATTCAAAGTCCAGTCAAATCACAACAAAGCCCAGGGCTAATAGCTTCACTCGAGAATTCTACCAAACATTTGAAGAATTAACACCACCATTCCTGAAACTCTTCCAAAAATTAAAGATGAGATAACACTTCTAAGCTCATTTTATGAGGCCAGCATTACCCTGATACCAAAGCCAGACAATGACATGACAAGAAAATAAAACTATAGGTTAATATTGTTTATGAGCATTGATGTAAAAATCCTCACCAAAATGCTAGCAAACCAAACTTTATAGCACATTAAAAGGATTATACAACATGAAGAAGTGGAATTTATTTGTAGAATGCAAAGATATTTCATTGTATAAAAAGCAATCAATGTAACACTCCACATTAACATATTTAAGAAAAAAACACATGATCATCTCAATAGATACAGAAAAATATTTGACAAAATTCAACACCCTTTTCATGATAAAACACTAAAAATAGATGGAAAATTACTTCAACATAATAAAGGCCATTTACGAAAAGCTCATAGCTAACATCATACTCAACGGTGAAATACCTAAAGCATTTCCTCTAAGATCAGGTACAAGACCAAAATGTCTACTTTTGCATTTTTAAAAAAGATAGAAATTTTAGCCAGTAGAGCTGCCTTGCAAGAAATATTAAAAGAAGTTATTCAGAAGCATTGGAACAGGGACACTCGGATTGAGGAGAGACAGACACATCACCTGCCAATACTCCAGACACGTGGGGCCCACATAGGCCCTTTACTTGAGTGTCAATGAGCCAAAGAGACTTAAACACAGTAGCTATTCCACATGCAGTGGAAGATATTCAAGGAGATGACAGATGAATGTTTTAGCACAACCAAAGACAAAGATGACTGATACACTATTTGTGAGAGACTCCGTGGTGCAGTTAATGAAAGGATTATGAGGTATGGGGAGAGACTTTCCCCCACTTCATGCACTGAATTTTGGAACTGAGGGAGATATAACAAGACATGTTTTGTGCATACTAGGATCTACATAAAGAAAGGAAAAGCAATAGAGAATATATAAGAGCAAAATAGAGATGACTTTTATTTTTAATTGGACTAATGGATAATTGTTCAAAATAATAATAACAACATATTCCATGACTACAGCTTATGGATAAGTGAAATAAAGGACAGCAATGATAAGAGTATGGAAGGGAGTAATTAGGAATACAATATGCTTTCATTATAAAAACCTTCAACAAACTAGGAATAGAACTAAACTTTCTTAATATAATAAAGCACCTATATGAAAAACCCGTATCAGACTCAATGATGAAAAACTGAAACTTTTTCTGTAAGACCAGGAATAAGGCAAGAATGCTCACTCCCACTGCTTCTGTTCAACATAGTCCTGGAAAGATTAGTCAGAGCAAATAGGCAAGAAAAACAAACAAAAGGAAATAGAAAAAGAAATATTGTAAAGAAAAAACCAAAACCAAAATTATCTCTGTTCACAGGTGACATGATCTTATATGTAGAAAACCATACAGATTCTACAAAAAAAAATCTGTCATAACTACTAAGCAAATTTAGCAGTTTCAGAATATAAAATCAACATGTAAAAATCGGTTGCATTTCTGTCTATGAACAATGAAAAATCCCAAATCAAAATTAAGAAAACAATTTAATTTGCAATAGCATTAAAAAAAAATAAAATACTTAGGAATAAATCTGACTGAGAGTTTGAAAGACTTGTACACTGAAAACTTCAAAACATTGCTTAAAGAAACTAAAGGAGACATAAATAAATAGAAAGACATTCCATGTTCATGAATTGGAAGACAAAATATTGCTAAATGTCAATATTACCCAATTCAATCTACAGATACAACACACTTCCTATCAAAATCCCAATGGTATTTTATCAGAAATAGAAAAACTCATTCTAAAATTTATATAAAATCTCAAGGTACAGTCAACAACTAAAACAACTTTGGAAAAGAAGAACAAAGTTGAATGATTCATACTTAATAACCTCAAAACATATTACAAAACTACAGTAATCAAAACAGCATTATAGTGGCATAAAAGCAGACACATAGTCAAATGGAATGGAATAGAGAGCCCAGGAAAAAACCTACATACATGGGGTCAACTAATCTGGCAAGGGCACTGAGAATATGTGATAGGGAAAGGAAAGTCTTTTCAACAGATAGTTTTAGGAAAACTGGATATCCACATGCAAAAGATTGAAGTTGGACCCATGAGTATATATCTTACACCATGGGTATACAAAAATCAACTAAAAATAAAGACCTAAATGTAAGAACTAAAACCATAGAACTCCTAGAAGGAAACATGGGGGAAATGTTTCAAGATACTAGATTTGCCAATGATTTCTTGGATATAATGCCAAGAGCTCAGGCAAAAAAAGTAAAAATAGACAAATGGACTACATCAAACTTAAAAAATCTAGTGCATCAAAGGGTACAATCAACAGTGAAAGGGCAACCTTAAAAAATGACAAATTTTTTTGCAAATTATGTATCTTATAAGGGATTAATATACAGAATATATAAAGAATTTGTATATCTGAGCAACAAAAAATCAACCTGATAAATAATGGGCAAAGGACTTGAATAGACATTTATCCAAAGATATATGAAAAATAAGTAACAATCATCTGAAAAGATTCTTAATGTCACTAATCATCAGATAAATTCAAATCAAAACCACAATGAGATAACATGGCATTAGCATGGCTACAATAAAAAAAAAGAAAATAACAAGTGTTGGCAGGGATGTAGAGAAATTGGAACACTTGTAGGGAAATTGGAAGCCCTCACTAACCCTGTTAGTGAGATTGTAAAATGCTGCAACCACTATGAAAAATAGTACAGAGGTTTTTTTAAAAAAAAATTCAAAGTAGAATTACCACATAATCCAGCAATTCCACTTTTAGATATACAAGGGGTCTTCAGAAAGTTCATGGCACTAAGAAGGATAAGACATCAGCATTTGAAAGGAGCCCCCATCAGAGCACCATGAATTCTGCTAAAATTGAAGCAAGAACCAACATCAAATTTATGATGAGGCTTAATTGGAGGAATGGTGAAATGATTGATGCTTTATTAACACTTTATGGGGGCAATGCCCCAAGGAGCATTTTACAAATAAATAACTTATTTTAAGAAGGGGTGACACAATGTTGAAAATGAAGCCTAAAACAACAGACCATCCATACCAATTTGCAAGGAAAAAATTAATTGTGTTCATGTTTGATATTTGCCTCCTCCAAATTTCATGTTCACATTTGATCCCCAATGTTGGATATGGGGCCTGGTAGTAGGTGTTTGGGTCATGGAGCAGATCCCTTGTGAGTGGGTTGGTGCCCTCCCCACAATAATGTGTAAGTTCTTGCCCTATTGTTCACATGAGAGCTAGAGCTGGTTGTTTAAGGGTGTGGCACCACTGCCTCCTCTCTCTTGCTCCTTCTCTCACCATGTGACATTCCTGCTTCCCTTTCACCTTTCACTTTGATTGAAATCTCCCTGAATTCCTCACCAGAAGCAGATACTGGAACCATGCTTCTTGTACAGCCTGTAGAACTTTGAGCCAAATAAACCTCTTTTCTTTATAAATTACCCACACTCAGGTATTCCTTTATATTAAGAGCAATGCAAAATGGACTAAGACAATGTGCTCTAATTGATGAGGACCAATGATTATCAGCAGAAACAATAACCAACACCATAGACATCTCATCTGGTTCAGTTTACACAATTCCAACTGAAAAATTAAAGTTGAGCAAACTTTCCATTCAATGGATAACAAAACCATTGTGCCCAGATATGCTGCAGATAACAGCAGAGCTTTCAATGGAAATTTTAAACAAGTGGAATCAAGAGCCTGAAGAAAAAAAAAAAAAGAGCCTGAAGCATTTCTTTGAAGAATAGTGAGAGGCTATGAGAAATTGTGACAGGATCACCAGTATGACCCTGAAGACAAAGCACAACCAAAGCAATGGCTACCAAAAGGTGGACGTGGTCCAGTCAAAGCAAAAGCAGACCAGTCAAGCGCAAAGATTATGGCAATGGTTTTTAAAGATACTCAAGGCATTTTGCTTGTTGACTTTCTGGAGAGCCAAAGAATGATAACATCCGCTTATCATTAGAGTGTCTTGAGAAAGTTAGCCAAAGCTTTAACAGAAAAACATCCAGAAAAGATTCACTGGAGAGTCTTTCTCTACCATGATAATGCTTCTGCTCATTTCTCTCATCAAACAAAGGCACTTTTACCAGAGTTTTGATGGGACACTGTTAGGTATCCACCTCAAAGTCCTGATTTGGCTCCTTCTGACTTCCTTTTTTCCCCCAATCTTAAAAAATCTTTAAAGAGTATCTATTTTTCTTCAGTAAATAATGTAAAAAAGGGCCACATTGATATGGTTAAATTCCCAGGACCTTCAGTTCTTTAGGGATGGACTAAATGGCTAGTATTGCTTACAAAAATGTCTTAAAGTTGATGGAGTTTATGTTAAAAAGTATAAATTTTTTAATTTTTATCTTTGAATTCCATTTTTTGCAGAAGCTGTAAAAAATCCCTTTATACTTCTAAAAGAAGTGAAAGCAGGATCTCAAAGAGATATTTGCACACCTATATTTGTAGCAGCTCTATTCACAATTACCAAGAGGTAGAAGCAACCCAAATGGCCACTGATGGATCAATGGATGAATAAAATGTTATGTAGTGTATCCATATAATACAATATTATTCAGCCTTAAAAAGAAAGAAAATTTTATCATATGCTATAAGGTGGATTAACATTGAGAACATTATGATAAGTAAAACAAGACAGTCACAAAAAGACAAATATTTTATGACTTGTATGAGGCATCTAACATAGTCAAATTCATAGAAACACAAAATAGAATGGTGCTTGCTAGGGCCTGGGGGTAGGAGGAAAAGGGAAATTGTTTAATAGGTATAGAGTTTCAGATTTGCAAGATGAAAATGTTATAGAGATATGCTTTATAATGATGTGAATATGCTTAAAACTACTGAACTGTACATTTAAGATGGTTAAAACAATAAATTTTACAATAAATGTTTTTACCACAATAAAACAATAATGATAATGGTGATGAAAAAAGGCCTTTAAAAATTTCTACACCTTCACATAAGAGAACAATTATGTTTAACAAATCTAAGCTGCATGATTGGTATTCAATTATGAAATATATATTAGATGAGGATTAAAATTGTGAGCAAGAAATTTTATATGTATAAAGGGAAAAAGTTAATATTAATGAAATCACTTTTCATTCCAGATCTGATTGGGATTTAGAAGACTTTTTCATTTTTAAATATAAATTATTTTTATAAAAGTAATACAGGCTCATGTTTAAACTGTAAAATTGGACAAAAACATTATAGTAAAAAACAACAGTCCCCTAATCATCCCATTTTCTGAATTCCTACCTTACCATTCAAATCTTGTTCCCCAGAGGGAGAATTTCATGGCTTCTGTTTCTAATTTTTTTCTTTATGTCTAAGTTGCATGTTTATATCACCATTCCTTATCTATTCTCTTTCTGCTTTGAGATATCAGGATTAAATAATTTACCCCACCCTCTACCATCTTACTCCCTCTTCCAATATATTACTATTCCCATTTCTGCTCACGGTCACATCTACATATTTGAACCATCATCTTTCAACAATGAAGGTTTAGAAAGCCTTAAAAATTGAAGGTAATCTGAGAAATTATACTACTCAAGGACATTTTTGGAAATAAAATACTTGAGGATATTTCAAGAAAAATGAACCCAAGAAAAGATCAATTGGATGAGACATGTAATACAAAAAACAGTGGTAAGCAAATAAACTACCAAAAGTAGTGACTGTTACTGTAATTGCTGTTAGTGTGCCTGTAATGTTTAATGTAATCTCTGAGAATAAGTTTCCAACAGAAGGAGAAAAGATTGTGTGTAAAAATATCTGAAATAAAAGAAAAGAAATCTAAAACAAAACTTTCAACCAAACCTGGTAGTTTGGAGGCAGAAGAGAGAAATGAAGAGAAGTAAAAGCAAGCTCAAGTTCCTGTGTCATTCAGAACTGACCAGTACATCTAGACATTGAGGAAAAAACAAAGATTGAAGTATATTTTATATATTGTTAAAGATAATTATAATGCGATATCACTTATGGATCATTCAAACCACTAGAGGGAGTAAGTACAAAGAAAGAAAACTATATTGTCCAGTCAGCAAACAAAATATATAAGAAGAAAGTATGTTTAATAAGAGGGCAAGAATAAGTCAAAGCAAATCATTGACCTTAATAAATGTGACAAATTGAATTCCCTTATTAAAATATACAGAGTTAATCTCACAGCAGAAAAGAAATATTATGCTTCTTAAAATAGATTATAATAGTGATGAAAGTAGCAAACACTTACTTAGTATATGCCAGACAACCTTTCCAAAGGCTTTATATATAGTAGCATATTTAGACATAAATAAAACAAGTCCATAGAGAAATCTGGTAAACAAAGGGATGGGTAAAAATAGAGTGAAAACAAAAGGGAAAGTTGGTATGGCAATGGTAATATCAGATAAAGAATGACACAAGGAAAAAAGTTAAACAGAACACAGAGAAATGTTTTATACTGATAAAAGATAAAATCTGTTTAGAGAGAGGGGCATGATGGTGGACAAGAAAAACCACCAGCCAGAGTGTCTCTGCAAGAAAGACAGACTTTAGAAGAAAGTGAAAAAAAATAAACAGTCAGACAAACATAGATCAGATGAGGGTCAGAAGGAAGGGTGCCTGAAACTACAGGAGACTCCACAGGAAGAAGTTGCAGAGGAGAATTGGAAAGAGAAAGGCTCCCGAGAGACTTGGAGACCAGCAACAAGGGTAGATGGAGCAGCTACATTTCCCCTCCCTTGCATTTTGGACTGTGGGTGGGCTCCTGAGAGGAGAGACCTGCCCACACCAGCCCAGAGACAGCCACCACCAGTGAGCTGTGAGCCCCTTGCAGACAGGGCACAAGTCTCCCAGCTCTCTCAGGGCACCTCCCGGTCCACAGACCTGAGTCAATCGGCAGTTGCCATATTGCTTCATTCTCCCCTCCCCTTTCCCTACCCGTGGTTGCTGAGAGAGACAATTTAGCCACCACCCAGAGGAACCTGCAGGGAACAGGACCTTTCCTTTTGGAGACCTACAGCAGACTGAGGAGGGGTACTGAGATTGTGAACTCCCTACCCGCCAGCCCACCCAGGTGCTGCTTGCCTGGTGACTCCAGGAGAGCAGGGCAAATCTCAAGGCGGAGAGACATCGATCCAGCTTGGGCACCCTGTGGGTAACTTGAGACCAGCACTCCTCTGCCTGGAAGGGTCAGGGATTGATGTCCAGGGCCCAGGGGACAGGCCTGCAGACCAGATCCCATACACTCAGGTCTCAATCGCATTGCCCTGGGGCACAGAAGGGATATTTGTGAATGACCCCACAGAGTGTGTGTGCCTTCAGAGGCAGATCAGCATGCCTGAGGGGCAACTCTCCTCTCACAGGAAGGCCATGTGCCCAGCCCAGGCTGCGATCTGGGGCAGAGAACCTCCTGGCCTGAATGACAGCCAGGATAGATCCACTGGCTTGAGGTCCTGCCTGCTGGCAGAGGCCTGGGAGAAACTGCGGAATACGGGAGGGTGGAAAGGATCAAGGCCTGCTCTAGACTGTAGGTCTCAGACAGCCCCACCCCCACATGCAGACTTTTCTGCTGAGTGGGGCCATTCCAGCCCCTCCCTGGCAGCTTTGCACAGAGGCACAGAACAGATCTTTGACACCTGTGAACAGCATTTGTGGAGCTTGAGGGCAGGCTCACCCAACCAAGCTCTGACCAGACTCACTCCCTGACCTGCCCCCACTGAGGTGCAGAATAAAAATACACCTGGAAGTCCCAGGGCCCCACCCACCAAGTGAGGCACTAGAGTGCCTCTCCAGAGGAACAAGAGCTGGTTATGGGACCCAAAAACAACACTGCAGTCTGCTCCTCCCAGCAAACGCCACCTACTGACAGGGAGGTCATTCTGCATACCCTTTTACTGCATCTACTGATTCATCATACAGGGTGTGGTCAAATCTCACCCACAAACACCATCTACTGGCTAAGAGACTAAACACCGTGTGTCATTATCCAAATGAAAATCTAAAGGCAAGAAGCAACACCTGATCCAGATGGGAAGGAATCAGCGAAAGAACTCTGGAAGTAAGAAGAATCAAACGGAAAGCACACTCCCAAAGAGGAACACCAGCTCTCTAGCAATGGACATTAACCAAACTCAGAACACTAAAATGACAAAAGAAGAATTTCAAACATGGATTGTAAGAAAACTCAGTGATATGCAAGAAAAAATTGATAACCAACACAAAGAAACCACACACACACACACAAAAAATCCAGGACTCGGAAGAAAAATTCACTAAAGAAATTGAAATATTAAAGAAAAATCAAACTGAACTCCTAGAAATGAAGAATTTATTCAGGGAACTACAAAACACAATGGAAAGCCTCAAGACCAGGAAAGATCAAACAGAAGAAAGAAGCTCAGAGATTGAAGATAACACCTTCCAATTGAATAAGTCAGTCACAGAGATAGAGCAAAGAAATAAGAGAAAAGACCAAAGTCTGTGAGAAATGTGGGATTATGTGAAGAAGCCTAACGTGAGAGTTATGGACATTCCTGAGGGTGAAGAATATAATATGCAAGGGTTGGATAAGCTATTTGAAGATATAATTGAGGAAAATTTCTCAGGCCTTGCTAAAAATTTAGATATACAGGTACAAGAAGCCAAAAGGACCCCTGGGAGAGTCATTGGGAGTCATAGGAAGACACCATGTCATGCAGTCATCAGACTGACAAATATATCCACTAAAGAGGCCCTTCTTCAAGCTGTAAAGAGAAAGAAACAAGTAACATACAAAGGAAAGCCCATCTGAATAACGCTAGATTTCTCAACTGAAACCTTACAAGCAAGAAGAGACTGGGGCCCCATTCTCACTCTTCTGAAACAGAATAATGCCCAGCCCAGAATCTTGTACCTACAAAAGCTAAGTTTTGTATACAAAGGAGAAATTAAGACATTCTCAGATAAACAGAGTCTGAGCAAATTCACCAAGACAAGACCAGCCCTCCAAGAAGTACTCAAAACAGAGATGCACACGGACCAGCACAAGAAACACTCACGAATGTAAAACTACTCAAAAGCTAAAGATCAAAGGCCAGATACCACAATGGCTCAAGAGAGAAAACATAGCAATGAAGTTCTACCCAATAGGATGAACAGAAATCTGCCCCACCTATCAGTTCTCTCAATAAATGTGAATGGCTTGAATTCCCCACTCAAGAGACATAGGCTGGCCTGATGGATAAAAAAATACAAGCCAAGTATCTTCTGTCTCCAGAAAACTCATCTAACCTGCAAAGATGCATTTAGACTGAAAATAAAGGGATGAAAATTGATATTTCAAGCAAACGGAAGCCAAAAGAAAGTGGGCATGGTGGTTTTAATTTCAGATAACTTAGTTTTTAAATCAACAAAAGTAATGAAAGACAAAGATGGTCACTATATAATGGTGAAGGGTACAGTTCAACAAGAAGACATAACTATACTTAATATGTATGCACCCAACTTAGGTGCACCCAGAATCATAACGCAAACCCTACTTGATCTAAACCAGATGATAAACAGCAACACCATAGTACCCAGAGACTTCAACACCCCTCTGACAACAAAGGACAGATCCTCCAAACAGAAAATAAGCAAAGAGGCCAGGCACGGTGGCTCACGCCTGTAATCCTAGCACTCTGGGAGGCCGAGGCGGGTGGATCGCTCAAGGTCAGGAGTTTGAGACCAGCCTGAGCAAGAGTGAGACCCCATCTCTACTAAAAAAATAGAAAGAAATTATCTGGCCAACTAAAATATATATAGAAAAAATTAGCCGGGCATGGTGGCGCATGCCTGTAGTCCCAGCTACTCGGGAGGCTGAGGCAGTAGGATTGCTGGAGCCCAGGAGTTTGAGGTTGCTGTGAGCTAGGCTGACGCCACGGCACTCACTCTAGCCCGGGCAACAAAGCGAGACTCTGTCTCAAAAAAAAAAAAAAGAAAGAAAGAAAGAAAAGAAAATAAACAAAGAAATAATGGACTTAATCAGAATGCTAGAAAAAATGGGCCTGACTGACATTTACAGGACATTCTATCCAAAATCCACTGAATATGTTCTTCTCTTCAGCTCATGGGACATTCTCTAAGATTGACCATATCCTAGGACACAAAATAGAAATTATACCATGCATCTTCTCAGATCACAGTGGAATAAAAGTAGAAATCAACCCTAACAGAAATTCTCAGTTCTATCCAAAGTCATGGAAGCTAAACAACCTTCTCCTGAATGATTATTTTATGAACAAGGAAATCAAGACAGAAATCAAAAGATCCTTTGAGCTAAATGACAAAGGAGACACAAATTATCAAAATCTGTGGGACACAGCTAAAGCAGTCCTCAGAGGAAAGTTTATTTCCATAAATGTCTATATCAAAAAGACAGAAAATTTACAAATAGACAACTTAATGAATAGACTCAAAGAGCTGGAGAAAGAAGAACAGACCAACCCCAAACCCAGCAGAAGGAGTGAAATTAATAAGATCATATCAGAACTAAATGAAATGGACAACAGGAAAACTATATGGGAGATTAATAAAACAAAAAGTTGGTTCTTTGAAAAGATAAACAAAATTGACACGCCTTTGTCTAGACTAACTAACAGCAGAAAAGAAAAACCTCTAATAAGCTCCATCAGGAACATGAAAGGAGAAATTACAACTGACTCCATGGAGATAGATACAAGATATCATCTATGAATGCTACAAAAACCTTTATGCACACAAACTGGAAAGTGTGGAGGAAATGGACAAATTTTTAGAAACACAGCCTCCCTAGGCTCAACCAGGAAGAAATAGAATTCCTAAACAAACCAATATCAAGAACTGAAATTCAAACAGCAATAAAAAACCTTCCCAAAAAAGAAAAGCCCCAGACCAGATGGTTTCACACCTGAATTTTACCACACCTACAAAGAAGAACTGGTGCCTATACTACAAAAGTTATTTCACAACATCGAGAAGCACAGAATCGTCCTCAATACATTTTATGAAGCCAGCATAACCCTGGTACCAAAACCAGGGAAGGACACAACAAAAAAGGAAAATTACAGACCAATACCCCTTATCAATATAGTTGCAAAAATTCTCAATAAAATCCTAGCAAATAGAATCCAGGTGCTTATCAAGAAAATAATCCATCACGACCAAGTGGGCTTAATCCCAGAGATTCAGGGATGGTTCAACATATGCAAATCTATAAATGTAATGCACCACATAAATTGAAGAAAAAACAAAGACCATATGGTCCTCTCAGATGCAGAAAAAGCATTTGACAAAATTCAACACCGTTTTATGAAAAGAACGCTTAACAAAATAGGCATAGACAGGGCCTACCTAAAAATGATACAAGCCATATATGACAAACTCACAGCCAACATCATACTGAATGGGGAAAAACTGAAAGCATTCCCACTTAGAACCAGAACCAGACAAGTTTGCTCACTGTCCCCACTGCTATTCAACATATTGCTGGAAGTCCTTGCGAGAGCAATCAGGCAAGAGAGCAGAATCAAGGGTCTCCAAATGGGAACACAAGAGATCAAACTCTCACTCTTTGCTGATGATATGATAGCATATCTAGAAAACCCCAAGGATTCAACCAAGAGACTTCTGTAATTGATAAATGAATTCAGTAAAGTCTCAGGATACAAAATCAATACACACAATTCAGAGCCATTCATATATGCCAATAACAGTCAAACAGAGAACCAAATCAAAGACTCACTACCCTTCACAATATCAGCAAAGAAAATAAAGTACCTCAGAATATATTTAACTAAGGAGGTAAAGGACCTCTATAGGGAGAACTATGAAACACTGAGGAAGGAAATTGCAGAGCATGTAAATAGGTGGAAAACCGTACCATGCTCATGGATCGGTAGAATCAACATTGTTAAAATGTCTATACTGCCCAAAGTGATCTACAGATTCAATGCAATCCCTATTAAATTACCAACATCATTTTTCACAGATATAGAAAAAATAATTTTATGCTTTGTATGGAACCAGAGAAGACCCCGTTTAGCAAAAGCAATTTTAAGCAACAAAAACAAAATGGGAGGTATTAATTTGCCAGACTTCAAACTATACTACAAGGCTGTGATTATAAAAACTAGTTGGTATTGGCACAAGTGCAGGGACACAGACCAGTGGAACAGAACAGAAAATCCAAATATAAAACCATCCTCATATAGCCATCTAATCTTTGACAAAGCAGACAAAAACATACTCTGGGGAAAAGATTCCTTATTTAATAAATGGTGCTGGGAAAACTGGATATCCACATGTAGAAGACTAAAACAGGACACACAGCTTTCACCTCTCACAAAAATCAAATCACGGTGGATAACAGACTTAAACATTAGGTGGGAAACTATTAGAATTCTAGAAGAAAATGTGGGAAAAACTCTTGTAGACATTGGCCTAGGCAAAGAATTTATGAAAAAGACCCCAAAGGCAATCACAGCAACAACAAAAATAAATAAATGGGACCTAACTAAATTAAAAAGCTTCTGCACAGCCAAAGAAATTGTCACGAGAGTAAACAGACAACCTACAGAATGGAAAAAAAATTTCGCATGCTACACATCTGAAAAAGTTCTGATAGCTAGAATCTATTTAGAACTCAGGAAAATCAGCAAGAAAAATCAAACAACCCTATCAAAAAGTGGGCAAAAGACATGAATAGAAATTTTTCAAAGGAAGATATAAGAATTGCCAACAAACATATGAAAAAAGGCTCAACATCTCTAATCATCAGGGAAATGAAAATCACAACCACAATGAGATATCACTTAACTCCAGTGAGAAGGGCCTTCATCAAAAAGTCCCAAAACAATAAATGTTGGCATGGATGCAGAGAGATAGGAACACTCATACACTGCTGGTGGGACTGCAATCTAGCTCGACATCTGTGGAAAGCAATATGGAGATACCTTAAACAGCTACAAGTAGACCTACCATTTGATCCAGCAATCCCATTATTGGGCATCTACCCAAAAGAACAACAGACATTCTATAAAAAAGACATCTGTACTCAAATGTTTATAGCAGCACAATTCACAATTGCGAAGATGTGGAAACAACCCAAGTACTCATCAATGCATGAGTGGATTAATAAAATGTGGCATATGTATACCATGGAGTACTACTCTGCTATAAGAAACAATGGTGATATAGCACCTCTTGTATTTTCCTGGATAGAGCTGGAACTCATTCTACTAAGTGAAGTATCCCAAGAATGGAAAAATAAGCACCACATGTACTCACCATCAAATTGGTTTCACTGATCATCACCTAAGAGCACATTTAGGAATAACATTAATCGGGTGTTGGGCAGATGTGGGGGGAGAGGGGATGGGTGTATACATACATAATGAGTGTGATGCGCCCCGTCTATGGGATGGGCACACTTGAAGCTCTGATTTGGGGGAGGGGAAAGGGCAATATACATAACCTAAACTTTTATACCCCCATAATATGCTGAAATAAAAAAAAAGAAAGCATAAGTAGCCACATAACACAATGCACTAATGAACAAGGCATCACCATGGAAGTACATTAAATACTAGGATTATTTAACAAAAGCACAAATATTGGAGGAAAGTCAAACAATCCTTCCTGAAAGAGACAGATCAGGTAGACAAAAATAAATAACAAATAGGGAATCTGAATAAGACAACAAACTAAGTTGGTTTAATGGATATATAGAACTTTGTGTCAATAAAGAAACTATTCTTTTTATTTTTTCAGGAAACATTGTTTATTAAAGGAGAGAAACAAGGGCACTAAAAGACAGTGTTTTACATGAAAAGCCTTTTTTCTTTTAGACACAAAAAACTTTATTTTTAAAAAAACCCTAACTGAAAAAAACAGTAACCACAACTTTTTTCTTAGTCCTAAAAAGAGCAAACACAAACTTACCATTTTTCTATACATTACGTTATAAACACGTAATGGTTTTTGGTGTGGTTAACAGACACTAATAAAGTCACAGTATATTGATTATATACATCATTATATTAAAAAAGGAAATGTCTGGTGACCCATGCCTGTAGTCCCAACTACCTGGGAGGCTGAGGCAGGAGGATCGCTTCAGCCCAGGAGTTTGAGGGCTGCAGTGAGATACGATGATGCCACCGCACTATATAGCCCAGGCAACAGAGCAAGACCCTGCCTCAAAAAACAGGGGTGGAGGGGCAGTTACCAAAAGTAAGAAAAGGAAAAGATTCACTGATCATACCCCAGGGTAACTAACCTAGTCCTGGGTGATTCAGTGAAGGTGTTCAAAAGAGAACTCAATTTACCAGATTTTCATTCATAAATTGAAATTTAAATCCAAAGAACTTTCATTTTTAAAAAATTATCTCTTCAGCTTCTGAAAATCTTCATTCTTAGAGAATGGTTAGTGAACTTTTTTAAAAAAACATTTGTGCGCGTGCAATGTTTAAAAAGTCTGTTAATAAAATCAAAGTCTGACTTAAATTTAAAAAAATAAGTAAATAAATAAAAATAAAAAAGGAAATGTCTATTGAGGCACAAATTATTATCTGTTAAGCAGTCATAATCATTAGTATTAATAAATTTTTCAAAATGTACTTCAATCAACAAATATTTATTGAGCATCTATTATGTGCCCGGCATTATGCTGGGTCCCAAAAACCTGGGTGTAAATGAGACCCTTTATTTCTTTTATTAATTATTTTTTTATTTCAGAATAATACGGGGGTACACAAATTTTTGTTACCTCAAAGAACTAAAAGCAGACCTACCAATTTGATCCAGCAATCCCATTATTGGTTATTGACTCAAAGGAAAAAAAGTCATTTTTATCAAAAAAGATACTTGAACTCAAAAGTTGACAGCAGCACAATTTTCAATCACAAAGATGTGGAGTCAACCCAAGTGCCCATCAATACATGAGTGGAGTAATGAAATGTGGTATATGTACACCATGGAGTACTACTCAGCCATTTAAAAAAATGGTGAACTAATACCATTCTTAACAACATGATGGAACTGGAGATCATCCTTCTAAGTCAAGTATTATAAGAATGGGAAAACAAACACCACATATACTCACTATTAAATTAGAAATAATCAATCAACACTCATGTGCACATATGATCATAAAACTCAATGAACACGCTTGAAGCTCAGACTCGGGTGGGGCAAGGGCAATGTATGTAACCTAAACATTTGTACCCCCATAATATGCTGAAATAAAAAAAAACTCAATGGAAATCAAGCAAGAAGAAGAGTAGAAAGAGATGGGTAAAGACATACCTAACAGGGACAATGCACACTATCTGGATGATGGACACACTTATAACTTTGACTCAAACTGTACAAAAGCAATTCATGTAACCAAAGCATTTGTACTCCCATGATACTCTGAAACAAACAACAACAACAAATAACTCGTCTGACAGTCTAAGAAGACTAAAAGTGAGATCCCAATCTCTTATGGCTTGTAAGGTTTCTGCTGAGAAGTCTGCTGTTAGTCTGATGGGTTTTCCTTTACAAGTTATTTTATGCTCCTGTCTTACTGCTTTTAGGATTCTTTCCTTAACATTGACTTTAGATAGTCTGATGATTATATGCTTTGGTGGTGTCCTTGCAACGAGTCTCCGAGGAGTTTGTTGAGCTTCTTGTATCTGGATGTCTCAATCTCTTAGAAATATCAGAGACGTTTTCCTTTATTATTCAATCAAGTAGATTTTCCAAACATTTATTTTTGTACATTTTACATAATTCCATGTTTCTTGGAGACTTTGTTCATTTCTTTTAATTATTTTTTCTTTATTTTTGTCTGACTAGGTTAATTTGAAAACCCTGACTTCAAGCTCTGAAAGTCATTGTTCTGCTTGGTCTGGTCTATTTTTAAAACTTTCCCTAAATGATTCTTTCCCCAGGAAAGACTTTTGTAAATCCCTAAGTGAGTCTTTCATTTCCGGAGTTCTGTTTGGTTTTTGTTTTAAAGTAACTATATCTTTAGAAAAATTTTGACATATATCCTGAATTGTGTTTTAGATTTCCTTTTGTTGGTTTTCAACTTTCTCTTAGGACTCATTGAACATCTTTATAAACAATATTTTGAATTCTTCATCTGGTATTTCGGAGATTTCATTTTGGTTTTTATGCATTGCTGGAGAGTTAGTGTGATCCTTTGGGGGGTATTATAATGCTCTTTTTTTCTGTATTACCAGAATTATTTTTCTGTTCCTTTGCAGCTGGATAGAATGTTTCTTTTTATTTATTTATTTATTTATTTTATTTCAGCTTATTATGGGGGCACAAAAGTTCAGATTATATATATTGCCCATGTCCCGCCCATCTCCCCGAGTCAGAACTTCAACCGTGTCCATTCCCCAGACGGTGCGCAACGCACTCATCATGTAGGTATACACCTATCCCCTCTCCCCACCCCCCACCTCAGTCCGATACCCAATTGGTGTTATTTTCGATTGAATTGTGTTCCTCTGCCCTTTGAGCATATGACTTATGTATACTTTATGATCACCTAGCTTCAGCTCTGGGTGCTTTCAGTGGCAGAGACTCTGTATAAGTTCCTTGGTTATAAAAAAATCTGTGTCATCTGTGTCATGGCTTTCTCAGACGCTGCTTGTAATAGCAACGTGAGCAGATTCACTGCCTCCTACAAGGTCTGAATGGCAGAAGGCTCATGAAGCTTATCTTGTTCCCCAGTGGAACTTTTTGTCCCACTACTTTTTTCACTGGATTGATCAGTTCAGCCTTCAGGCCAATAAGCGGTGCCCACAGGTAAAAACTGGCTGCAGCAGTAGCAAATGG
The DNA here is from genome assembly GCF_041146395.1 of Eulemur rufifrons. Lineage (NCBI taxonomy): Eukaryota > Metazoa > Chordata > Mammalia > Primates > Lemuridae > Eulemur > Eulemur rufifrons. The sequence continues at coordinate 192,208,414 of NC_090989.1, read as the reverse complement.
TATATGTATTACCCCAATAGCAGGCAAAAGCCCCAGCCCTCACAGACAGATTGGGGGAGCTCCTGGTGAAATGCACTGAGGTCTTCACAGATGGAAGAGAGGGAGCTGCCTCAGCTCCACTTCCAGGATGGCAGAAAAGCCATCTGCCTCCCCATCATGCCCCTGCCCTGGTGTTCCAGATATTCACATCAGACGGATGCCTTTGTTCAACTGCAGAAATGCTTATGTGCTGTATAGAGAGGGAGCGGCTCTCCACCTCTCTTGTGAGCCTGAGCCCCAAGGGCACACCTTTTGTCGGCGGGTGCAGTTGGCCTGAAATGTCCTAAAGAGATCATTCACAAGTGCACCCATGCCAAGCTCCCATGGGAGAAGTTCAGTTATGTCCACAGTAGTGGGTGAGGGCATGGGAAAGTCCCTTTCTCCATGTCCCTTTATGAACACTGGGGCTTCTCAACCACTGGAACAGAACCACAGTCTTCTCCCATCAGGCAGATGTTGTAGTGGGCTGTGCCAGTTGACCTTGCAGCCACTAGTTGGTACTTGCAGGAGAGAGGAAGCTGTAGTGTTGGCTGTGGGATTTATGCTTAGTTGTTGTTAACCTGGGGAAGTACTCAGATGATCTAAGTGATGGGTGGGACCAAGGAACTCCCAGGAGTCCCTGTCCTGTGTTCCAGCTACCAAGGCAGGTGGTAGAGCACACCTGGGTGGGGGCTGGGTCAGGCAAGTCTGCATTCTGGCTCCCTAAGTGTGAGTGCAAGAGGAGAGCCCGACAGGAGTCAGAGGGCAGTTCCCTGGCCACTGGGGTGGTTTTCCAGGGAGGAGTGAAACCACCTCTGCTACACAAAAGAGTCTGTATGCAGAGAGAGGGGCAGCCTATGCTCCGCAGCCCAGCAGGTATCCCTGGGGCCTGTCTGGCTCCCATGCCCTTAACTCAGTAGGTCCCACACTCACAGCCTGCTGCTAACAGAAAGCTGAAACAGCCAGCTGGTTCCCAGGCAGTCTGTGCTCAGATTACAAAATTGCCCAAGGCAGCAAGATTTACTGCCCAAAACGGAAAACCCTCTGGCTCTTAGGCCATACCCTTCCTTCCCATGGCAAGAGCCTACTTCCCACTTGCCTTTCTGTTCTGGCTTTGGGGTTCATCCCCACTTAACAACAGAACACAAATCTCAGTTGGCAGCTTCTCCCAACCTGTGACCCACCACCTGAGTTAGCTGGCAGTTTTCCACATGATCCCCTGAGTTAGGATCAGTGCCTTTCTTCTGTCCCTGCTGGGATCTGGGAGTACATGCAAAGCAGAGAGGACTAGACCAAATCTAGTCCAGCACCGGGGAGGTTCAAGGAACTCCCCCATGGCCTGGATTGCCTGGCTCCCCAACGGTAATGTGTATCTTGGAGACAGTATCTCCCCTTTTCATTCTCCAAAGACTCACAGTTTTCCACCAGACTCACAATGCAGCCTGTTTCCCACCACTGCTTTCAAAGTATCCAGTTTCTTTCACTTTTTCTGTTGAGCTCCCATGTTCCTGCTTGGATAACATTCACAATGTGAATCTCTACACACTATTTTGCTGTTTCCAAGTGGGTGGGCACATCTACAAAGCCTCCAAACTACCACTTTGGAAAAAAAGAAGAAATTTCTTTTTAAACACCCATAAAAAAAACTTTAAACACTGACTATGTTTTAATTTAGACCATACAGAAAATTACAATGAATTTCAAAATGGGAAAATTTTACAGTTCACATTCCCTGGCTACAGGACAATTAAATTAGAAATTAGCATCCAAGTGATCCCTTCTTTCAACCCCTAAATCTAACCTTTTGGGAAGTAAAAACAAAACAAAATAAAAACAACAATAGCAAAACAATGTTAGGTAATGACATTGATAGCAGACATTCTTGCATTATTTTGGATTTTAAAGCAAATGCAGGCCGGGCGCGGTGGCTCACGCCTGTAATCCTAGCTCTCTGGGAGGCCGAGGCGGGGGGATCGCTCGAGGTCAGGAGTTCGAGACCAGCCTGAGCAAGAGTGAGACCCCATCTCTACTAAAAATAGAAAGAAATTATATGGACAACTAAAATATATATATACAAAAAAAAAAAAATTAGCCGGGCATGGTGGTGCATGCCTGTAGTCCCAGCTACTCGGGAGGCTGAGGCAGTAGGATCGCTTAAGCCCAGGAATTTGAGGTTGCTGTGAGCTAGGCTGATGCCACGGCACTCACTCTAGCCCGGGCAACAGAGCGACACTCTGTCTCAAAAAAAAAAAAAATAAAGCAAATGCTGCTAGTGTTTAGTGCTAAAATTGATGTTTGCTATGTTTTCTAGTAGATACTCTATCAAATTAAAGTATTCCTAGCTTAGTACAAGGAGTTTAAAATATACCAAATATTAACAGAACTGAAGAGAGAGAGAGAGAGAGAGAGAGACTGTAATACAATAATAGTAGGAGACTTAAATACCCTACTTTTAGCAATCATAGATTATCCAAACGGTAAACCAATAAGGAAACATCAGCTTAAACTACACCTTAGGCCAAATGGATATTAACAGACGTATAGAGAACATTCCATCAACTGGCAATAGAATACAGATTCTTCTCAAGTGCACAATGAACATTTTCTGGGAAAGATCACATGTTAAGCCACAAAACTAGTTTTAATAAATTTTAAAAGAAAGAAAACATATCAGGCATCTTTTCTGATCACATGGTATGAAACTGGAAATAAATAACAGGAGGAATTTAGGAAAATTTACAAATGCATGAAAATTAAACAACATGTTCCTGAAAAACCAATGAGTACAAGAAGAAATTATAATAAAAGGGAAACTTAAAAATATCTTTTTTTTTCCAGCTCATTATGGGGGTACAAAAGTTCAGGTTATATATATTGCCCATGCCTCCCAAAAATATCTTGATGAAAGTGACATTAGCAATGGCAAAACAGGAAGCTCCTGACTGACTCCACTCACAGACACATCAAGTAAACATTTATTCATGAATTCATTCCCTCTGGGAGAAAGTCAGAGACCAGTTGAGAGGCTCCTACCCATCAGGCAACCGAGAAAACAGCCACATGAAGTAGGTAAGAAAAGCTGAGGCAAACTTGGGCATGGACCCCACCCTAGGAACTGTGCAATAAAATTGGGAAAGAAATCCTCAATGTCCTGCTTCTCCATGTGGAGAGCAGAGTTTAGACCTTATATTGATATACAACACCTTAACTGTAAGGCTTGCCATGCTTTGGCTCTTAATTCACCAAGTCTGGGAGCAGAACAGATTAGACACATGTGAGTCTCTCTAGACCACAGGGGAAAGGTGGCAGCTTTATACCTGTGAACAAGCACTTCGTGGGGCTTCATCCCATTGCAGAAGTGCATAGAGGGGGCTAAAAGCACAGCCCTCTGTCTCTCTCTGGAAGGAATACACTCTTCCAGTGGCTACTTGGCTATCTGGCTCCTAACTAACTAACTTGCAACAGGGATGTAAAGGGGCAGACAAATATTAACCCACTGGCCCCCTGAGAAGTAGATTAGCTCTTTCTGAGCCTTCTCTTGCAGCTCACCCCACCAATAACTCCAGGTCTGTTAATCCCTACTGATAGGAGTTTGTTCACACATTGAGTGCCCCAAATGTTACAGCTTCCATCCAAGGGACTGCATCCTAAACCTCCTAGCTCTGGGAGCAGAGAGTAGACCACAGGAAAAAAGAAAAGGTTTTATACAAGCATGCATGCACTCCCAAAGTCTTCATGCCCTAGGAGCAGTGCAGAGAAGGGAATTTAAAAATGCAGCCCCATGTTTCTCCTGGGAAAGGTTTATGCCAGGCATTGAGTGCCTCAACTTTTACACCTACCTCCTGAAGAACTCATCCTAAACTTCTTAGCTTTGGGGGCAAAAAAGACTAGGAATATGTGAGCCTTCCTAAATCACAGAACAGAGAGATGAAGGTGGTTTTAAATAGATGTACAAACACTTCCAGGGGCTATACTCCCTTAAGGCAGAGCAGGAAAAAAAGGCAGAAATGGGCAGATCCAATATTCTCTCCAGAAAAGAATTATAGCACATACTTCCAGTACTTATCTAATGGTCTCACTTCTAATGAACCCGCACTGGGGAGCTCACAGGAGAACAAACAGTAGTCCTCCAACAGTCGAAGCCAGACCTTGGCACATTCATGAGACTTGCCTCTGTCTCACCCCAGTGATAAAACCAAGTCTACCCATTCTTCCTAGAATGAGTTGGTCCATGCATTGAGTGCCACAAATTCCAGAGCACCCACCCAAAGTACTGTCCCCTTAGTGATCTAGCTCTTGGAGTCAATGGGGCTTTGCATTCCTTAGTTGCCCTAGACTACAGAAAGCAAAGAGGTGGACATAAAAAGGGCTCACTTTCAGCAGCTATCTCTTCAGGATCAGAGGGTGCAGCCTGAACATGACTACAGTTATTTGCACAGATCCTTGCCCCGGCTTAGTACAGAGACAGTGGGAGATAAATGCTCATGCTCAGCTTCACTGTGAAGATAGAAGGAACTGGCACACATATCGAACACACCAACCTTGACAGCTACATCTGCAGAGTCTGGATCCTACCTTAAAAGTCTCAGAGTACTGACAAGGCATAGCCCAACCTAAGCTCCAGGTTGCTACCAAAACCAGAGACAGCAGTCTGGACAAATACAAAGATTTGAGAGGTATCTTAAACCTCTGGCTGGACAAATTGGTGAGATCCTTCTACACAAAGCCATTCTGGCAAGAGTTGGAGAAGTAGTCTTATCTAATGTGCTGAAACCAACACAGAGAGTTAAGAAAAATGAAGAAATAGAGAAGTATTTTCCAAATAAAAGAACAAGATAAATGTTGATAAATCAACCTGAATGAAGTTGACACATATGTGATTTACTCAACAGGGAATTAAAATAATAGAGATAATGATGCTTGCCAAGTCAGGTGAACAATACAAGAATAAACTGAAAATGTCAATAAAGAAATGAAAAGTATTAAAAAGCTCCAAACAGAAATTATACAGCTGAAGAATACTATAACTGAACAAGAAATTCAATAGAGAGCTTCAGTAACAGATTAGATCAAGCAGAAAAAGGATCAATGGACTCAAAGACAGGTCACTGAAAACAACCCAATCTGAGGAACAAAAGGAAAAAAGAATTTTTTAAAGTGAGGATAGTTTAAGAGACATATGGGACACTACCAAGCATAATTACTTAGGTCTTACTGCTGTGCCAGAAGGAGAAGAGAGAGAAAATAGGACAGAAAATATATTCAAAGAAATAATGGCAGAAAAATCCCCAAGCCTGGGGAAGGGAATAGAAATTCAGATGCAGCAAGCTCAAAGAGACCCAGACTGAGAAACATCAAAATGAAATTCTCAAAAGTTAAAAAACAAAAAGAGAGCTTGAAAGGAGCAAGGGAAAGCAAATTGTTACATATAAGGAAGCTCTCATGAGATTATCTGTTGATTTTCAGCAGAAATCTTACAGGCCAGAAGGATGATACATTCAAAATCCTTAAAAAAAAAAAAAAAAAAAAAATGAAGCCAAGCATGCCAAGCAATGCTCTCTTTCAAAAATGAAGGGATAAAGACTTTCTCAGAGGAACAAAAGCTAAAACAGTTTATCACCACTAGACCCTACCTCACAAGAATTGCTAAAGGGAATTCTTAAAGTGAAGGAGGAAGACACTAATTAGTAACATAAAACATATGAATATGTAAAACTCACTGGTGAAAGTAAGTACGTTGTCAAATCCAAAACACTTTAATACTTTAACAGTGGTTGGTAAATAATTTATACTCTCGTATAAAGGTTAAAAGGCAAAACTATTAAAAACAACTAAAGGTACAATAATTTGAGGGGGGGACATAAATTATTTTAAAAATGTAAATTGCAGCATCAAAAACATAAAACATTGGAGGAAAAGAAGTAAAAATATAGTTTTTGTATGCAATAAAAGTTAAGTTTTTATCAGCTTAATATAGCCAGTTAGTATAAGTTCTGTTATGTAGGCCTCAGGGTAACCACACAGCAAATCCTATTCTAAATACACAATAGATAAAAAGAAAAGATCCAAAGTGTATCACTAGAGAAAGTCATCAAACCACAAATGAAGAAAGCATTAGAGGAAGAAAGGATCTAAAAAGCAGCCATAAAACAATTAATAAAATGATACCTATACTTTTTGTATGAGTTTGTTTTTATGTTGTGTTTGTTTGAATTAAAAGAAAGAGCACAATAGTTTCTGTAACTTATTATTACAGTACTGGGGTATTACCATTATTATAGTATTACACTGTATTACTATTACCACATATGAGCCACTAGAGTATTGTTATTGTTATTATTATTACCATATATATGCTGTTCATCAGGAATCCAAATTACATATAAATCTGACCTAAAGACATTCTTAGGAATGTATCTTGCCTAAAACCCAGGGACAACCTGTGTATCTGTTAGATCCATTTGGTCTATAATGTTCAAGTTACCTATTTATTGATTTTTCTGTCTGAATCTATTATTGTAACTGGTATATTGAAGTCTCCTACTATTACTGTGTTGCTGTGAATTTCTGTCTTCAGATCTGTCAATATTTGCTTAATATATTTAGGTGCTCTAACCGTGGGTGCACATATATTTATAATTGTTATATCTTTCTGTTGAATTGATCTTTTTATCATAATGTAATAACCTTCTTTGTGTCTACAGACAGTTTTTGATTTACAATATGTTTTTTTCTGATACAAGTATGGCCACTTTTGCTTTCATTTGATTGCCATTTGTATGAAAAATCTTTTACCATGTCTTCAATCCTTGCTTATGTCTGCCTTTAAATCTCAAGTGAGTCTTTTGTAAATAGCATGTCCCTGGATCTTGTTTCTTTAATCAATTTAGCCACTCTAAGCCATTTGATTGGTGAGTTTGATTTATTTACATTTGAGGCAATGATTAACAATTAAGGGCTTATTAATCTATTTTCTTGCCATTTTTGTTAACTGGTTTTTGTCTATTTTGAGGAAGAGCTGCTGTCTCTTCCTCTCTTGTGTCTTCCTTTATTGTTTGATGATGTTTTGTAGTGATTTTTTTTTTATTAGTTTCTATTTATCTTTCGTATATCTATTATAGGTTTTTTTCTTTGTGGTTAGCTCAAGGTTTGCATGAAATGCCTTGTAGTTATACCCTTCTACTTTAAATTGATAATAATTTAACTTCAATTATATACAAAAACATAACGCTTTTACTCTCCCACACACACACTTTTTGTTCTTGTAAGCAGAGGTTGCTTCTTTTAACATTGCATCTCTATTAACAAATTTTTATATTTTAACTTTTATGTTAGGATTAAAAGTAAATTATGCACCATTATTACAGTGTTACATTATTTGTATATGTCTATAGATTTATCTTCACCAGTGAGATTTATCATTTCATATGTTTTCGTGTTGCTATTTAGCAAGTTTTTGACACAATTTGAAGAATTCCCTTAAGCATTTCTTATAATGGTCTAGTGATGATGAACTCTCTCAGTATTTGTCTGGGAAAGACTTTATCTCTCTCTCATTTTTAAAAATTTTACTGGGTATGGTATTCTTGAATGGCAGGGTTGTTTTGTTTTTTCTTTCAGTATTTTGAATATATCATTTCACTCTCTCCTGACTTGCAAGGTTCGGGTTAGAAGAAGATACTAGAAATATATATGTCATATATTTGTCATTTTTAACCATATTTATATTCTAAGCATAAAATAGACTCCAGAATCTCTAAAATAAATTATTGGCATATTTATCTATGGTAACATTTTATATCTCTCTAAATGAAAGATGCCATAAATAAAATTAAAACACAAGCAATGGGCAAAATATCTGCCTTAATTATTACAGACAAAGGATAGATATCCAGAATATTTAAAGAGTGCCTACAAGTTGATATGAAAAGGCAAACAATCCAATATAAACATAAACATGAAAGGTAGAACACACAACTCACAGAATATGAAATACAAATAGACCATGAATATGAAAAGATATACAACTTCACTAAGGATCAGAAAAAGTGACACTAAAATAAACTTTGCAAAATTTAGAAAGTTTATGACATTCAGTTTTTATCAAGGGTGTACAGATATGGGTACCCTCATACTCTGCTGCTAGAAGTACTAATAGGCACAACATTTTTGGATGATAATCATCAAAATCTAAAATGCATGTTCCCTGTTACCCAGTAATGCTTCTCTGTTCTAAGGAAATACACAGAACACATTCACTCAGCATTTTTAAAAACACTGGATTTCTGCATATCAGAAGCCAAAATGGGACAAGATGGAAACAGTGCCCAAGGCAATGGGAAGATATAGAACATCTTTTCCAAGCTTCAGAACCAAGTCTGAACAGGGACACTAGCCCTAACTAGCCCTTGGCCCACACCCGGGGCAGGTCCTCAGAACCACACCCAGGATGTGGGGTGTGCCCCTCCCCAGGCAGCATGCTGTCCTAGAAGCTCTGATTCTCCTATTAGGCTAGTGGAGTGACTTACACTCTGTTACTTAAGGTCTGGATTGTGCAACGGAGGGCTTTGGAGGGTGACCTCTAAGGTCTCCTTGTCTCCTACATTCTGTGGAGGCACTCACTTCTCCTTCTTATCATTTCCTTCCTTCTTCAGTTTTTCCTCCTAGAGTCTGCTCCAGGAAGTGGACCCATTACACCATCTGTTGTCATTGAGGGCAGTGACCATGTGCAGAGGAAAGGGCCCTGGAAGGATACCCAAATCTACTTCCTCCCCTCCCAGCCAGGTCTACCCTTCCTCTCCCATAGCCCAGCTTTGGGCAAACATTTCAGTAATTAACAGAGAAGAGCAATTCCAAACAATGTTCTCTTTTTTCCCTCAGGCACTTACCAAATCTTGATTCTTAGTCTCAAATTGGGAAGGAGCCACCATTTTCCCTCTTGGGATCTGTGGAGGGAGTGTATCTGCTCAATTTTACTTGGGGACTTGGATCTTTATCAGGTCCTAGGCCTAATGATTTAGCAGTTGGGTTACCAGCTCAGGCTGTGAATGTTCTTTTTTAAAAGTCTATAATGACATTATCAATCTACCTCAATCATAAAGGCACAAAGGGGAAAAAAGAATGGTCTCTTACAAAGGATCTTTGGTACTTGGGAGAAGGAAAAAACTATTTGAAGTCCAATTTTTCTGGCAACATTTTCCAGATAATCCCATTTCACCCTGATAAGGATAGATTGGGACCCATCAAGTCAATGATTAGTACACAGTGCTGGCGAGGCCAGGCAGATGGGTCCTGTCAGGTAGCATTCATTTACAGCCAAGGCTAGAGGCCTTTTAAGAAAAGCTGTTTCTAAGATAATGACTTGTCAAAGTATTGTTTCAAAAAAATTTACGATATGACTCATTCATATATAAAATGAACATGTGTCAAAATTTTTATTTAGCCCATTAATTTATAAGGGAACCACTGAAAGGGTAAAGACTAGTTCAAAAAGCATTTGAGGAATTGGATATTTTGAGGCAGCTTAATACAGGAATGTTAGAATGAGATTGCTGGCTTATTCTTGTACAAAACTGGTTAATGATCCACAAAGCAATAAGCCATCACCTTTAGGGCTATTTTTCCCACCATACAGAGATTATTTGTGACTCCACTGGACAAAAGTGGACAAGTTAAAATGCAAGCTCACTAAGTCAGGGACCTTTAAGTAATAGTAATCAGTAGTCAAAAAAAGTACACTCCTATAAATGATTAACCCTTTATTAAGCCCTTCTCCCCATATGACATTAAAAGGCCACATTGCCCATCTTTTTGTCTCATCTAGAAATTTTAAATAATTTTTCTTAAAATAGTTCTCCCCTAACAGGGTAAATAGGTGCTACAGGTGCTATTAGTTCACCTAACGAGCCAAGAGAATGTGTGACTGCCACAGCGGAGCCCTCCTCACGCTGGGGAAGGAAGCACAGGCTTGACTACGCATAGGTATGGCGCACCATCTGTAAGAAATGGCCTGATCATTTTTTTTATTACAACCTGTTTATGTAACTCAACCTCTGGTGCACTGACTGATTTCCCTCCTCCAAATGGACAGAACTCATGTGAGCACTGTTTCACACAGCCTGCATTCAGCTCATGACTTCTTTTTTTTTTTTTTTTTTTTTATTTTTTTTTTTTTATTTATTTATTTTTTTTTTTTTATTTTACAGAATCAAAGAGTCTAACAGTATATCTTGTTAGATACAGTATGTCCTCATAATGTATACATTATTTCTTGTACAATGATATGAAATAATATGGGAAATATTCATGATAAATTATTAAGTGAACAGTGCAAGTTAAAAACAATAGTTTCATATTTTTTTCCCCACCCCCCCTTTCCCGAGTCAGCACCTTCAAATGTTACCACTCCCCAAACGGTGCGCAATGCACTCATTGTGTAGGCATACCCCCATCCCCTCCCCCACCCCCCACCTCAGTTTGATGTCCAATTGGTGTCGTTTCCAGATTTGTATTTAGGTGATGATCAAGGAAACCAATTTTCTGGTGAGTACATGTGATGCTTGTTTTTCCATTCTTGGGATACTTCACTTAATATAATGGGTTCCAACTCTCTCCAGGAGAACCATAGAGATGTTGTATCTTCATCATTCCTTATAGCTGAGTAGTATTCCATGGTATACATATACCACAGTTTACTAATCCAATCATGTATTGATGGGCATTTGGGTTGTTTCCACATCTTGGCTATTGTGAATTGTGCTGCTATAAACATTTGGGTACACGTGCCTTTGTTACAGAATGACCTTTTTTCCTTTGGGTATATGCCCAGTAATGGGATTGCTGGGTCAAATGGCAGGTCTACTTGAATCTGTTTAAGATACCTCCATAATGCTTTCCACAGAGGTTGCACTAGTTTGCAGTCCCACCAGCAGTGTATTAGTGTTCCTGTCTCTCCACACCCACGCCAACATGTGTTGTTTTGGGTTTTTTTGATAAAGGCCATTCTCACTGGGGTTAAGTGATATCTCATTGTGGTTTTGATTTGCATTTCCCTGATGATTAGAGATGTTGAACACTTTTTCATATGTTTGTTAGCCATTTTTATATCTTCTTTTGAAAAATTTCTATTCATGTCCTTTGCCCACTTTTTGATAGGGTTGCTTGATTTTTTCTTGCTGATTTTCCTGAGTTCTAAATAGATTCTTGTTATCAGTCCTTTATCTGATGTGTAGTATGCAAAAATTTTTTCCCATTCTGTAGGTGGTCTGTTTATTCTCTGGACTGTTTCTTTGGCTGTGCAGAAGCTTTTTAATTTAATCATGTCCCATTCATTTATTTTTGTTGCTGCTGTGATTGCCTTGGGGGTCTTCTTCATAAATTCTTTGCCTAGGCCAATGTCTGTAAGAGTCTTTCCTACATTTTCTTCTAGAATTCTGATTGTATCACGCCTAAGGTTTAAGTCTGTTATCCACCGTGATTTGATTTTTGTGAGAGGTGAAAGCTGTGGGTCCTGTTTCAGTCTTCTACAAGTGGCTAACCAATTCTCCCAGCACCATTTATTGAATAGGGATTCTTGTCCCCAGAGTATATTCTTTCCCGCTTTGTCGAAAATTAGGTGACTATATGAGGATGGTTCTATATTTGGATTTTCTGTTGTGTTCCACTGGTCTGTGTCCCTGCACTTGTGCCAATACCAGGCTGTTTTAAGAACCACGGCCTTGTAGTATAGTTTGAGGTCTGGCAAATTAATACCTCCCATTTTGTTTTTGTTGCTTAAAATTGCTTTTGCTATACGGGGTCTTCTTTGATTCCATACAAAGTGTATAATTATTTTCTCTATGTCTGTAAAGAATGATGTTGGTAATTTAATAGGGATTGCATTGAATCTGTAGATCACTTTGGGTAGTATAGACATTTTAACAATGTTGATTCTTCCGATCCACGAGCATGGTATATTTTTCCATCTATTTGCAAGTTCTGCTATTTCTTTTCTCAGTGTTTCATAGTTTTCCTTATAGAGGTCCTTTACCTCTTTAGTTAGGTATATACCTAGATATTTTATTTTCTTTGTTGCTATTTTGAAGGGTATTGAGTCTTTAATTTGGTTTTCCGATTGAGTGTTATTGGCATATATAAATGCCTCTGATTTGTGTATATTAATTTTGTAGCCTGAGACTTTGCTGTATTCGTTAATCAATTCCAGGAGTCTCTTGGTTGAATCCTGGGGGTTTTCCAGATATAACATCATATCATCAGCAAAAAGTGAGAGTTTGATCTCTTCCTTCCCTATTTGGACTCCCTTGATTCTGCTCTCTTGCCTGATAGCTCTCGCAAGGACTTCCAATACTATGTTGAAAAGTAATGGAGACAATGGGCAGCCCTGTCTGGTTCCAGTTCTAAGTGGGAGTGCTTTCAGTTTTTCCCCATTCAGTATGATGTTGGCTGTGGGTTTGTCATATATGGCTTGTATCATTTTTAGGTAGGTTCCATCAATGCCTATTTTGTTAAGCGTTTTTATCATAAAAGGGTGTTGAATTTTGTCAAATGCTTTTTCTGCATCTAATGAGAGTATCATATGGTTTTTGTTTTTGCTTCTATTTATGTGGTGAATTACATTTATAGATTTACGTATGTTGAACCACCCCTGCATCTCGGGGATGAAGCCCACTTGGTCGTGGTGGATTACTTTTTTGATAAGTACTTGGATTCGATTTGCTAGTATTTTACTGAAAATTTTTGCATCTATATTCATGAGGGAAATTGGTCTGTAGTTCTCTATTTTTGTTGTGTCCTTTCCAGGTTTTGGTATTAATGTTATATTGGCTTGGTAGAACGTGTTGGGGAGAACTCCATCCTTCTCAATATTGGAGAATAGTTTATGTAGGATGGGCACCAGTTCTTCTTTGTATGTATGGTAAAATTCAGGTGTGAACCCATCTGGACCAGGGCTTTTCTTTTTGGGAAGGTTTTTTATTGCTGTTTCGATTTCAGTTCTTGATATTGGTCTGTTCAGGTACTCTATTTCTTCCTGGTTGAGCCTGGGAAGACTATGTGTTTCTAAAAATTTGTCCATTTCCTCCACGTTCTCCAGTTTGTGTGCATAAAGATTTTTGTAGAATTCATAGATGATATCTTGTATCTCTGTAGCATCGGTTGTGATTTCTCCTTTCATGTTCCTAATGGAGGTTATTAGAGATTTTACTTTTGTGCTCTTGGTTAGTCTAGCCAGAGGTGTGTCTATTTTGTTTATCTTTTCAAAGAACCAACTTTTTGTTTTATTAATTTCCCTTATAGTTTCTTTGTTGTCCTTTTCATTTAGTTCTGATTTGATCTTAGTAATTTCTCGCCTTCTGCTGGGTTTGGGATCGTTCTGTTCTTCTTTCTCCAGTTCTTTGAGTCTATTCGTTAGGTTGTCTATTTGCATGTTTTCTGTCTTTTTGATATAGGCATTTATGGATATGAATTTTCCTCTCAGGACTGCTTTAGCTGCATCCCATAGATTTTGATAAGTTGTATCTCCATTGTCATTTAATTCAAAGAAATTTTTGATTTCCATCTTGATTTCTTCTTTTATAGAATAATTATTCAGGAGAAGGTTATTTAGCTTCCATGACTTTGAGTAAGAGTGAGGGTTTCTGTTTGTGATCATTGTTACTTTTATTCCGCTGTGATCTGAGAAGATGCATGGTATAATTTCTATTTTTTTGAATTTTTTAAGACATGATTTATGTCCTAGGACATGGTCAATCTTAGAGAATGTCCCGTGAGCTGATGAGAAGAATGTATATTCTGTGGACTTTGGGTAGAATGTCCTATAGATGTCAGCCATGCCCATTTGTTCTAGCATTCTATTGAGGTCCATTATGTCTTTGTTTATTTTCTGTTTAGAGGATCTGTCCTGTACTGTCAGTGGGGTGTTAAAGTCTCCAGCTATTACAGTATTGTTATCTATCATTTGGTTGAGATCTAGTAGGGTTTGCTTTATGAATCTAGGTGCACCTAGGTTGGGTGCATATATATTGAGTATAGTCATGGCTTCTTGATGAATTGTGCCTTTAATCAGTATGTAGTAGCCATCTTTGTCTTTTATTATTTTTGTTGGTTTGAAAGCTAAGTTATTGGAAATTAAGATTGCCACACCAGCTTTCTTTTGGTTACCATTTGCTTGAAATATCGATTTCCATCCTTTTATTTTCAGTCTAAATGCATCTTTGCAGGTTAGGTGAGTTTCTTGAAGACAGCAGATACTTGGATTGTATTTTTTTATCCATTGGGCCAGTCTATGTCTCTTGAGCGGGGAGTTCAAGCCATTCACATTTATTGAGAAAACTGATAGGTGAGACAGTTTTTTGTTCAGCTTGTTGGGTAGAACTTCATTGTGATGTTTTCTCTCCTGGGCCATTGTGGTATCTGGAATTTCATCTTTAGCTCTTGAGTAGTTTTACATTCGTGGATCTTTCTTGTGCTGATCCGTGTATAATTCTCTTTTGAGTACTTCTTGGAGGGCTGGTCTTGTCTTGGTGAATTCCCTCAACCTTTGTTTATCTGAGAATGTCTTGATTTCTCCTTCGTATAGAAAACTTAGCTTAGCTGGGTACAAGATTCTAGGCTGGGCATTATTCTGTTTCAGAAGCGTGAAAATGGGGCCCCAACCTCTTCTTGCTTGTAAGGTTTCAGCTGAGAAATCTGGCGTAATTCTGATGGGTTTTCCTTTGTAAGTTACTTGTTTCTTTCTCCTTACAGCTCGGAGAAGTGACTCTTTAGTGGATATTTTGGTCAGCCTGATGACTACGTGGCGTGGTGTTTTCCTATTTGCTATGAATCTCCCAGGGGTCCTTTGAGCTTCTTGAATCTGTATGTCTAGAGTATTGGCAAGGCCTGGAAAATTTTCCTCGATTATGTCTTCAAATAGCTTGTCCAACCCTTGCTTGTTATCTTCTTCACCCTCAGGAATGCCAATAACTCTCAAGTTAGGTTTCTTCACATAATCCCACATTTCTTGAAGTCTCAGATCATTTCTCTTACTTTTTTGATCTATCTCTGTGACTGACTTATTTAGTTGGAAGGAGTTATCTTCAATTTCTGAGATTCTTTCCTCTGTTTGATCTACCCTGCTCTTGAGACTTTCCACAGTGTTTTGTAGCTCTCTGAGTGAATTCTTCACTTCTAGGAGTTCAGTTTGGTTTTTCTTCAATATTTCAATTTCTTTAGTGAATTTTTCCTCCAAATCCTGTATTTTTTGTGTGTTTTCCTTGTGTTGTTTATCCATTGATTCTTGTATATTATTCAGCTTGTTTATAATCCATAATTGGAATTCTTCCTGTGACATGTTGGTGTTTTGAGTCTGGTTTGTGTCAAATGGTTGGGAGCTGGTATTTCTCTTTGGGGATGAGCTTTCCATTTGATTCTTTTTGCTCTCCGTGTTTTTTCGCTGGGTCCTTCCCATCTAGATTTGTCGATGGATCTTTACTTATAGGTTTAGTCTGGTTAACAGGACTCTTTGTGCTCTATTCTTAGGCTGTGAAACAGTCTAGGTATGTTGCTTCTTTTGGCAAGAGGGGGAGACTGTTGTGTATTGTTCAGAGATTTTTCTGTTTCCGTTGGGGGACTGCTTCCGATGGGTCCAATCCTAGAGGATTGGAGTGATCCAGGACCGCTTTGGTGAGTTAGGACACTGTGTTGTGGTCTTTCAGAAGGCAGGCAGGGTCCACACTAATAGTAGACCGAAATTCTCTTTGTTTGTTTGTTTGTTTGTTTCCCTTTGGTTCTTCCTCTATAGGGGAGGTTTCTGACTCTATCTGCCGGCAAGATACTAGCTATGGGGAGAGGACGGTGACTTTGCTTGCTCAGCGCCCCAGTTGCTGTAGCTCCCACGGGCAAAAGTCTGTCTTGGCCCAATGTCCCCAGGGATCAGGTTCCACACTCTCGCTTCTGGAGAAGTATTCAGTGTTTACACTTGGGCAGGGATCCTATATAAGGTCCGTGGACCAGGGGAGAGGGCCGTCCGGGGAGCCTCTTGGTACCCTATTGCTCCGCAGTGACTTGGCTGTGGGCCCTAGAGTGGCAATTGCGTGCCCGCAGATCTCCGGCCCTGGGGGTGACTACTCAGGATCCGGTATGTACCAGAGCCAGGGACCTGGCCCGTTCCGAAGCTCACCGTGGGTCCCCAGTTAGAAGGCGAAAAGAGAGGAGAAAGAGAAGAGAAAAAAAAAGAAAAAAGAAAAGGAAAGAAAGAAAAGAAAGAGGAGAAAACGAAAGAGAAAAGAAAAAAAAGAAGAAAAAGAAGAAAGAAAAAGAAAAAAAAGAAAAAAAAAAGAAAAAAAAAAAGAAAAGAAAAGAAACGCAAAAAGCCAAACCAAAAAACAAAAACGCCAACAAAAATGAACAAAAACAAACTACATAGCACTTCGCCACACTGCAAGGCAGAAAGATACACAAATCTGAAGTATATAATTCAGCGACTCAATGTTTTTTTGTTTGTTTGTTTGTTTTACGCCTTAGCACAGCTCTGCCCCTTCACTTCCGCTCGGCTGGGTCCGGAGCGGCCATTAGATGTTTTTGTTTTTACGCCTTAGCACAGCTCCGCCCCTTCACGCCCGCCCGGCTGGGTCCCGGGCGGTTTCGCAGTGGATTTCAAGATGACGTCTGCGCGCCCGCACAGCTCCGAGGGTGGTGGGGATCCAACCTCCGCGCTCAAAAAGGCGTGGCAGCCAGAGGCCCAGAGGGCAAAGGTGCCCGCCGAGGCTGTCCGCCGCCGGAAAAAAAAAAGAAAAAGAAAAGAAAAGGAAAGAAAAAAAAGAAAAAACCCAAAAAAAACCAAAAACAAACACAAACACAAACACAAACAAACAAAACCCAGAAGAAATTTACCAAGAATAAAATATACAGTTCGGCGAGCCTATTCTTCTTGTTCGTGTTGTTTTTTTTTTTTTGCCTTAGCGCAGCTCTGCCCCTTCACCCCGAGCGCGGCCCCGGCATATCCCGCACTCCTGGCGTTGGTTCAGAGACCAGCGGAGGGCGCCAGGCAGAGAGAGCCGCTCGGCACTTTATGGCTCCCGAGCGGTTTCGCCCTCGCTTTCAAGATGGCGCCTGCAGAGCTCCGGGGCTGGAGGAGACCGGCTCCTCGGCAGGCAGAGACCACCACTGCCCGGGGGCTGGCGAGCAAGAACGTGCACCAGGGGGTCACCGGCTGGAGAACCGCCGAAAAAGGCAGCACGGGCAGAAAGAGCCGCTGGGCACTTTTTGGCTCCCGATCGGTTTTGCCTTCGCTTTCAAGATGGCGCCTGCCGAGCTCCGGGGCTGGAGGGGACCGGCTCCCTGGCAGGCAGAGACCACCACTGCCCAGGGGCTGGCCAGCAAGGACGCGCACCGGGGGTGACCGGCTGGAGAACTGCCGAAAAAGTCAGCACGGGCAGAAAGAGCCGCTGGGCACTTTTCGGCTCCCGAGCCGTTTCGCTCTCGCTTTCAAGATGGCGCCTGCC
Source organism: Eulemur rufifrons (assembly GCF_041146395.1). Lineage (NCBI taxonomy): Eukaryota > Metazoa > Chordata > Mammalia > Primates > Lemuridae > Eulemur > Eulemur rufifrons. The sequence continues at coordinate 192,190,916 of NC_090989.1, read as the reverse complement.
AAGCTCCGGGGCTGGAGGGGACCGGCTCCCCGGCAGGCAGAGACCGCCACTGCCCAGGGGCTGGCCAGCAAGGACACGCACCGGGGGTGACCGGCTGGAGAACCGCCGAAAAAGGCAGCACGGGCAGAAAGAGCCGCTGGGCACTTTTTGGCTCCCGAGCCGTTTCGCTCTCGCTTTCAAGATGGCGCCTGCCGTGCTCCGGGGCTGGAGGGGACCGGCTCCCCGGCAGGCAGAGACCGCCACTGCCCGGGGGCTGGCCAGCAAGGACACGCACCGGGGGTGACCAGCTGGAGAACTGCCGAAAAAGGCAGCACGGGGTACAACGCTATTTGCTGTCCGGGAGTCTTTTGTGTTTTTCTGCCCTGGGGCAGATCCGTCCCTCCTCGCCAAGCACTGTCTCAGCTGAGATCCCCCAGGTTCTAAGGTAATTTCTCAAAAAAAGCCTCCTGTCTCCAATGCGCCACGTATCCCTCAGTGATTCTGTGCTGGCCTGGGTCAGGGCTCTGTTCAATTGGGAGCGGAGGGCAAGCCGCTTTCCCGAGAGGCTGCACCCGCCCCGGCTGGGGTCGGGTGTATCCGACCCGCGCTCCGCTGGCTAGTGTCTGTCCCGCGTTCCCAATTTTCGTTCACCTCAGACCTCACTCGCTCTGTTTGTCCCACGCTGATTCTCCGTGGATTCACACCGCTGTTCCTGTGTGGGAGCGGTCTTCTAGCGTTGTGGCAGGTCCGGATCGATGCCTTCCTTCCCGGGAGCGCAGATTCAGGCCGTCACCACCACTCCGCCATCTTTGATCTCCCAGCTCATGACTTCTTTATAACCAATTCTCATTCTGCACGGCATGAGACATGGAGCCAGAGTTTCCTGTGGCACCCAGTGCTCTGTGTCAAGAGAGGATGCTGACGGCCTCTTCACTGCAGAGGAATTCTTCTGAGGTGGGAACACCCAATGCCAATCTCTTTGGGCAGCACTGTCAGGAATGACTTGACCCTGGAGACATCAGGCTTGTTGAGCATTGGGGTGGGGTTGGGGGGGGTGCTCCTGCAGCCCCTCACATCCCCAGAGCCAGCTAAATGTGAGCACCTATAGCTCAGAGGGTGGTCAGTGAGCTTCTCCTCTTTCTCAGTGCATGTGTGCTTCCCCGTCTATGTGACAAAAGCACAATGGTGGGCACCATGCCAGCTCACAGGTACAGGAATTTGAGCCTGAGCTCCCTGGAGAACAGCTAAGGAGAAGATATAATGAGGCTCAGGGGCCATGTGTTGGGCTGGTTAGGGGGGTTGATGAGAAATCACCAGAAGAGAAGGATTAATTCATCTACGTCTGAGTTTAGCATGACTTTGCATTCTGTCTCTTCTGGTAGCCCATGCTGTGTGGGGAATGGCCTTCGTGTTGGGGAGGGGGTTCTCCCACCACCATTCCCTCCAGAATTCCCTCAGATGACTTTGCGGTGCAGGCTAGTACAGACCAAGCAGACTGTGTAATGGGGTGGGCTCTCCGCTGCCCAAAGGCAGGTAAGGGTCCGTCCATTCCCATCCCACTTACAGTCTACCAGGAGTCCAACACTTACCTCTTTTTGGATATGGGCCTTTATGCATTTACTGGGGCATTGGGATGGGAGGGGCCCATATGCAGCTGGTAGGATGGGGCACAGCAAGGCCCTAGTCCTTGCTGGGTGATGGACCCTGATGTGCAGGCAGTGGCAGGTAGCAGCCCTCTCCCACATCCCACCAGGACTGTGTTTTGGAGTCACAGAAGTGGACTCTGCCCATTTCTCTTTCTTTGCCTTCCTGCTGTGACAATCTCACCTCTCCCTGGAGAGCACAGAGGAACCCAAGATATGGGCAATGAAATGCTTAAGATTAATGTTTCCAAATGGCTCCTCCCTACAAGTGCAATTTTCTTCTCTTCCACTTCCCTGTGTGGCATGCGGGTCCTCGGCAGCATGGTCCCACCTATTCCTTCTGGGACTTCCTGTCCACAGGTGAGTTCCCTAAGCTGTCCTGGCTGGCCCTTAGCCTTTTCCTTCCCACACATGCTAATCACCTCCCTGTACTCAAAAATGTCTGTCCTCCCCCCGCCCCCATCGCTTCCCTGATCCTGCTCTTTAGTCAGTGTCCACTTTGTTTCACCTGAGGTGGGAATACCAGTGCTGATCTCTTCGGGCAGCACTGTCAGAAATGACTTTCCCTGAGCCCTCCTCTGTCTCCCAAGGCCCAGGGAACTGCATCCACAATTTGAGCTCACCATCCATCCCCTTTTACTCTTCTAAGAACATCTTTTCACATGAATAAGCCCAAGTGCCCAGTCTTGCCAGCCTGAGTGTGGACAGTCCCCTTCAAGTCAGTGCCCCAAAGCTCACTGGCTCCTGCCTCCACCTACACATGTAGAGCCCTAGTACCTGCACATGCCCCTCTCCAAACATGGGACACTTCTGGGAGTCCCTGGGGTGTCCTGCATATGCCTGAGCTATGCTGTGCCTCAGCGCAGACCTGTCCCCTGTGGAAGATGTCAGTGTGGGCTGCTGTCAGGTGGCTAGTGCCCCAGTCCATAATGCTGAAGTTGTACCATGGCCCATGGCAAATGGAGTGGGGTGGGGTAGTGCTGGCTGCTCCACTCGAGAAATGCTAATACAACACCCCACTGTATTTCCAAGCTATATGTGAACAGGTCTTGCAGATTTTACTAATGACAAAGCTCCCAGGCTCTCTTCCTTACTGACCTTCCCTGAGGTCTGTGGCAGGTTAAGAAGTAGGAACCTGCCCCTTCCTCACCCTTAGTTAGTGGAGGTTGTAGTCCATTCTCTGTCAGCCAGACAGAGCCACCCTGCCTCCAGAGAGCCCCAGCTCCACCTGCCCAGACAGCTCGGGCAGCTGACTGGTGCCTTTCCTCCCTGCTCTGAGTTGCTGCCACTCTCAGGCTCTACAAAGCTCTCAGATACCTTTCCCCTCCTTCTGAGACCCTGGAGGGACATTTTCCCTGAGAATTCAATGCATGATTTCCCTCACAGAGACAGGACGTGACGACTTCCTTGTTTTGTTCTAGCCATCTTGATTCTTATAGCAAAGGGCAGAGCACACAGCATATGTCTTACAGCGGAAGATGGGTGCGTTTCTTCACGAATGAGCTGGCCTCCTGAGCTCAGCTTCCAGTCTGTATTTAGGGGCCTTTGCATCTGAGACCAAGACACTTTACAGCAATTGTCACCTTTTGCAGGGGAGGTGAGATCATCTGCCATTTCGGACCCTTTGCTGCTACCTGCCAGGTACATGGCTCATTCTCAACAGCTGTCTACACCTCTACTTTCAGAAATGGAAAGTAGAAAGTGATAGTGGGAGACCTTGGGAGAGCATGCAGTGGCTGACACCATCCTATTGGCTGAGCCTGGCTGCAGCATGGGGGTATTTCGAGCATGGCCAAGAGGAGAAGCATTCAGGCAGGCCCCACCTGAGGGGATGGGATCCTGAGGCGTCCCTTTGCCCTCTCACATAAAAAGGATTTCAAGCCTCATTGAGGTTCCTTCCTTGAGGCAGTTCATTGGTGAGAGGTACAAATCCTCTCATTGGCATATTGAAATCAAACCGATGCAGGCTGGCAATTAACAGCTGGTGTCTGCTGGAGGGAAGGGGGCAACACAAGAAAACAATCATCTTTAGAGAGAGGCTCAAGTGCTGAGGGACTGGAAATAAAGAGAGCATTGGGCGTCGTTTAGGAATTGGAGGTGCGGGAGAAAAGAACAGGAAAGGGGCTGGACTAGGGGCAGGGAGCCATCAAAGAGGAAGGGAAAAGCAGAAAGAGAAGGAGAGCAGGAGAAATGGGCTTTCCTTGGGTGAGGGTGGTGGCATTTCTCGGCATCTGCCTGCACAGCCCCCCATTCCTCCCTCCGCAGGGAGCAGCTGTAGGCTCCTGGGAGGGCAGGGACAGGGTGGGGTGGGGGGGTGGGAATATAGCCACTAGCAGAGCTCAGCTCCAGCCGGAGGCCCCTTTTGGGCCATCCTTCCCCTCCCTGGGTTCTCTGTCTTCCCCAAATATCCAACATGTCCCGTCTCCTGTTCCTTCCTGTAGCAAAACCTCCTCACCAGGAACAAAATCTGAAATCCATTTAGACTGTGGTGGGAAGAGCTGAGATTGGAAAGTGTATCCTTCAAGGGGCGCTTGCACTTCAGTAAGGGGAAGAGCCTTCCGACTGGAGAGTGGGGTGGGAAAGGGCAGACTCCAGGGACCAGACAGGGAGCGCTGCTTAGAAGTCACTGATGTTGCCTGCGGGAGGTGGCCAGACCAGTCTCTCTGACTTTCAAGGTGATGACCTTGAGCATTGGGAGCAAAGGGACCAAACACATGTGCCTCCTGGCTGATGAGATGCTTTTGACAAAGTCTTACGGGGACTCCAGTTTTAGGTTGTTTTTCTCTGGTAGTGGGATTTTAAGTTTTCTGCTCATTTGTTGGTTAGGTGGTTGGTTAGGGGCCAGCACCCTGTGACTCAGCTGCTCCTTCAGTGCATCTGTGTGGTGGCCAGTGAGTGTGTCATCCGCAGTCCTGGTTTGGGGTAACAGGAGTGACTGAAGGGTGTACCCAGACCCGACACACAGCACAGCTAGGGAGGACTGAGTCTGAGAAGCACGGAGCAAGGCGCCAGAAGCAGACAGCCTGGGGGGAACCGCACAGGCCATCTGCCAGCTGTGTCTGCAGAGGCAAATCACTCAGCTCCTGTGTCTCAGTTTCCTTATCTGTATTTTGGATCTATTAGTAATAATAATACTAATACTTCTGGTGTAGGTAAGTGCTTGGTAGATAGGAAATGCTCAATTCATGTTGGGCTTTATGACTGTGGGCGCGCATGTGTGTGCAAGTGAGTGTGTGTGTGTGTGTGTGTGTGTGCACGCGCACGCGTGCACCCTCTCCCGCCCTCAGCTCAGTGATGGGACTCCCATGGATGTATCACAACAGAGAACTGTGGTCCCTCTAGCACTTCCACAGTTCTGGAACACACTGCCCCTGCCCCCTGGGAGGTGGCAGCCTCCCCCATCCAGGGAAATAGAAACAAGTGCTCCTCCTTCGAGGCCGCCCCTGCCCTGGCAGTGGCACCTGTCTCATGACCTGTCTCGGGAGGACCCCTAAGGCAATCTTGACTAATTCCTCAGAATCCGGCCCATCCAAATGAATACACAAACACGGTGTGAGCCCTTTCCTTTTGGAAGGCACGAGCTGGATGCTGATATGCCCTCCTGGCTGTGCCCTCGCAGGGCGCTAACCTGGGTCTGGAGTCCAGGAGAAAAGACTGAGGCACAAAAGAGAAGAGAAGGGACGAAGGGAGTCTGAGAAAGCACACAGCCAGGGTGGCTCCTGCTCCAGAACGCTCTCACGCCGGCCTCTCAGCCTGTCACAGACAGGTTCCCATCAGAGCCACTGAGGGTGAGAGGCCAGACAGCCCAGCCAGGGCTTTACCCTTGCCTGAGGCCTCTGCCCATGCTGGGAATTACGTGAATAATGACTCCAATAATTGCCAGCCAGCAACGTGGCCAGGCCCTCTCCAAGGAGATCCAACCTGCCTGCTCTGGGGCCTCTCCTCAAACACGTGGGGCTGCCCCAACCTGCTCCTCGGCCATCCCCTCAATGTGGGCTCCAGGAGGACAGGACCACTAGCACCTGCCCACATGCCTCCTGGACCACTGCCCTCCCTCTGCTGTCAGCCGGGGCCCTCCCCCGCTCCTCACCTCACCCACGCACATCCCTCTGACCCTTCCTCTGCTGCCGCAGGGCCCTGAAGCTTTTAAAATCCTTCATCCACACCTTGCCAGTGGTATTGCTGACAGTGTGGACAGGGGTCTGCAGCCACAGGACACAAGGAACATGTGCCATGCCAAGGTCTTCAGAAGGAAAGCCCAGTGGGGGTAGAAGGGGAGACAGAGGGGGCAGGAGAGAGAAGCCCACCATGGCTCCCCCTCTGGGGACATTGTGATGGGATGAAAGGTGAGGTATGCAGTCTCAGGAAAAAGTCAGAGAGTGGATGTTTGGAAGGTGGAGGGAGAGGAAGGAGTACCTGGCCACCCATGGTTTCTTCCATTTTTCAAGCAAAGAGATTGAGGCTCAGCTAGTTATGAAATCTGCCTAAAATGGAGAGGTTTGTATGTGCCCAAAGATTCAAAGGCCACACCCCACTCTCTGACTGTGAGTTGTTACCCCGGGGCTCAAAGGGACATCAGAGAGGAGAGGAGATGGCCCTTGTCAGAGCTGAGACTGGGTCTCCTGGACCACAGGTGGGGAAGGGGTGGCCAGATGGGATGACTCCATCACTGTGGCCTGGAAGGTGCTATAGACACAGGGACGGTTACCAGCTGACCTTTGGGAGACACCACCTGAGATCTCAGGCCTGGAGGAAAGTGTCCCAGGATGTTGATGGAGGTGGCAGGCAGCCACACAGCATGCACTCGGCTTCCGAAGGAGAGAACTCTGTGTTTGTTCCTCTGTTCTGTGGACCTGATGTTCCAGGCCAAAGGGAAGTGGGAGCAAGGTTGAGTAGACAACGCTGAGGCCGGGAGAATGAAAATGCATCTGAGATCCTTCAGAGATTTCCCTTTGTTTGGGGAAAGTCACTAAACGCAGAGGAGGGGGGTGCTGAACCCTCACACACTGTATGGCTCTATTCCTGGCTCTACACAATAAACACGTCAGAAGCTGCTTCCTCTGGTACCCTTTAGCCCTGTCCCCCTGCAAGGCCTGTGATGCCATTAATGATGTTGTCTAGTAAAATTAGAAGCAGCTGTCACATCCGGCCATGGTTTAAAAGAAGCCGGGCATTAAAGCTAGTAAGGAATTCAAGAATCACACAAAAAATAACTGAGCAGCAAGAGATGTCAGTCCTGGTGGACTGAGCTCCTGCTCCCTGCGCCACTCCAGCGTCTCTTTGTTCCTGTCCAGGTGGCCCTACTGCTAACGAGAGATGGCAGAGTTCCCAGTCTCCCTGGACTCCTTGAAGCCAGTGTCTCTGCCCAGCAGTCTCATCTTCCTCACACACCTTCTCCTCCTTCTTCTCCTCCGGCCTGAGGAGCTGTACTCAGGTAACGTGCCTGGTCTGCAGCCCAGACAGCCAGGACATAAGCGCCTCAGCTCTGTCTATGCCTCCTGCCTGGTGCTCCCCAGGGCTGAGGTCTTATAACATAGTGCCGGGCCATGCCAGAGGCTGAAATAACACAAGAAGGTTTCCATTCTGGGTGTTAAACAGCTACTGCCCCTGAGCACCAGGCAGATCTAGAGTGCTTCTCCTCAACCTTCCCACCCCCAGCCCCTCTACACACTTCCCCAGCACCCCAGGGTCCACAGGCACAGCAGTGAGCACAGTGGGAGGGTGCCAGGAGAATCACTATTCTGTGTTTGTGCTGAACCAGTTGGTACATATTTTAACTCCACCCCCTGAATAGCTTTTAGAGGGCAGCAAAGACCTCACTGGGTCCTACCATCTCTCATGAAGAAGCAGCCAACAGAGGATGTAAACTACAAAGCAATAATGATTCCCTCATCACCTGGGCTGGAAACCAGTGATACCAGGGTGACTGCGCATAGCCCAGGTCCCCAAGCAGTTCGTAGTCAAGGGAGAGGGATGGATGTGACCTAGATGGCTGCCCAGTTATGTGACCAGGGCTGCAAGAGAACAGACTTTGCCCTGCTAAGCCAAGGAGAGCCCTGGAGGGAAGGCACTGTTTAAGCAGAGCCCTGCAGCATGCACATTCTCCAGGAAGATGACAGAGGGAGGGTAAACTGAGGCAGGTTGTACCCAGGGAAATAGCCAGACATCAGTGTGTGTGGAGAGACAGCTGGAGCAGGAAACGTGTAGAAAGGTTATTGGATATTCACCCTGTGGGCAACAAGGGGCCTCAAATAGTGTGAAAAGAGGAAGGCGCCTCCATTTTAATTGTGCACCCTCACTTTTTCCATGACAGTTACTTGTTCAAGAAACCTGGATGGTTGTCCTTAGAGTGTCTCACCTTCCTCGTTTGAATGGTTTTCTATAGATTCCTAGGCTGCAAAGAGATTGGATAAAAAAATTTTATTTGCTGAGAGTTGCTTTTGGCTGTTCTGACTTCTCATCCTAGAGGAGGTCAAGGTGGTAGGCCCTGGGGAACCCATCCTGGCCCTTGTCGGGGAGGAGGTAGAGTTCCCGTGCCACCTGTCGCCCTACCTGGACGCTGAGCACATGGAGATTCGCTGGTTCCGGAGCCGCGACTCTGACGTGGTCCACCTGTACCGTGAGCGGCAGGAGCTCCCCGGCCTGCAGATGGCCCGGTTCCAGAACAGGACCAAACTCATCAAGGATGACATCGTGGATGGCAGCGTGGTCCTGCAGCTTCACAGCGTCGTGCCCTCAGACCAGGGCCTGTTCGGGTGCCGCTTCCTTTCCAGCAACTTCTCTGGTGAAGCTGTCTGGGAGCTGGAGGTAGCAGGTGCGGGGCTGGCCATCCCCAGCCGGGCAGGAGACACAGCCTCTTTGCTTAAAAGGAGACAGAGAATCTCAGAGAAAGGGAAAATATGTAATTTTTTAAAAACTATTACAAACTGAAAGGGATAAGTCCATTAGCAAATGAACAAAAGAAACAGTTCACAAGAAAATACACAAATGATGCTCAAACATATGAAAAGTTGATTATTTTTACTCATAATGAGAGAAAGGCAAATTAAAGCTACATCGAAATGTAATTCTTTACCTATTAGACTGACCATTCAAAAGTTCTTCCACACGCGCTCGGTGGCACTATGGCGAGCAAGCCCTCTCGTACATGCGGTGTTAGAGGAGTTCAAAGTTGGGAAGCTTCAGGGCAGGGGATTTGGCAATGCCTGCAAGGACTAGCTGTGCATCTCCCTCTGACACAGCAAGCTCACCTCCAGGAATTTTCCCTGAAGGTACATCCTCAACACCTCCAATGTGAAAAAGGCATACTATAAATTTAATTGCTGTAGCATTATTTATAATTGCAAAATAGTGGAAGCCACCTAAATGTCCAAGCACGAGAGCTGAGTATGATCCACCTACCTAATGGAGTGGTAGGTACTGTGCAGCTGAAAGAATGGGAGATGCTCTATGAAGGGATGTGGAGTGATTTCTAGGATGCATTTTTAAGAGAAAAAAGCAAGATGCAAAAGAGGTTCAATAATATATATTTGTGTGTGTAAGAAAGGATAAACATTGCAAAAGAAACACAGGAAGGATAAACTGGAAACTAATGAAATTGGTTAATTAAGGAGGGGCGTGATGGAAGGGAAAGGATAGAGAAAGGCCTGGGACACTCCTTCCTGGTACATATTCTTACACAGCATTGATGCTTAAACCATATTAATCTTTTGCATATTCAACATATAAAGCTAACTCCATGAGGAGGAGATAAAGGAGTGCCTATAACACAGGCATGGAAATCTGGTGGGATTCAAAAGAGATAGAAGATTCACAATTCTAATGTATTAGAGTTTGGGGGGAGACTATTCTTCATTCTAGAGGGATTGTCCCTTGAATAATATGACTAAATCCCAGTAGCCCTTCCCCACCAAATGACCCCATCATATTTCCAAATGTCCCTCAGGGGTAGTACTGTCCCCACATGCCACCACTGATTTAGACTGTCGTTTATAATCCATAGATGGGGGACTGCGAGCCCACACATACGTTATGAGCAGTCACAGTTCGTGATGCTTTATGGTAACTACAAATGGTGAACTTCATGCACAATTTGCAAGAAGCCTGATCTTTCCCACTCCTCCTGCCTCTCCCAGGGCTGGGCTCGGACCCTCACATCTCCCTTGAGGGCTTCAAGGAAGAAGGCATTCAGCTGAGGTGCAGCTCCAGTGGCTGGTACCCCAAGCCCAAGGCTCAGTGGCAAGACCATCAGGGACAGTGCCTGCCTCCAGAGTCCGAAGCCATCATCCAGGACGCCCAGGGCCTGTTCAATCTGGAAACATCTGTGGTTGTCCGAGGGGGAGCCCACAGCAACGTGTCCTTCTCCATCCAGAATCTCCTCCTGAGCCATAAGAAAGAGTTGGTGGTCCAGATAGCAGGTCAGTGGTTGCCAAGTCACACTCATCTTTCCAGTCATCACTTCCTCCATGTGCATTAGCCCAGAGGCAGTCCATAAAGACACAGTGGTACTGGGCCTGGCTGCGTGTGGGCTGGGCTGGCCTTGACAGCTGAAAAGGCAGCAACTTGGATACAGGAACATGCTAAGAATAAAACCGACAACCAAAACAGGAAGCAGCAGAGGCCTCGGGGAGCCAACATTTCTGTGCCAAAGGTCATGCATTAAAACTCAAGAATTCTACGCCTTAGAGGTCATCATGAGAGCCCACGTTCCTAATTCCAACCCTCAAACAATATTTATTTAGCACCCACGTGTGCCCCAAGTCCCTGTCCTCAGGTTCTCATTCCAGTGGAGAATACGGTGGGGTCAGGGAAGTAGATGTTTAGGCAATGACATGAAGGTGAGGTCATTTTGTATTATCAAACTCTTACCATGAGGCACCCACCAAAGGATTTAGTGTTCATGGCTCTAATTGTTTTAAGTTTTGAGGACAAACCCAACCTGTGGATCATTTATCACATCAGTCCAAATCAATAGTTATATAATTATAACAGAAAGAAATGTCACTCTTTGATATAGTCAGGCAGATACAACCCACTGAGTACATGTTCTCGAGATGAACAATAACTTGTCTTCAATAGGACTTGGCAGCACACAATTTATTCTAAATCCCCCTAGTAATTGGGGTGGCCATCTGTGTTGCTAACTGCCTTTATCCAAGGAAAAACAAAGCATGTGATGACTCTAGGGCAAGCATGTAGTTACAGCTTGGAGCCAGGCACCTGAGCTAAACTCCTCTGAGACTTGAATCTCCATGTGGTATTTTCTCCTTAATGTTTACATTTCAGAGAAATAGCCCTTAAGAAAAACATTCTTGAGTTATAAAGCCGGCATACATAGACAAAGAGCTTACAAGTCTTCTAAAGTAAATGAACTAAGAAAAGGAAAGAAGAGGGAGTCTTTTTCTCATTTTGTACCAGGCAAAATACAATAGTTTCTTTTTAGTTATTTATATAAATTTAAATTTATATTATTTATATTTATTATTAAATTTATATAAAATGAATTTTTATATAAATGTTTAGATTTGTGTATATTTGTATGCGTGGACCCCTTTACAGAGGGCATGAGTACCATGGATACCTGCAGGAAGGGCATTCCCGGAGAGGGGACCACATCTGGCTGTTAGCAGAGCAGCAAGGCCAGAGGGGCAAGGGTGAGGGTGGCAGGTCAGAGAGACATCAGGCCCTGAAGCCCGTGTTCTCAAACTTGAGTCAGTGTTTCACAATTGACAAGTGGTGAAAGAGCAATCTATTGTGATCCAGTATGATACAATAAAAATGCACTGGTAGAAAAATAAAATTAAAAGCCAAAATAACACTGACTTGAATTATAAACCAGACACAAAAGGAAAAATATTGTATGATTCTGCTTATATGAGGCACCTAAACTAGTCAAATTCATAGAGATGGAGAGTGGTTGCCAGGGGCTGGGCAGAGCAGGGATTGGAGAATTATTGTGTAATGGGTACAGAGTTTCAGTTTAGGAAGATGAGAAAGTTCTGGAGGTGGATATTGGTGAATGGACTTAATGCCACTGAACTGTACACTTAAAAATGGCACGCAGAAGAATGACTTTAAGTGGCATGCACTTAAAGATGGTAAGTTTATGTTATGTACACTTTAGCACAATAAAAAAAGAAAAAAATATATTTTTAAAAAGATCTCAGAGGTAAAAGAACCATTTTTTAATAATTAGGTTCAACAGACCCAATAGAGTATTAAATTGCCACAAAGGTTACTCTGCATTTTTGCCATCTCTCTTCACCTTCTGGCCTCGGTCCAGTCTCTGCCCTTTGCGGGGAAGGGAAGCTGCAGGTCAGCACGCACGTGGCTTTGTTGTCAATTCTTCCAAAAGTGTGGTGAGAACAGATGTAGAAGCCAAATGTTTGCAAAGAAGCGACGAGATGACTTGTGGATCGCGCAGCAGCAGCCCGGTGAAGAGTGGCTCACCGGGTTCCCGGCACAAACAAAGCACCGCGGATTCTCGCGTCTTTGGGTCGCAGGGCAAGAGTGGGAGGGAGTGGAGGGTGGTCGGGGCTGTGGTCACAGAACTTCCAAGCCGGGTGGGGTGCCACCAGCGCCCGCCCTCTGGTCCCGCTCGCGGCACCGTCCCCTCCCGTGAGGCGAGTCCTAGGACGCCACCCCGGCACACGCCCGCCCGCGCTCGAGTGCGCCCGAAGGTGTAGCCAGCAACCAGAGGTCACTCGGAAGGTTTTCCGGCACGCGGGGTCAGGGTCATCTTGTCTCTGAGTGTTTAGTGGCACTTAAATAGAGACAACTCTCTGTGGGGCGTTTTCCAGACGTATTTTTACCCGGAGCGTCCCCCTGGAAGAGAGCTTTCCTAGGGATGCTGGCGGCACTGCCGCTGCTCCTGGCTGTCCTTGGCACGCCGGCGCTGTATTTCCTTCACAAGCAGCGGAGGTCCCAAGGTAGGGGTCGCCGGGGTCCCTCCCAAAGCCTGCTTTGCTCGGGAGGAAAGGGGGGCACCTGGCAGGAGCTGCACCCAGGGGTCTGAGGAAGCGCCCTGCAAGGCTGGGACCCGGAGACAGGCAGGGAGGGCGCCGACTCAGTCTTCTTTCTCCCCCTCCTTCTTGCTTTCAGAAAAGCTAAAGCAGCAGGCTGCAAAGAAACAAGGTAAGCAGCGGGGAGGGTGGACTAGCAGAAAGCCGGCGCCGGTCAGCAGGGCGGGAGCTCAGCCCCTGGCCGGGGGGATCCCCCTGGCCCTGCCTGGAGACACCCTGTGCAGCCCAGCCTGGGCCCCTGGAGTCTGAGCACTTCGGGGAAATGAGGCCTTCGTGTTAATCCAACTGTCCTATCTGACTCAGTCCCCAACCTGAGACATTTGACTCTTTTCTTTGTTTTTTGTCTGTTTTGTTTCTCCAGGGAAACTCATAGCAGAGTTGGGTAAGTTCTGGGTGCCGCAAAGCAGTGCTGCCTTGTAGGCCTGAGCACGGGGCGGGAGGACAGGTTCACTGGTTTTAGGCTCCCTTTGGACGGAGACAGATGGCAACTGTATAATTCTTCTGAACACCCCCCCCCCCCCCCCCACCGTCTCTGCTTCCACGGGCTGAAATGATGGCTGACTGCCTTTGCACAGCAGCCAACAAGGTCTGCCTGAGATCGCCGGACAGACCCTGCCAGCTCCTCCCCTGCAAATTAGCTGAATCAGTTAAAATTCCACAATTAAACAATTAAACGTTTACTCCCTCTGATTCATCTTCCTAGGAAATCCTTCCCTTTTTAATACAAAAGCCACTAGGAAAGGTGGCACCTATAATTTGCGCCAAGTGGGAGTAACTTTTCACATGTACTTTTCTCCCCAGCGGGACTCAGCCAGTTGAAATGGGCGGGGGCTTGTGTCTGTACAGAGGAGGGGAGAGTGAACCCAAAGGAAAGAAGATGGAGGGAAAGGCCACCGTGGTGTAGGGGATGGAGCAATCAGACAAAACTGTGAGGTTGAGGAATCTTGTCTCACAGTCTATCTTGTCCTTCAGGGGGAATTCAAAAAAAACAGCCCTAAGTCATTAACACATAGTCTGAATATATATATAAAGTTGCCTTTCCTAGGAGCATTTACTTTTAATAGAGTGTGACATTTCAGCCCTTGGTATCCAGTCAGAGGAAGTAATTGGTTATGATTTCCTTCCAGTCCTTTAAATGATGTACCCACTAAGTGACCGTGAGGCTCACACAGGCTGTGCTCAGTGCCTGGACTTCTTCAGGAGCTCCTCAGGAAGAGCTTGTGATTTCAGGGTGAATGAACCAGCTGAACCCTCGGAAGAGGCACCTCAGTATTAAGGCCTGTGTCTCCTTCAAGGCCTTGTGCATATTTCTGCCTTTGAGCAGATGGGATGAGGCATAAGAATCCTGCAGATCGGCCTCCTTTTCTAGGGCCATGAAAAGGCGAGGACTAAGTTGGGTTTAGTAGTGGGTTAAAACTGAGGAATCTCTTCCTGGTGGCCTAACTGCCTGGGAAATGTGGTTAATCAACTGAAAGCTGATGTTTTCTCCCTGTGCTCTATTTATAGAGAAGCTTCAAACAGAGCTTGGTAAGTGACCCCTCTTAGAACTATCTCTTCTCACCCACATTTTTGCATCTGGTTATCCATGTATCTTCTCATCTCCCAACCAGGTATGTTGTCCAGGCTGGCCCCCTGCTAGCTGTGTGGGTGGCAGGAGAGAGGGGAGGAGATAGGGCTGGGTGCAAGCTGTGATGAGTGAGCAGGGAAGCTCAGGGCCCTGTTGTTCTAATTCCTGGTTTTCCCTTGGCTGCATCAGACTGGAGAAGGGCTGAAGGCCAGGCTGGTGAGTGAAGCCTGCTCTTTCTCTCTGTTCCTCATATGTCCTAGCACCCCAATCCAGCTCATTCTCATTAACCAACCACATTTCATTCTGGTTTCATTGCACAGCCTCACACAGCATGTGTTAATCTATGTCACTGGGTAGAGGTTATACTCGAGTTTTACTTTTATATAGTCTTGAGGCCTAAGCACCCTGCAAACCACTGGTTTCAATCTTGGTCGCACATCAGAGTCGCCTAGACTCCTTGTGGCCACCCTCAAAGACTCTGACAGTGGGTGCGGGTAGGTATGTTACTGTACATGTAAATATTTCTCCCCATACCTCCCTCCCTTCCATCCATAAAGCAGTGTAATGTGTATGTGTTGCATGTATCCTTGCAAAATGTGAATATGTATTTTGTGCACCTGTATTACAGTTCATGTAAATGACATTTATAGTCCTGTGCTGTTCCTTGCTTTTCTCATGCATCACTGTGTTTAAATATCCATCTCTGCTACCTGTGTGCGTTTGGTCTGCTCCTCCTAGCCGCAGAGTGCTCCGTTTTAGTCAGCCGCCCTCCTGGAGTATAGGCTGCCTCTAACTCCGCACCACCACAAACAACATTGAGTGAATAGGCCCAAACGTGTCACTTTATTGCCCTCTGTGGAAATTTCTGTGGGACATATACACAGGACAGGGATGGCTAGCCCATGGGAGGTCTATGCGCTAAGTGGAAGGGAGGGATCCCCGAAGGCAGCGCCATCATCCTGCTGTCGCCCTGCATGGAGGCTCTGTGTGCCCACGTCTGTGTGAGCCAGCTTTCTAAGTTTGCCAGTCAGTAGAGATAGTAATGCCTCATGTCTTTATATGCTGGTTGACTTTGGAGACTACCTCTTTTGAAAATTGCCAGTTTACAGCCTTTGCCCATTTTCTTCTGGGATTGCTGTCTTTTCTTATCAATTAATAGGAATATATACACATAACATTATTCCCTCTAGTCTGTCATCTGCTATTAGCTTTGTCCATGGTTCCCTTTATTGAAAAGAAATCATTGGTTTTTATAAAACCTAATTCATCAAATTTTTACCTTATGGTTTACGTTTTTGAAGTTTTGTTGAAGAACTTCCTCACACATAGGTTACAAACATATTCTCTTACACTTTTTTCTATTAACTTTTTATGTGTTATGTGTAGGTTTTTGATCCATCTAGAACTTGCCGTTTTATGTGGTGTTGGGTGAGAATCCAGTGATTTTTCTCCATACAGTGAGTCAATCTTTCCAAAGCCATTTATTGCACCACCCCGATCCCCCATTGATGTGGGCAACCACCTTCGGTGCATATTCCATTTTATAGTATCTGAAAGTGTAAGTTCTCCTTCCCCATTTCCACTTTCTTTTTAAAGTTAATAGACCTTTTTAAAATATAAATTTTAGGATAGATTTATGAAGCTCCTTAAATCCAAAAGTTTTGCATGGGATGGCTTTGAACTTACAAATCTGAGGAGAATCAATATCTTAATAGAATTGAGTTATTCTGCACAAGAGGTATATGTTTTCAAAGTTCCACTGGTTATCCTGAAGCAAAACCAGGGTTGAAAAATCCCTGCTATCAATTTACCTAGCTCTGAGAATGTCTTGTATTGCTTTTGCTATTTCGTGACTTGGTTATCTCTTTCTTACAAAACAGAACAAAATAAAACAAAACAGAAATCCACTCAGAATGGCTCACAGTAAGGAGGCCTGTTAAGGGAGGACAGGTTATCTAGAGGGCATCTTGGGGCAAGAGCTGCGCTCCGAGCTCCTGGGGACTGAGCCTGGCCAATGAGGGGCTGAGGCTTCATTTCCATCCCTTAGGGCATCTAGGATGCTGAAATATATTCTCCCTACCCAGAGGCTCCCTTCTCCTGCTTTTGCCAACACGAAATTAGTGTGCATATAGCTCTGGTATAACCTACCACTTACACCAGGCCTCTACACAATCCCAAATTGTCAGGAAAATACCATGGTGGACCCAGTCTGGATCCAAACCAGCTGTCACCGTGGGAATGGGGTAATTTGATTTGCAGGCATCCCTCATGCATCTTGAGCCTCTCTCAAGGTTCCAGAGTTACTGACTCGAATTTCTAAGCCTCTTTTCTGTCTCTGTTTGGTTTCAGAGTGGAGAGCAGCCCAAAAATATGCAGGTAACTGAAGCTGAGAAACTGACTTGTGGCTTGCATTGGCTGGATCTTAAAAAGAAGGGAGGTGGAGAGAATTAAGATTAGAGGAAGGGTCTTTCCAGTAGTGACATTTGGGGCCTGCACACACAGACACACATGCACACTTGCACACATGACACATGTGCCTGCACGTGCACACATACACAGGCATACATGCTTGTGTGCACACACATACACGTGCTCCCAAACACATAGCTTCCTGGGTGTTACTAGATTTGTTTCCATCTGGCAGGAAGGCTGCTCTCAGCCCTGTTTGCAGGAGAGAATGCAGACTCTGTAAGGAACCGCTCAGACCTCTGACAGAAAGGATCCTCTAGGTTCCCAACTGTCACATGGGGTGTTTTGGGGGATGGGGTAGAGTGCAGGGCACTGGACTAGATGATCTCAAAGGCCCTTTTAAAATCCAAAAATTACTGTAAAACCTAGAGCTCATCTGATGATATCAAGGTCACACAGGGTGGTAGGCCAGCAGGGAGTAGAACCAGCCCTTCCCCTGACCAGGACGCGGCTCCATCAATGAACTGACCTCGTTTGTCATCTCTGGTCTCTGTGGCACCGGTGTGGAATTCAGGGACCTTCCAGTTCAGGAAAGAATATGATTCCTCCTGCCACTGTCAAATGCTCAGGAGTGACTTGCATGCCACTTCAGCCCTGGGGAGGCGGGTAGCAAGGGTGGGGATGGCGGTGACGATTTTGCCCATTGGTCCACCAGGAGAAACTAGCGGTTTGCCTCTCAGGGGAAGGGGACAGACAGGGCCCGGAACGGCCCTGGGCAGGCACTAACCCTGTGTCTCTGCAGTGGATGTGACTCTGGATCATGCCTCGGCGCACCCCAGCCTGGAGGTCTCCGAAGATGGCATGAGCGTGTACTCCCGCGGAGTGGCGCAGGGCCCCGCGCCCAGCGACCCGCAGCGGTTCTCAGAGCAGACGTGCGTGCTGAGCCGCGAGCGCTTCTCCGCCGGCCGCCACTACTGGGAGGTGCACGTGGGCCGCCGCAGCCGCTGGTTCCTGGGCGCCTGCCTGGCCGCGGTGCCGCGCGCGGGGCCGGCGCGCCTGAGCCCCGCCTGCGGCTACTGGGTGATGGGGCTGTGGAACGGCTGCGAGTACTTTGTGCTGGACCCGCACCGCGTCGCGCTCTCCCTGCGCGTGCCCCCCCGGCGCGTGGGCGTCCTCCTGGACTGCGATGCGGGAAAGCTGTCCTTCTTCAATGTGTCCGACGGCTCCCACATCTTCACCTTCACCGACACCTTCCCAGACTCGCTCTGTGCCTATTTCAGACCCAGAGCCCACGACGGCAGCGAACGCCCGGATCCCTTGGCCATCTGCCCGTTGCCAGCTAGAGGGACACGCGTCCCCGAAGAGGACGACAATGACACGTGGTTACAGCCCTATGACCCCTCAGCCCCCGCCCTGGGCCTGTGGTGAGGTGCTCTCGCGACCCTGGGCGGCTCCCGGGATACCCGAGCTGGCGCTTTGCTCTCCTGCTGCCTCTGAAGTGAGCAAGTGCACCGACCCAAATGTCGCTGAAGCCTCAGCAAAGCACAGCGGGGGAGATGGGCAACGAGAGGGACCTTTGCCTATGTAAATATGTACGTGTATGATTTTCTTTAAAGAAAAGAGGCAATTCCAAGGTTCATTTGTATGTATTGTAGGATTGAGCAAATGAGTAAAAATATACTAATCTTGCCGGGAGCCAGGGTGCCCACTGTGGGCCATGGGAAAGAAACTGGCATAGGAGAAAGAGGGCAGTGGATTAGAGGGATCAGCTAATTGGTATAGTCTTATATTTTTCATATATATATGTGCTAGCTGTAACAAGGCCTAGAAAGAAGGACACCTCATAAGCAATGAGTTCACCTGCAGCTCAGATCCTAGTTTTAAATACCATTTTCCACTAAAATGAAGTTGGAGAAACATCTGATTCCAAGCCTGGGGCAAAGAAATTTCAACATGAGCCTTGAACATCTTGTGCTGTGAAGTAAAAATGTGCTCAGAAAGTCGTAGGGACCTAGCAATAGGACACAGGAGCCAGGTTGAAGGGGCTTCACTGACCAATTATGGAACAACTTGAACATAAAAAACGCATAATGCCAAAATGGATTATAACACACTGAATAAATACAAAATCTGTGAGTCTTTCTCCTTCTTCCCTTTCCTTTTCCTCTTCATGGGGACTATTTCCATCAGCGCCTCCAGCACCAGGGATGGGAACAGGGTGGTGCAGCCAGCCACTGGGGCTGAGCTTTTGGCCTGTGGGCCGAGGGGTTTGGCTGCACACAGGATGGGCTTGAGCGAATAAGAAAATTCACCAAGTGTGCTGAAAGTCAGGTCTTTCCATCAGAGAAGGGAAACACAGAAACTACAGAAAGGGGAAAGGAGAAAATGCTAGAATAACTCTGAGAGGGACCGGAATTAGAGATATGACTGTGAACGTGTAGGCTTCACTGTGTGCAGACAAACGGAGCACACCTATACCTGACAGACAGATGACAGATGTGTGAGTGCGTGCACACGTGCGGTTCCTAGCTTTGGCTTCTTTGAGGGCTTAGAAACAATAACACCCAGTACCAGTGAGCACACCCAGCACCCAGAACTTGGTTTTTAGAACTATTTTCCACTTAAAGGAACTAAGGCTCTTTGGAGAAATGGTTGACCCCAGGCCTAGGGCGGGGAAAATACAAGGTGGGTCTAAAAACATCTTGTACTAGAAAATAAGAAAGTGCTCAAAGAATGAGGGGGACTTCAACTGGACAGGAAAGCTGCCTCCGTTGGCCAAATCTGAACATCAAAATGCTTAATGTCAGTATAGGTTGTAACCCCTTAAGTAAAATAGGAATCCATGAGTATGTATACATCCCCACTGATATACATAAATAAATGAATAAAGAAATACATGGGGAAGAAGAGAACGCTCTTTTGCATCATAATGTACATATTTGGGGGGCAGGAATACCTCAAAACAGCATCACTTGAGGTATTCCTGCCCCCAAAATGCATAAATCATGAGGAAATACCAGACAAACTGGCTGGTACTCTTCAAAAATGTCAAGGTCATGAAAGACAAGGCAAGACTAAGGAATTCTTTCAGATTAAAGGACATCAAAGAGACAGGACAACTAAATGCAATAGGTGACTGTGGGAGGGATCCTAGACCTATAAAAAAATATTATTGGGAGACAAAAGAGACATTTTGAAAGAGGTATGTGGATTAGATAGTAATATTGGATAAATTTTAATCTGATTTTGATGTAGGAGAATGCTGTTCTTTTAAGAGAATACACACTTAGTATTAAGGGGTAAAGGGATATGATGTTTGTACTTTATTTTCAAATCATTCATTAAAAAATATAGTAATATAAATAGAGAGAAATGTAGTGGTATCTGGTAAATGTTCAATAACTGGCTTCCTGAAAAAAAGTCTGGAGGCTTTGCTGATTTCCATGGTGAAAATACTTCCACTGTGGTAGATTTCAATCCACAGCTGTAACGTCCCTGGGGGCAGAGATGGGAAGGGTCTTAGCTTGGACTACTATAAAATACCATAGCTGCATGGCTTATAAACAACAGAAATTTCTTTCTCACAGTTCTGGAAGCTAGAAGTCCAAGATCAGGGTGTCAGCATGGTCGGGGTCTGGGGAGGTTTCTGTTCTGGGCAAACTGCTGATTTGTCCCGGTGTCCTCCCATGGCAGACAGTGGGCGAGTTCTCCAGGGTCCATTTGTAAAGGGGCACTAGTCCCATCATAAGGGCTCCACCCTCATGACCTAATCACCTCCCCAAAAGTTCCATCTCCTAATACCAGCACACTGGTGGTCAGGATTTCAACTTAAGAATTTTGGAGGGGCACAAACATTCAGTCCCTAACAAAAAGAGATACCCACGGTCAGCTCTCCTGAGACACCAACTCCAGATACCACTGTTTATGCAATTCCACACAGGGCATTTGCCATCCACTGTGATTTCTCTAAGAAATCAAATAAGTTCATTCGTAAGCTTGTGAAAATATGTTCAGTCATCTGTTGAGAGAAAGTTGTAGCCTTATGAATACATGATATTCAGAAGGTAAAAGTTTTATTTTCTAGAATCATTTGCATTAGAGTGAAAATATTTTGGGCTCCTACCCACAAATGTTTTTGCGATAACATTAAACATATGTTCCTTGACCATATATAGTCATTATTCCTTTGGGACCATTTTTATGTATTAAATAAGAAAGGAAAACATATAGCTGATGTAAAAGCAACAGTAAATTATTTTTAAAAAATAACCTGTGCAAAATACTGCGGAAGCCCAGCCTTAAAGCTGGAAGGGACCTTAGACATTCAGCTACACATTTTGTGAACCACAAAGGCCATGCAGGGGGCCACCAGAAGGCTAGAGCCTGCAGAGTACAAACCTACATCTCCTTCCTGCAAGTACCCCAGGCCAAGTGTCTAAAATATAGTAGCACACGGTGTTTGTCCTTCTCCCCATTGATCACATTTCACATGCAGCCAGCTCCCAAACTGGGAAAGCGTAAAGGCAACACTTCTGTGTGGATCCCAACCCAGTGTACAAAAATACACTGGTGACGGGTTGAGTTGAGGTGCCCACTGCTGGAGCCAGCCTGAGGGTGGTACACTCACAAAGGCAAGCAGAGTGGGAGAAGACTCCTCAGCCAGTGGGGCTCAGGATACCCCTGGCTCCACAGGGAACCTCTGAGGTCCCCCGAGATTGGGCACTCCTGCACATTTTTGGTGGGCTTATAAATTGATGTACCCACTTTGAGGTCCAATTTGGTAATATCTACCAATTTCTATATCTGAAACATCCTCTGACCCAACAACTCCACTTCCAGGAATCTCTTCTACAGAAACATTTGCATTAGTACCTAAAGATGTAAGAGAATATTCACTGCATCAGTATGAAAGCAGAGGTTGAAAATCACCTACTTGCTACTAAGAGAACAGATAAATAAAATTTGGTTAATTCATGGTATGGAGTACTATGGCACCATAAATTTTTATGGTGCACATAACTTTTTACAGGGAGCAGGTATTGCTTTTGTAATTTAAAAAGTGAGCCCATGCTTCTTTTCCTTCTGACTCTTGTCAATGGAAACAATCAAGAAAACTTTAAAAATAAATAATTGAAACCACTTGATTGAGCAGTCTTAACACTAGTGGACAGGGACATGATGTGTTTTCATGTTTCTTATATTTTTCAAATCTCCCTAGACCCCTCATTCTTGTCCCCCAGTAGCATCTTGGGCAGAGCCCATAGTTTTCACATAAGTCTAATCACTAAATGATCTGTCCAGTTTGCAGACTCTGACCTTATATCCAATTCTGACCCCATGGAGGCCTGGGAGCCTGCAGTGGGGCAGGGCTGTTGTGCCTGTAGGAAACCTCCTCATCCCCTCTGACAGGCTCTTGTGCTCCTTCTGCACTGAGCAAAGAAAGAAAAATGAGAAAAATGATGCAGCCATGACCTCCCGAGCCCTCCCCATTTCTCTGTTCCTACAGCTTGACTGAACCCCTCACCTCTGCCCCACCCATTCCTGCCAGGACTCTCCCACATTCTTCTCACCCCGCAGACAGCATGCTTGCAAAGGATGCAGCCAAGGGGCTCAGTAAGTCTAGCTTCCAGGTGTTCTTCTGAGCCTTGGGGCACTCATGTGTGGGTTGAGTGGGGGTTGGGTAGGCTCTTTCCAAGGGATTTTTCACCCAGTTTTCTCTTCCTCCGGGCAGATCTTGAAGCCTATCAAACAAGATGCCAATCTCCCCTTCTTCCAGTCACCCCAGAAGTGACATGTGATTTTTAGGGGCAGCTTAGGGAGTGACAAGCACTCCCAGTCTCCTCTCCATGGAGGGCGGGGAATCACCTCTCACCACAAGTGCCATACCCAAGGCCCTGTGCCTGCCCTCCCCAACCCCTCACGAAGGAAATGAGTTCCTCTTCTGGCCACTTATTGATTTCACACATTTATTTCTTTTATTCATACTTATGGTCAATGCAAACAATTACATAAAATGAAAAATTATGAGGACTCCAAGCATAATTATGCAAGTTAAATAGACATTCAATGCAAAATATGCAAGCATAAAAGTGGGTTCCTTTGCACACACAGCAGCATGTTTCAATACATGTGTCAAAGAATGGCGAATGGTTGCTTTTTCTCTTCCAGACCATGGGCACAGCAGATACTAGGATCAGAGTGTGTTCACTGAAGCCAAAATTTGTTTCTAAAAAATATTTTTTTCCACATGGAAACTGTTGTCAATATATACTTTGCAGAATTAAGCTTCCAGTTTCTAACATCTAAGAAAATGTCCCAAATATAACTATTCTGATTCTTTAAAAGGTTTTTTTAAAAAAGTATTTTCAAAAATAATTTAAAAGAATTATTGCAAACTTAATGATGCTGGCGCTCTTCCACCTTAACCCCAGGATGGGAGCCTCTGGTATGGAGTCTGTAGCCCAGTGCTGGGCCTCTCAACCATTGGCTTTCTTCCCTCTCGGGCTCTTGCTCCACCCTGGCTCCAGGCAGTGTTGCATCTGGAGACTGTGCTGCTTCCAAAGCTGTGGCCCAGAACTCAGTCCTACAAAGGGCCAAGGCTCAGGGGGCCCCCCACACTGATGAGACTTGGGGGGCTCCTCTTCCAGCCAGCGGACCCCTGTGTACTGGCTGCCACAGTCCACATCAGGCTGAGAAACTCTCACTTCCTTTCTCAGTAACAATTCAAAGATTTTGTAGACAAAGGTCCAAAACCACGTCATTGCTGGTGCTCCGTGTAGTGGCCACTGTTGCTGCCTCCCTGGAATGTTCTCCAGTCCTCCCCTGGAGCATGGCCTTGGAGAAGAGCTGGTCAGTGAGGGACCCAGTAGAGCCCTAGAACTGGGAAACAGGGAAGCAGCAGGTGAGCTGGGCAACACCAGGGCTGGAGGGGTCCTTGAGGGGCCTGAGGCTGGTTTTGGAAAGGTAAGCCCCACACAAGCAGGGGACCAACTGTCATCTGCCTTTTACTAACCCTAGAGCTCATAGTAGGGCCAGGTACTGAGTGCATCTAAATAGAACTTTAACTGTTGCCTTCTTGCTGGACAAGTTTTCCTCATTGGGTCAAAGGAGCCAGAGAATTGAGCAATATCATGAAGCCAAACAAGGTCAGAAGAGAGAAAATGGGTCACTGAAGTGGAATAGGTCTCTCTGTTGGCAGCCATGGGAGGGAAACTCTGGCACAGTGAAAAGGCAGCCTAGACTTCTGGATTCTGCCCAGCCATATAAAGAACTTGGAAGCATCACCCCCATCCTTTTAAGAAAACAACTGAACAAACTAAAAAATAATAGCTCTTCTTAGGTCCAGCAGAGAATTGAGGTCACAGGGCAAACCACTGCCCTGAAAACTGGAGAGAGAGAGGCAGATACAGAGAATCCCAGCTTACTGGGAGCAGAAACCCAAGAGGAGAAGCCTGCGGCAGGAACCAGAACCAATAGGAACACTGACGGTAATTGACAAACTGCTGAAGGCAGAGGTTGGACTAGGTCAGGGCTGGGGAACCGGTGGCCTTTCAGGTCCTTAAGTGTGGCCTTTGGACCGAATTCAAATTTTACAGAACAAATCCTTTTATTTATATTAATACATTTTTTTGTCTTTTGTATTTTTATCTTTAAAATGAACATATTTAAAATACCAAAGAATAAAACAAATTTCAACAAAATAATCCTCCCAGATTGACCAGCACAATTAGAACATTAGTAAGCCACAAGAGCTAAATTCATGGCTGCTATGTTCATGATTTAGTTCCAACTTCCCCTGCCTGACTGGCGCCACTGCCGCACAAGGCTGTTTGGTGAGAGTTTATGGGGGTCGAGTATGCCAGTTTGTTATAAGATTTTGGCAATGGTGCAAGGTGTCTCTGTTTGAAGTGGAATTTGTGAATAGTCACACAGATCGACAGTATTTTTTTAATTCTGTCTGTCTTCATGTCAAAGAAGACCAAGAAAACACTAAAGGAAGAAAACAGATTTTTAATGAGGATTGGGAATTGCAATATTATCTTGTTTCTGCTAAAGATAAGATGATCTGCTTGCTTGTGCTACTGCAATTCCAACATTAAAGAAATTCAATGCTCATCAGCATTATAACACTCATACGGACCACAAATATTTTAAATTAGAGGAGAGGCATCAAAGGTTGTAGTGCAGAAATTAGAAGATCAAAAGCAAAAGCAAAAACAATTCTTTCAAGCAGCAGTAAGACCTGGAAATATTGTCACTGAGGCAACTTATAAAGTAGCTTATATTCTCCAGAAAAAGAGGAAACCATTCAGTGATGTAGAAATTGTAAAAGAATGCATTCTCAAAGTTGTAGGATGCTTAGACCCCAATAACATTTCAAAGTACAAACAGCTGCCTCTTTCAAGGAGAACAATAACTCATTGGCAGAATGAGTTAGCCTTCAACTTAATAGAACAACTTCATGTAATATTTGCAATACTTGAACAGGAAAGTATATATTATTCAATTGCTTTGGATGAGTCAACTGATAACACTGACTTGGTGAAGGTTTTATATTTCATTCTGTTCATAACAGAAGATTTTCTTTGCTATGAAGAATTACTCGCTTTGGGCGCTCTTGAGAACAGAACACAGGGAATAGATACCTTCAACAGCTTTCAAGATAAATGTCATGAAGTTGGACTGAATTTGGTAAATTTAATCAGTGTCCATACAGATGGTGTACCTTCTATAACAGGAAGACATGAAAGGTTTACTAAAGTAGTAACAGATCCAGATGCTCTCATTTCTTTTCATTGTATCTTGCATCAGCAACATTTCTGTGCAAAAACTACTATTTTAAGTGATAATTTGCAACAAGTTATAAGTATTGTTAACTATATTCATGCAAATGCAACATGACATCATCAGTTTTGTAACGTGCTAAAGCTGAATGATGAGGTATTCAGTGTGGATTTGCCCCATCTTTCTAAAGTGCATTGATGGCACACTGTTCTGCTTCCCTCGGGCCTCAGAATTCAGTGCCAGAGAGCAGAGGAGGCAGCAGTGAGCGGGTCCCTGAGGTCTAGAAAAACCCTGCAGAAATGCCCCTCTATCCATCTCTTAAAGACCTGAAGGTAGACAAAGTAATTCAGGCTCAGTCTGCCCTTTCTGCAAATCCTGCCAACCCAGCAGTTTTGTCAGACGCTTCTGCTCCCATATCTCAAGATGGAAATCTCTATCCTAAACTGTATCCGGAGCTCTCGCAATACATGGGCCTGAGTTTAAATGAAGAAGAAATATGTGCAAATATGGCCATGGTCCCTAGAGCACCAGTTCAGGGGCAGTTGGTAGCAACACCTTCCAGTATGAACTATATGGTGGCTCCTGTGACTGCTAATGACGCTGGAATTCGTAGAGCAGAAATTAAACAAGAGATTCGTGAAGTCATTTTGTGTAAGGATCAAGATGGAAAAATTGGACTCAGGCTTAAATTGATAGATAATGGTATATTTGTTCAGCTAATCCAGGCTAATTCTCCACCCTCGTTGGTTGGTCTGAGATTCAGGGACCAAGTACTCCAGATCAATGGTGAAAACTATGCAGGCTGGAGCTCTGATAAAGCACACAAGGTGCTCAAACAACCTTTTGGAAAGAAGATTACTATGACCATTCGTGACAGGCCCTTTCAACGGACAATCATCATGCACAAGGATAGCACTGGACATGTTGGTTTTATCTTTAAAAATAGAAAAATAACATCCATGGTCAAAGATAATTCTGTAGCCAGTCTCCTCACGGAACATAACATCTTTGAAATCAATGGGCAGAATGTTATTGGATTGAAGGACTCTCAAATTGCAGACATACTGTCAACAGCCGGGACTGTAGTTACTATTACAGTCATGCCTGCTTTTTGAAAAGCATTATGAAAAGTCTGATGGACCACACCATTCCTGAAGTTTAAAAGTCATGGCACAACAAAAATGTAGCTAAATTTCTCCAGTTTCCTTCTTTGGCACCTTCTGTATTATGCACATGAAGCTTTCCCAGAGCCAGCAGGCATATGCTGCATGAGGACCTTCCTATCTTACATATGGCTGGGAATCTCACTGTCTCATCTGATATCTTGTTCAGATTTCAAGATAGTAGTAGCCTTATCCTGGTTTTACAGATGTGAAATTTTCTTTCTTTCTTTCTTTTTTTTTACAAAAATCAACTTTATTTTATATATATATTTTTTTATTTCAACTCATTATGGGGGTACAAAAGTTCAGGTTATATATATTGCCCATGCCCCTCCATCCCCCCGAGTCTGAGCTTCAAGTGTGTCCATTCTCTAGGCAGTGCACATCGCACTCATCATGTAGGTATGCATCCATCCCCTCCCCCCACCCCCATCCACCCCAGTCAGAACTTGAAGCGTGTCCATTCCCCAGGCAGTACACATCACACTCATCAAGTAGGTATACACCCATCCCTTCTCCCCAGCCCCCACTTCTGTCCGATACCCAATTGGTGTTATTCCCAAATGTGCACTTAGGTGATGATCAGGGAAATCAGTTTGCTGGTGAGCACATGTGGTGCTTATTTTTCCATTCTTGGGATACTTTACTTAATAGAATGGGTTCCAACTCTCTCCAGGAGAATCAAAGAGACGCCATATCGCCATTATTTCCAATAGCTGAGTAATATTCCATGGTATACATATACCACATTTTGCTAATCCATTCATGAATTGATGGGCATTTGGGTTGTTTCCACATCTTTGCAATTGTGAATTGTGCTGCTATAAACATTTGGGTGCAGATATCTTTTTTTATAGAATGACTTTTGTTCTTTTGGGTAGATGCCCAATAATGGGATTGCTGGATCGAATGGTAGGTCTACTTGAATCTGTTTAAGGTATCTCCATATTGCTTTCCACAGAGGTTGCACTAGTTTGCAGTCCCACCAGCAGTGTATGAGTGTTCCTGTCTTTCTGCATCCACGCCAACATGTATTGTTTTGGGACTTTTTGATAAAGGCCATTCTCACTGGAGTTAGGTGATATCTCATTGTGGTTTTGATTTGCATTTCCCTGATGATTAGAGATGTTGGCCGGGCGCGGTGGCTCACGCCTGTAATCCTAGCACTCTGGGAGGCCGAGGCGGGTGGATCGCTCGAGGTCAGGAGTTCGAGACCAGCCTGAGCAAGAGTGAGACCCCGTCTCTACTAAAAATAGAAAGAAATTATCTGGCCAACTAAAATATATATATACAAAAAATTAGCCAGGCATGGTGGCGCATGCCTGTAGTCCCAGCTACTCGGGAGGCTGAGGCAGTAGGATCGCTTAAGCCCAGGAGTCTGAGGTTGCTGTGAGCTAGACTGACGCCACGGCACTCACTCTAGCCTGGGCAACAGAGCGAGACTCTGTCTCAAAAAAAAAAAAAAAAAAAAAAAAATAGAGATGTTGAACCCTTTTCCATATGTTTCTTAGCCATTTTTATATCTTCTTTTGAAAAATTTCTATTCATGTTGTTTGCCCACTTTTTGATAGGGTTGTTCGATTTTTTCTTACTGATTTTCCTGAGTTCTAAATAGATTCTTGTTATCAGTCCTTTATTTGATGTGTAGTATGTGAAAATTTTTTCCCATTCTGTAGGTTGTCTGTTTACTCTCATGACTGTTTCTTTGGCTGTGCAGAAGCTTTTTAATTTGATCAGGTCCCATTTATTTATTTTTGTTGCTGCTGTGATTGCCTTAGGGGTCTTCTTCATAAATTCTTTGCCTAGGCCAATGTCTGTAAGAGTCTTTCCTACGTTTTCTTCTAGAATTCTAATAGTTTCCCACCTAATGTTTAAGTCTGTTATCCACCGTGATTTGATTTTTGTGAGAGGTGAAAGCTGTGTGTCCTGTTTTAGTCTTCTACATGTGGATATCCAGTTTTCCCAGCACCATTTATTAAATAAGGAATCTTTTCCCCAGAGTATGTTTTTGTCTGCTTTGTCAAAGATTAGATGGCTATATGAGGATGGTTTTATATTTGGATTTTCTGTTCTGTTCCACTGGTCTGTGTCCCTGCACTTGTGCCAATACCAACCAGTTTTTATAATCATAGCCTTGTAGTATAGTTTGAAGTCTGGCAAATTGATACCTCCCATTTTGCTTTTGTTGCTTAAAATTGCTTTTGCTAAACGGGGTCTTCTCTGGTTTCATACAAAGCATAAAATTATTTTTTCTATATCTGTGAAAAATGATGTTGGTAATTTAATAGGGATTGCATTGAATCTGTAGATCACTTTGGGCAGTATAAACATTTTAACAATGTTGATTCTACCGATCCATGAGCATGGTATGGTTTTCCACCTATTTACATGCTCTGCGATTTCCTTTCTCAGTGTTTCATAGTTCTCCCTATAGAGATCTTTTACCTCCTTAGTTAAATATATTCCTAGGTATTTTATTTTCTTTGTTGCTATTTTGAAGGGTATTGAGTCTTTAATTTGGTTCTCTGTTTGACTGTTCTTGGCATATGTGAATGCCTCTGATTTGTGTGTATTGATTTTGTATCCTGAGACTTTACTGAATTCATTGATCAATTCTAGGAGTCTCTTGGTTGAATCCTTTGGGTTCTCTAGACATAACATCATAATAGCCAGAGACTTTAACACGCTCCTGACAGTACAGGACAGATCCTCCAAACAAAAAATAAACAAAGAAATAATGGACTTAAATAGAATGCTAGAACAAATGGGCCTGACTGACATCTACAGGACATTCTATCCAAAAACCACTGAATATACTTTATTCTCATCAGCTCACAGGACATTCTCCAAGATTGACCATATCCTAGGACATAAAGCATGTCTTAAAAAATTTTAAAAAAATAGAAATTATACCATGCATCTTCTCAGATCACAGTGGATTAAAGTAACAATGAACCCTAACAGAAATTCTCATTTCTACTCAAAGTCATGGAAGCTAAACAACCTTCTCCTGAACAATCATTTTATAAATGAAGAAATCAAGATGGAAATCAAAAGATTCTTTGAATTAAACGACAAAGGAGACACAACTTATCAAAATCTGTGGGATATAGCTAAAGCAGTCCTAAGAGGAAAATTTATTTCCATAAATGCCTATACCAAAAATACAGAAAACTTACAAATAGACAATCTAATGAATAGACTCAAAGAGCTGGAGAAGGAAGAACCTTCCTTGGGGGTCAGAAGACTGACCCCAACCCAGCAGAAGGAGAGAAATTATTAAGATTAAATCAGAACTAAATGAAAAGGACAACAAACAAACCATAAGGGAGGTTAATAAAACAAAAAGTTGGTTCTTTGAAAAAATAAACAAAATTGACACGTTTCTGGCTAGACTAACCAAGAGCAGAAAAGAAAAAACTCTTATAACCTCCATCAGGAACATGAAAGGAGAAATCATGACTGATGCCACAGAGATACATGATATCATCTATGAATTCTACAAAAATCTTTATGTACACAAATTAGAAAATGTGGAGGAAATGGACAAATTTTTAGAAACACATAGCCTTCCCAGGCTCAACCAGGAAGAAATAGAATTCCTGAATAGACCGATATCTAGATCTGAAATCGAAACAGCAATAAAAAACCTTCCCAAAAAGAAAAGCCCTGGACCAGATGGGTTCACACCCGAATTCTACCACACCTACAAAGAAGAATTGGTGCCCATCCTACATAAACTATTCTCCAGTATCGAGAAGGATGGGATTCTCCTCAACAATTTTTACCAAGCCAACATAATCTTGATACCAAAACCAGGAAAGGATGCAACAAAAAAAGAAAACTACAGACCAATATCCCTTATGAATATAGATGCAAAAATTCTCAATAAAATCCTAGCAAATAGAATCTAAGTGCTTATCAAAAAAATAATCCATCATGACCAAGTGGGCTTCATCCCAGAGATGCAGGGGTGGTTCAACATACGTAAATCTATAAATGTAATTCACCACATAAATAGAGGCAAAAATAAAAACCATATGATCCTCTCAATAGATGCAGAAAAAGCATTTGACAAAATTCAACACCCTGTTATGATAAGAACACTTAACAAAACAGGCATAGATGGGGCCTATCTAAAACTGATACAAGCCATATATGACAAACCCACAGCCAACATCATACTGAATGGGGAAAAACTGAAAGCATTCGCAATTCGAACTAGAACCAGACAAGGCTGTCCACTGTCCCCATTACTTTTCAACATAGTATTAGAAGTCCTTGCGAGAGCTATCAGGCAAGAGAGCAGAATCAAGGGAGTCCAGATAGGGACAGAAGAGATCAAACTCTCACTTCTTGCTGATGATATGATGTTACAGATGTGAAACTTTCAAGGGATTTACTGACTTTTCCAGAATAGTTTCTCTACTGGAAACCCAATGCTTTTACAAGCCATTGTGATTAGGATGACTGATACAAGCTTAGCTTTATGTGAGAATCAGTTGCCTTTCTCCTAGGTAATAAGTAGTGCTGTTCATATTACTTCAGTTTTATGTTATATTTGCATTTTTAACATGTTACCATGTACATCTAGAATGATTGCCTTTGATAGTTTTTTTTTTTACTTCCGTGTGTGTGTGTGTGTGTGTGTGTGTATGTGTGTAAAACATCTATTAAGAACACTGGTTTCATTCCATGTAAGCGTTATATAGTGTGTGTACGTTGCAAGAGATTGTGATGATTGTCATTAAATTTTAACTACCTTTACTTAATATGTTTGAACTGTTGCCTTAACTATGTTAAGCATCTAGACTAAAAGCCAAAATATATATTATTGCTGCCTTTCTAAAACCCAAATGTAGTTCTGTAATAAATCAAAATATATACTAGCCCAGACTGTTTAATGGTATGCTGCTTAGTTGTCTTTGAGATTTTCTAGTCAATGCATAACGGAAACTTCTTTCTTGTAAAAGTTGCCAAGTATCACTTTCTAAGAAATGAATCGTTATATATTTAATGTAAAAATTCCTATACTAAACAGGATGAACTTTTGAGTCCTTTTTTTCATTTGTAGATTAAGTGGGATAATACTTAATTTTGGCATTGAATCTTAACATTATATAACCTAGCTACTTTGGGATGGTCTTAGAATGTTTTCCTGGGAATTTCTTCCATTTCCTGACTCCTCCTTGCAAACAAAAATGGCAGTGACACTTTATCCTGATTTTTTTCTTCTTTTTGGCTTATGTCTATTCTATTTTAATTAAATATGTATAAGTAAAAAAAAAATAATAATAATGATAAATAAAGTGTGCTAACTATTGCAGGGACAGGTGTTAGCCAAAATTTTATCTCTGCAAGAACAGATAGTTAAATTTTATGAAGAACAGAATCAGCAATGTGAATTATTGAAAGATTTCTATAGGAATGCAGTATTTCTGTGTTATATCATGCCAAATCAAAATGACTTGAAAATTACTTTGTAAGGTAAAACTAAGTGTATATATGATATGTGGCACACACACACACACACACACACACAAAATCTAAGCTTTTCCAGAAAAAAAAGCTATTTTTTTTCAAAACACTTTTTCTTCAAAAGGAAATTTTGAATGAACATTTTCCCCAGTTAGCAAAGGCCATTGATGAACAGGATGATCTATGCAAATCATTTGAAGAATACACAGCTGTTATAGACCTATTAATTGAAGAATACAGTGAACGATTCACTGACTTTGAGAATGACATCACCCTCAAATTAGCATTTCAGCCTCAGCTAGTTGATATCACCAGGGCACCTAAAGAACTACAGATGGAATTGATTGAGCTCTCAGTAGATGACATTTTAAAGTCATTATTTGATGCTAAGAAAGATCCAACTGAAATACGGAAAAATGTAGTAGAATACCCAGGCCTTCAGCAACATGCCCAAAATATGCTTTCTTGCTTTTCAATCACTTATTGCTGTGAATCTACATTCTCCTACCTAACCCAAATCAAGATGTCCTTAAGGTCACAAATGATCGATACCCATCTAGAGGATCAACTGAAACTACAGACTTCCATGATGCAACCAAATATTCAAATGCTTTCCAACAAAAAGCAAACACAACAAAATCATTAAAAGGTTAACTTTAACATTAGCAAATAGTTTTAATTTTTTGAAATTATTAAGTACATAGGTAGATTTTCACAAAATAATATACATTTTTAAGTATATCTAATTGAAGTTTCTTAATGTGGCCTTATTTGATTACAGCTAAATTAATGAGGCCTTCCAACATGAAAAGTTTCCCCACCCCTGGACTAAGTAGGGAGTTAAAAACCACAGGGGAATTAGTATTAGGGGCTCCCACACTTCCTTGAGTTTTACCTGCAGGAGCCCTGTCAGGTTCTTGCTGTGAAGATTGCAGGAAAATCCTCTCACACATCCAGCAGGGGCAGGAGAAAGTGACCATTTTAAAATACACCAGAGGCTAGGTACAGTGGCTCAGGCCTGTATTCCTAATACTTTGGGAGGCCAAGGCAGGAGTATTGCTTGAAGCCAGGAGACACCAGTCTGGGCAACATACCAAGACCTTTTCTTCACAAAAGGAATTTTTTAAAAAATTAGCTGGGTATGGTGGTGTGCACCTATAGTCCCAGCCACTCAGGTTGAGGTGTGAGGATCTCTTGAGCGGAGGAGTTCAAGGATACAATGAGCTGTAATTGCACCACTGCACTCCAGCCTAGGTGAGAGTGAGACCCCGTTAAAAATAAATAAATAAATAAATAAGAAAAGCATTCTGTTCTGCCTTCTGTTCCCTGTAACAATTAACCAACACCAGCCCCCTCTAGCCATCCTGTCACATCTAAGAGGGAGGGGAGAAGCTGAGCAGCACTTGTGAATGTCATATACCAGGAACAGAGACCCACCAAAACATAGAGACCTTCTCATAGGACTGTGGAACACCTCCCCAACACCTTACCTCCATGTCAACAGAAACCCTGTACAACAACAGGGGATCACAGTGGAAAGAACTGGAAGGCTCAGAGTCTATTTAAGAAAGACTTTTGGGCCAGGCTTAGTGATTCACACCTATAATCCCAGCACTCTGGGAGGCGAACCAGAGAGGATTGCTTGAGGCCAGAAGACCAGCCTGGACAACAGAGCAAGACCCCACCTCTATGAAAACTGTTTTTAAAAACTTAGCCAGGAATGGTGGCACATGCCTGTAGGCCCAGATACTCAAGGGGCTGAGGTGGGAGGATCACTTGAGTCCAGGAGTTTGAGGCTGCAGTGAGCTATAACCACACCACTGCAACAGAATGAGAGCTTGTCTTATAAAAAAAAAAAAAAAGTTCTTTAGAGGAGACAAAAACAAGGACACTAAAGGAAATTAAAGCTTTAGACATCTATAGTTACAGCAAAAATTAAACACAGCATAACTCTCCCAGTGAGATAAACATACCTTAAAGCCACTTTACCTAAATTCCTATTATCTAATACATCATATCTGGTTGTCAACAAAAATTTACAAGGAATGCTAAAAGCCAAGAAAAAACACAATCTGAAGGTAAAAAGAAAGTAAAAGAACCAGATTCAGACATGGAAATAATTTTAGAATTATCACACTGGGAATTTAAAATAAGCATGATTAAAATTCTAAGGACACTAATGAAAAAAGTGAATAACATATAAGAATAATGGATAATATAAGCAGAAAGATTGAAATTCGAAGTGAAAGGACAGCATTGCTAATAAACTAATAGAAAAGAGAAAAAAGAGAAAAGGATCACAGCATACAACTGCTCCTTTGTTTGATTAATGACCTGTGACTTAACTTATTGTCTTTAAGATTCACCACCTGTGGCTTAACTTAACCTCTTGTCTTTAAGAGTTTGTTCTTGGCTGATGCCATCTTGGACTCAGCCTGCGTACTTTACGAAAAAAAGAGAGAGAGAGAGAGAGAAGAAAGAAAAGAAAGGAAGAAAGAAAAGAAAGGAAGGAAGGGAGGGAGGAAGGGAGGGAAGGAGAAAAGAAAAGAAAAGTAAAAAGAAAAGAAAAGAAATTTACCCAAAGAAGTAAAAGACCCTATACACTGAAAACTATAAAACATTGATGAAATTGGCAGGGCGCGGTAGCTCACACCTGTAATCCCAGCACTCTGGAAGGCCAAGGCAGTAGCATTGCTTGAGGTGAGGAGTTCAACACCAGTCTGAGCAAGAGCAAGACCCCATCTCTACTGATAATAGAAAAATTAGCCGGGTGTGGTGGCATGTGCCTGTAGTCCCAGCTGCTCGGGAAGCTGAGGCAGGAGGATCACTTGAGCCCAGGAATGTGAGGTTGCAATGAGCTATGATGATGCCACAGCACTCTAGCCCTGTGACAGAGCAAGACTCTGTCAAAAAAAAAAAAAAAAAACCCAGCAAAATAAGCAGCATTTCTATACACTAACAATGAACTGTCCAAAAAAAATGTCAAGAAAGTAATTCCATTTACAATAGGCACAAAAATATATATACAAATAAATTTACCCAAAGAGGTAAAAGACCTATACACTAAAAACTATAAAACTTTGATGAAATAAACTAAAGAAGACACAAATAAATGGAAAAATATCCTGTGTTCATGAATTGGAAGAATATTTTGAAAATGTCTATACTACCCAAAGCAATCTAATACAATCTCTCTCAAAATTCCAATGAAATTCTTCACAGAAATGAAAAAACAATTCTAAAATTCATATGGAACCACAAAAGTCCCCAAACAGCCAAAGGAATCTTGAGCAAAAAAACAAAGCTGGAGGCATTACTGGCATTCCTGAGGGTGAAGAAGATAATAAGCAAGGGTTGGATAAGCTATTTGAAGACATAATTGAGGAAAATTTTCTAGGCCTTGCTAAGACTACAGATATACAGGTTCAAGAAGCTGAAAGAACCCCTGGGAGATTCATAGCAAATAGGAAAACATCACGCCATGTAGTCATCAGACTGACCAAAATATCCACTAAAGAGTCCCTTCTTCGAGCTGTAAGGAGAAAGAAACAAGTAACATACAAAGGAAAGCCCATTAGAATTACGCCAGATTTCTCAACTGAAACCTTACAAGCAAGAAGAGTTTGGGGCCCCATTCTCACTCTTCTGAAACAGAATAATGCCCAGCCTAGAATCTTGTACCCAGCTAAGCTAAGTTTTCTATACGAAGGAGAAATTAAGACATTCTCAGATAAACAAGGACTGAGGGAATTCACAAAGACAAGACCAGCCCTCCAAGAAGTGCTAAAAAGAGAGTTGCACACAGACCAGCACAAGAAAGACCCACGAATGTAAAACTACTCAAGAGCTAAAGATCAAATTCCAGCTACTACAATGGCTCAAGAGAGAAAACATAGCAATGAAGTTCTACCCAACAAGCTGAACAGAAATCTGTCCCACTTATCAGTTCTCTCAATAAATGTACTTGAATTTCCCACTCAAGAGACATAGACTGACCCAATGGATAAAAAAACACAAAACAAGTATCTGCTGTCTTCAGGAAACTCACCTAACCTGCAAAGATGCATTTAGACTGAAAATAAAAGGATGGAAATTGATATTTCAAGCAAACGGTAGCCAAAAGAAAGCTGGTGTGGCAGTCTTAATTTCCAATAACTTAGTTTTTAAACCAACAAAAGTAATAAAAGACAAAGATGGTTACTATATACTGGTGAAAGGCACAATTCAACAAGAAGACATGACTATACTTAATATATATGCACCCAACTTAGGTGCACCCAGATTCATAAAGCAAACCCTACTTGATCTGAACAAAATGATAGATAACAATACTGTAATAGCTGGAGACTTTAACACCCCACTGACAGTACAGGACAGATCCTCCAAACAGAAAATAAACAAAGAAATAATGGACTTAAATAGAATGCTAGAACAAATAGGCCTGACTGACATCTACAGGACATTCTACCCAAAGTCCACAGAATATACACTCTTCTCATCAGCTCATGGGACATTCTCTAAGATTGACCATATCCTAGGCCATAAAGCATGTCTTAAAAAATTTAAAAAGATAGAAATTATACCATGCATCTTCTCAGATCACAGCAGAATAAAAGTAATAATGAACCCTAACAGAAACTCTCATTCCTACTCAAAGTCATGGAAGCTAAACAACCTTCTCCTGAATGATTATTCAAAAGTTTCTTTGAATTAAATGACAGTGGAGACACAATTTATCAACATCTATGGGACACAGCTAAAGCAGTCCTGAGAGGAAAATTCATATCCATAAATGCCTACATCAAAAAGACAGAAAACTTACAAATAGACAACCTAATGAGTAGACTCAAAGAGCTGGAGAAGGAAGAACAGACCGACCCCAAACCCAGTAGAAGGCGAGAAATTACTGAGATCAAATGAGAATTAAATGAAAAGGACAACAAACAAACCATAAGGGAGATTAATAAAACAAAAAGTTGGTTCTTTGAAAAGATAAACAAAATAGACACACCTCTGGCTAGACTAACCAAGAGCAGAAAAGAAAAATCTCTAATAACCTCCATTAGGAACATGAAAGGAGAAATCACAACTGATGCCACAGAGATACACGATACCATCTATGAATTCTACAAGAATCTTTATGCACACAAATTAGAAAACGTGGAGGAAATGGACAAATTTTTAGAAACACATAGCCTTCCCAGGCTCAACCAGGAAGAAATAAAATTCCTGAATAGACCAATATCAAGAACTGAAATCGAAACAGCAATAAAAAACCTTCCCAAAAAGAAAAGCCCTGGACCAGATGGGTTCACACCCAAATTTTACCATACATACAAAGAAGAACTGGTGCCCATCCTACATAAACTATTCTCCAATATCGAGAAGGATGGAATTCTCCCCAACACGTTTTACCAAGCCAACATAACATTGATACCAAAACCAGGAAAGGATGCAACAACAACAAAAAAAAACTATAGACCAATTTCTCTTATGAATATAGATGCAAAAATTCTCAATAAAATCCTAGCAAATAGAATCTAAGTGCTTATCAAAAAAATAATCCATCATGACCAAGTGGGCTTCATCCCAGAGATGCAGGGGTGGTTCAATATACGTAAATCTATAAATGTAATTCACCACATAAATATAGGCAAAAATAAAAACCATATGATCCTCTCAATAGATGCAGAAAAAGCATTTGACAAAATTCAACACCCTTTTATGATAAGAACACTTAACAAAATAGGCATAGATGGAACCTACCTAAAACTGATACAAGCCATATATGACAAACCCACAGCCAACATCATACTGAATGGGGAAAAATTGAAAGCACTCCCACTTAGAACTGGAACCAGACAAGGCTGCCCACTGTCCCCATTACTTTTCAACATAGTATTGGAAGTCCTTGTGAGAGCTATAAGGCAAGAGAGGAGAATCAAGGGAGTTCAAATAGGGAAAGAAGAGATCAAACTCTCACTCTTTGCTGATGATATGATGTTATATCTGGAAAACCCCAAGGATTCAACCAAGAGACTCCTGGAATTGGTTAACGAATACAGCAAAGTCTCAGGTTACCAAATCAATACATACAAATCAGAGGCATTCATATATGCCAATAACAGTCAATCAGAGAACCAAATTAAAGACTCAATACCCTTCAAAATAGCAACAAAGAAAATAAAATATCTAGGAATATATTTAACTAAAGAGGTAAAGGACCTCTATAGGGAAAACTATGAAACACTGAGGAAGGAAATTGCAGAACTTGTAAATAGGTGGAAAACCATACCATGCTCGTGGATCGGAAGAATCAACATTGTTAAAATGTCTATACTACCCAAAGTGATCTACAGATTCAATGCAATCCCTATTAAATTACCAACATCGTTTTTCACAGATATAGAAAAAATAATTATACACTTTGTATGGAATCAGAGAAGACCTCGTATAGCAAAAGCAATTTTAAGCAATAAAAACAAAATGGAAGGTATTAATTTGCCAGACTTCAAACTATACTACAAGGCTGTGGTTCTTAAAACTGCCTGGTATTGGCACAGGTGCAGGGACACAGACCAGTGGAACAGAACAGAAAATCCAAATATAAACCCATCCTTACATAGACATCTAATCTTTGACAAAGCAGACAAAAACATACTCTGGGGAAAAGAATCCCTATTCAATAAATGGTGCTGGGAAAATTGGATAGCCACGTGTAGAAGACTAAAAAAGGATACACAGCTTTCACCTCTCACAAAAATCAAATCACGGTGGATAACAGACTTAAACCTTAGGTATGAAACGATTAGAATTCTAGAAGAAAATGTAGGAAAGACTCTTACAGACATTGGCCTAGGCAAGGAATTTATGAAGAAGACCCCTAAGGGGTCTGCTGCAACCATAGCAACAACAAAAATAAATGAATGGGGCCTGATTAAATTAAAAAGCTTCTGCACAGCCAAAGAAACAGTCACGAGAATAAACAGACCATCTACAGAATGGGAAAAAATTTTTGCATACTACACATCAGATAAAGGACTGATAACAAGAATCTATTTAGAACTCAGGAAAATCAGTGAGAAAAATCAAACAACCCTATCAAGAAGTGGGCAAACGACATGAATAGAAATTTTTCAAAAGAAGATGTAAGAATGGCTAACAAACATATGAAAAAATGCTCAACATCCCTAATCATCAGAGAAATGCAAATCAAAACCACAATGAGATATCATTTAACTCCAGTGAGAATGGCCTTTATCAAAAAGTCCCAAAACAACACATGTTGGCATGGATGCGGAGAGACAGGAACACTCATACACTGCTGGTGGGACTGCAAACTAGTGCAACACCTGGGGAAAGCATTATGGAGATACCTTAAACAGATTCAAATAGACCTACCATTCGATCCAGCAATCCCATTATTGGGCATCTACCCAAAGGAACATAAGTCATTCTATGACAAAGACACCTGTACCCGAATGTTTATAGCAGCACAATTCACAATTGCAAAGATGTGGAAACAACCCAAATGCCCATCAATTCATGATTGGATTAGTAAATTATGGTATATGTATACCATGGAGAATTACTCAGCTATAAGAAATAACAGTGATACGACATCTCTTTGGTTCTCCTGGAGAGAGTTGGAACCCATTATATTAAGTGAAGTATCCCAAGAATGGAAGAACAAGCATCACATGTACTCACCAGAAAATTGGTTTCCCTGATCATCACCTAAATTCACATCTGGGAATGATACCAATCAGATATCAGACTGAGGTGGGGGGGTGGGGGGAGGGGATGGGTGTATGCCTACATGATGAGTGCGTTGCGCACTGTCTGTGGAATGGACATGCTTGGAGCTCTGACTTGGGGGGATAGGCGGTACATGGGCAACGTATGTAACCTGAACTTTTGTACCCCCCATAATAAGCTGAAATAAAAAATATATATATATATATACTACAAAACCACAGTAACCAAAATAGCAGATACTGGCATGAAACAGACACATTGACCAATGGAGCAGAATAGAGAGCACAGAAATAAATTCACACATTTATGGTCAATTGGTTTTCAAAAAAGGTGCTAAGAACACACAATGGGGAAAGGACAATCTCTTCAGTAAGTGGTATTGAGACAACTAGACATCCACATGCAGAAGAATAAAATTAGACCCTTATCTCATCCCATACACAAAAATCCACTCAATATGGATTAAAGATCTAAACATAAGAACTAAAACTGTAAAGCTCCTAGAAGGAAACAAAGGGGAAAAATCTCCTTGACATTGGCCCTGAAAGTGATTTTTGGAGTATCTCACTAAAAGCTTAGGCAACAAAAGCAAAAATAAACAAGTAGAACTACCTGAAACTTAAAAGCTTCTGCACAGCAAAGGAAACAACAAAATGAAAAGACAGCCTACAGATTGGGAGAAAATATCTGCAAACCATTTATAAGATAAAAGGTTAATACCCCAAATATACAAGGAACTCACACAACTCAGTATCAACCAAATCAATCAATAAGCAAGCAAGTCAGCCAATTAAAAAATGGGCAAAGGACCCGAACAGACATTTTTCCAATGAATACATACAAATGGGCAACAGGCATATGAAAAGATGCTCAACACCATTCGTCACTAGGGACATGCAAATCAAAACCACTATGAGATATCACCTACATCTGTTAGCCTGGCTATTACCAAAATGACAAGAGATAAGTGTTGGTGAGGGTGTGGAGAAAAGAGCAATCTTGTATGCCGTGGGTGGGAATGTAAGTTGGTACAGCCATAAGGAAAACAATATAGAGTTTCTTCAAAAAATAAAAAATAGGACTACCATATGACCCAGCAATCTCTCTGCTGTATACACACATACCCAAAGGAAAGGAAATCAGTGTCTTACAGAGATACCTGCACTCCCATGTTCACAGCATTATTCACAATAGCCAAGATATGTGAATAGCCTAAGTATTCATCAATGCATGAATGGATAAAGAAATTGTCTCATAATGCCAGGCATAATGGCATGCACCTGTAGTCCTAGCTACTCAGGAGGCTAGGGCAGGAGGATTGCTTGAGTCTAGGAGTTCAAAGCAGTAGTGTGCAATGTTTATGCCCATGAATAGCCAGTGCACTCCAGCCTGGGCAACATAAAAAGACCCTGTCTCTAAAAAAATCTTCAGAAATGAAAATCAAAAAAAGAGAAATCGGGAGATTGATAGATATATAAAATGTATGTATATAAATACACACACACACACACACACACACACACCTATGAATATTTTTCTGCCTTAAAAGAGGATATACTGCCATTTGCCACAACATGGATGAACCTGGAGGCCATTATTCCAAGTTAAATAAGGCAGACACAGAATGGAAAATACTGAATAATCTCACTTACAGGTAGAAACAAAAAAAGTCAAATACATAGCAACAGAGTAGAACAGTGGTTACCAGTGGTGAGCAGGGGGAGGAAATGGGGAGACGCAGGTCAAAGGGTACAAACTTGCAGTGATGCAGGATGAACAAGTCTAGAACTATAATGGACAGTGTGAGCACTATAGGTAATAATATTGTGTTGTATACTGAGAATTTGCTAAAAGAATATATTTTCAATGCTTTTACCACACAAAAAAGGTAACTTTGTAAGATGATATATGTGTTCATTTACTTAATTATAGTAATCACTTCACTGTGTTTATATATATATCAAAACATCATGTTGTACACCTTAACTATACACAGTAAATAATAAATAAATTAAATATATTTTAAAGTGAAGGAGAAATAAAGACTTTCTCAGACAAACAAAAACTGAGGGAATTTGTTGCTGGTAGACCTGCCTTGCAAGAAATGCTAAAAGTTCTTCAGAGAGAAAGAAAATGTTACAGTTCAGAAACTCCCATCAACATAAAGAAAGGAAGAATGTTAGAGAAAGAATAAATGAAAGTAAAATAAAACCTTAATTTTTTATTATTAATAATCCAATAGATAACTGTTCAAAATAATAATAGCAACAATGTATTGGGTTAATATAGCTTATGGATAAGTAAAATGAATGACAGCAATGTTATAAAGTTTGGGAGGTAGACATTGTGAATATTCTACTATAAGGCACCCACACTACCCATGAAGTGATTTGAAAGTGGACTTAAATTAGTTGTAAATTTAGTTGAAGATGTACCCTGAAAACCTTAGGGAAGCCACTAAATTTTTTTAAAAGAACTGTAATTGATAGGCTGGGACAAGAAAAAAAAGTGAAATCATATAAAATGTTCAATTAAAACCAGAGAAGACAGAAAGAAAGGAAGATTTTTAAGAAACAAAAAACAAGTGCAATGAATAGGAAACAGTTACAAATATAGCAGATATTAATACAACTATATCAATAACCATTTTCAATGTGAATGGTCTAAATGCACCAATTAAAAGGCAGAGACTCATAGAGTAGATAACAAGATCAAACTACATGTAACCTACAAGAAATCCACTTTAAATGTTATATAGCCGGGCATGGTGGCTTACACCTGTAATCCTAGCACTCTGGGAGGCTGAGGTGGGTGGATCATTTGAGCTCAGGAGTTCGAGACTAGCCTGAGCAAGAGCAAGACCCCATCTCTACTAAAAATACAAAGAAATTATATGGACAACTAAAAATATATATAGAAAAAAAATGAGCCGGGCATGGTGGTGCATGCCTGTAGTCCCAGCTACTCGGGAGGCTAAGACAGGAGGATTGCTAGAGCCCAGGAGTTTGAGGTTGCTGCGAGTTAGGCTGATGCCACGGCACTCTAGCCTGGGCAACAAAGTGAGACTCTGTCTCAAAAAACAATATAAAGGCACAGATAGATAAAGAGTAAAGGGATGAAGAAAAATATATCATGCTAACACAAATCAAGGGAAACCTAGAATAACCATATTAATTTCAGACACAGCAGATTTCAGAACAAGAAAAATTATCAGGGACAAAATAGGAGCATGACATAATAAAGAGGTCGATTTCCAGGAAAGCATGGCAATTCTTAATGTGTATGCCCCTAACAAGAGAATGTCAAAATACACAAGGCAAAACTGATAGGAATGCAAGGAGAAATAGATAAATCCACTATTATAGTTGGAGAATTCAAAACACCTCTATCAGACAGAAATAGGCAGACCCAATTGTCAGAAAATCAATAAGAACATAGTTGAACTCAACAGTACCATCAATCAACTGGACCTAATTGGCAATTATAGAATATTCATCCAATGACAGCAGAATACACATTCTTTTCAAATTCACATGGAACATACACAACATAAACCATATTCTGGGCCATCAAAAACACCTCAACAAATTGAAAAGAAATTGTACGAAGTATGCTTTCAGACCACAGTGGATATAAACAAGAAATCAGTAACAAAATGATGGCTGGAAGTCCTCCAAATATTTGGAGATTAAATTAAACACTTTTAAATAATAATACATGAGTCAAAGAAGTCTCAGGATTAATGAAGCCAGGCCTGGTGGCACATGCCTGTCATCTCAACTACTAGGGATGCTGAAGCAGGAGGATCACTTGGGCCCAGGAGTTTCAGGCTACAGTGAGCTGTGTTCCAGCCATTGCACCCGGCCTGTGCAACTGAGTGAGATCCTCCCTCAAAAAAAACTAGCCAAAAAAAAAAGAGAGAGAGATTAATTACAATTTTTTTAGATGAATGAATACGAAAATAGAAGTTATTAAAATGTATGGATGCAGTGAAAGTAGTGCTAAAGGAAAATGTATAACATTGAATGCAAATTTTAGAAAGGAACAAAGATCTAAAAATCAATAATCTTGACAATGAAATTGTTTTACTAAATAAAAACAATAAAATCAACAACCTAAGCTTCCATCTTAGAAAACTAGGGAAAGAACCATATTACAAATCTAGAGCAAGCAGAAGAAATAAGAAAAATTAGAGCAGATATCAATGAAATTGAAAACAGGAAGATAAATACAGAAAAATCAATAAAACCCAAAGCTAGTTTTTTTAAATGATCAGTATTAATAAAATGGATAAACTTGTAGTCAGGATAACCAAGAAAAAAGAGAGAAGATGCAAATTACATCTTTCAGAAATGAAAGATGTGAAATTACTACTGATCCCATAGACATTGAATATATGATAAAAGAATATGTTCAACAACTTTGCTCATAAATTTGATAACTTAGATGAAATGAACTAATTCCTTAAAAGATACCATCTATCAAAACTCAGACCAAGAAAATATTATAGATAACATGAATAGGCCCATTTGTATCGAGGAAGTCAAATCAACAATTAATAACCTTCCAAAACAGAAAGCCCCAGGTCCAAATGGTTTCATTGGTGAATTCTATCAAACACTTAAGGAATAAATTATACCAATGCTCTACAATCTGTTCCAGAAAAATAGAAGTAAAGATAATATTCTCTAACTCATTCTATGAAGCAAGCCTTACTCTAATACCACAACCAGCTAAAGATATTACAAGAAAGGAAAACTGCAGACCAGTATTTTTCATGAACATTAAATGGTATAACCCTCAGCAAAAAATTAACAATTGAATCTGACAATGTATAAAAAGACTTATACACCATAACCAAGTAAGATTTATTCCAGGTATGCAAGATTGGTTCACATTAAAAAAATAATCTATCAATGTGATCCATGCCATCAACAGGCTAAAGAAGAAAAATCATATAATTATATGAACAGATGCAGAAAAGCATTTGACAAAGATTCAACACTGATTTATAATACAAACTCTTAGCAAACTAGGACAAACCAGAATGTCCTCAACTTGGTAGAACAGGTACCAAAGAACCACAGTTAATGTCACACTTAATGGTGAGAAACTAAATGTC
The DNA here is from genome assembly GCF_041146395.1 of Eulemur rufifrons. Classification (NCBI taxonomy): domain Eukaryota; kingdom Metazoa; phylum Chordata; class Mammalia; order Primates; family Lemuridae; genus Eulemur; species Eulemur rufifrons. The sequence goes on along the minus strand of NC_090989.1, from coordinate 192,145,992 downwards.
CTTCCTACCTCCTATTCAACATTGTACTGAAGTCTTAGCTAATGCAAGAAGATGTTTTTTAAAAAAAGGAAATTAAAGCTATACAGATTGGGGAGGGGGGCATAAAACTGTCTTTGTTCACAGATGATATGATTGTCTATGTAGAAAATCCCAAAGTACTGACTAAAAACTCCTGGGTCTAATAAATAATTATAGCGAGGTTACAATGTAGTGAATTCTTATAATTTTATGTTGCCTCAGGATCCATTTCAAATGTAAGTTTAACTTTCCCACACCAGAAATAGGATTCAGTCATCCTTGACACAGTTTTCAGTTCTATGCCTCCTTCCAATTCCTCAGTGTGGTCAATGCAGATATCTGCCTGCTAGTATCCACTTCCCTAGGGGACAGCCAGATACAGCCCACCTGACTGGCCCTACTGACCCTACACAGCAGGGTGGATGGTGCACATGGGATTTCAAGTCATAGTGGGTACATTCAGATTGCTTGTCTGTTTATGCCCATGAAATGCCTTACTAGGTACTTGGCCCAGATTTCTCCAGTAGCCTTTAATGCCTCTGCTATTCAAACAATACCTATCACTAGGCACAAGGTCTAACGCCTAGACATTAAAGGGTCAACTGTAATGGGAATGACACAACAAATGCTCCTACTTAGGCATTAGAAGTAGAACACCAGGGAATGGGGGTAAGGGGAAAAATAGAAAAAAAAAAAAAAAGAAGAAGAAGAAGAAGTAGAACACCACACCCTAATGGCCTAAGCTGGTGGCCAGAGATGAAAACCTGGAGGCATCTCTCCCACTTAGAAGACTGGACTCCCCACTTTCTTATCACTTTCCTTAAGTGGACCATCCAGGCATTTGCCCATGAACTTCAAGTGACCCCCACCCTATTCTCCAGTATATATTGCTAGTGGTCATGCTCTCAGCTCTTTCTCCCTGCATGTGCTCCCTGACCTCTGCATGTGGCCTCCAGGCATGCCGTGTACTCCCCCACCCCCAGAACTTGTAAGTAATAAAATCTTTATTTCCATCTTGTGTTTCTCCTGTCATTAAAGGGGTGCTCTCCATCCTAAAGATCGCAAAGTAAAACATACAGGAGACAAGGTTAATATACAAAATTCAATTGTGTTCCTATTTACCAGCAATAAGCAACTGAGATTTGAAATTAAAAACACAACACCATTTATTAATATATTAGCACCAAGAAAATAAAGTATTTAGGAATAAACACAATGTGTCCATGATCTATATGCGGAAATGTACAGAATTCTGATAAAAGAAATCAAAGAAGTTCTAAATAAATGGAGAGATATTCCATGTTCATAGTTAGGAAGACTCAATATTGTTAAGATGTCAATTCTTCCTAACTCAATCTATATGTTCAATGTAATACCAATCAAAATCCCAGGAAGTTATTTTGTGAATATTAACATACTGATTGTAAAGTCTATATGAAAAGGCAAGAGACCCAAAATAGCCAACACAATATTGAAGAATAACAAGGTTGAAAGGTTGATACTACTACCTAACTTCAAGACTTGCTATGAAGCTACAGTAATCAGGACAGTGTGGTATTCGTGAAAGAAAAGACAAGTACATCAATGGAAAAGAATAGAGAGCCTAGAAACAGGCTCACAAAAATATAGTTGACTGATATTTGATGAGGAATTAAAAGCAATTCAACAAGTATAGTCTTTTCGACATATGGTTCTGGAACATCTGGACATACACATGCAAAAAAAAGAGAGAAAGAAAGAAAGGAAGAAAGAAAAAGAAAACAAAATAAAAGAAAGAAAAAAAGAAGGAAAAGAAAGAAAGAAAAGAGAGACATAGACCAATAGAACAGAATAGAGAGCCCAGAAATAAAACCATTTACCTACAACCAACTGATCTGTGACAAATTAGACAACAACATACGTTAGGGAAAGGAAGCCCTATTCAATAAATGGTGCCAGGAAAACCTGATAGCCACATGCAAAAGAATGAAACAGGATCCCTATCTCTCACCATATAAAAAAAGTAATTCAAGATGAATAAAAGACTTAAATATAAGCCATAAACATAAAAATACTAGAAGAAAATATAGGCAAAAATTTTTTTGACATTGCCACAGGCAAAGCATTTCTGACTAAGACCCCAAAGGCAAATACAGCAACAACAAAAATAAGTAAATGGGACAATTAAATTAAAAAGTTTCTGCACAGCAAGGAAATTATCCTTTGAATTATTTGAATAGACAACCTAAGGAATGGGAGAAAATATTCACAAACTATACACCTAACAAAGGACTGATATCCAGAGTCTACATAGAACTCAAACAAATCAGCAAGAAAAAAACAAACAACTCCATCAAAAAGTGGGCAAATAACATGAACAGAAGTTTTTCTAAAGATATACAAATGGTCAACAAACATATAAAAAAATGCTCACCATCACTAATCACCAGGGAAATGAATTAAAACTACAATGAGACACCACCTTACCCCTATCAGAATGACCATTATTAAAAAGTCAAAAAACAACAAATGATGGTGTGGATGCAAAGAAAAAGGAATGCTCATACACTGTTGGTAGGACTACAAATTGGTACAACCTCTGCGGAAAACAGTGTGCAGATTCCTCAAAGAACTAAAAGTAGACCTACCATTCCTCATCCAGCAATCCCACTGCTGGGTATCTACCCAAAGGAAATAAAGTCATTTAATCAAAAAGACAACTGCACTCAAATGTTTATTGCAGCACAATTCACAATTGCAAATATGTGGAATCAATCTAAGTGCCCTTCAACTCATGAGTGGATAAAGAAAATGTGGTATATATAATATATACCATGGAATACTACTCAGCCATAACAAGGAATGAAATAATGTCATCATCCTAAGTGATGTATCTCAGGAGTGGAAAACCAAATACCACATGTTCTCACTAATAAGTGAGAGCTATTAACTGGGTACACAAAGGCACAAAGCGATACAAAGGGCATGTGGAACCAAGAAGAGGAGATGGCAGGAGGACGGGTGTGAGATAAAAGCTTACTTATTGGGTGCAATGAGCACTATTCTGGCGACAGGCACACCAAGAGCCCTGACTTAAGCATTATACAAGATAATCTATGTAACAAGAACACTTGTACCCCCCTTAGTTAATATTTTGAAATTAAAGTTTTTTTAATGAGCAAAAGATTGAGGAGACATCTCACCAAAGAAGCTGTACAGATGACAAACAAACATACGAAAAGACACTCAACATTACATGTCACTAGAGAATTGCAATTTAAAATAAGATTTCACTATATATCTGTTAAAATGGCTAAAATCCAAAATAAAGACAAACACCAAATGCTGACAAGGGTGAGGAGCAAATGACAGTCACTTTGAAAGACATTCTGGCAGTTTCTTACACAGCTAAAAATAGTCTTACCATATGATCCAGCAATTAAACTCCTAGGTATTTACTCAAATGAGTTGAAAACTGAGATCCACATAAAAATCTGAACGTGAATGCTTATAGCAGCTTTATTCACAATCGCCAAAAACTGGAGGCAACTGAGATTTCCTTTAAAAGGTGAATGAATGAACTTTGGTACATCCACATAATGGAATACTATTCAGCAGCAAAATAATCTAACAAGCTGCAAAAGGCATGAATAAAGCTTAAATGCACATTACTAAGTGAAAGAAGCCATTCACTTCATTCTTCCCACAGCTCAGGGCACACAAAGCCTTGATGTCATCCTTAACTCCTCAGCAGTCCCTAACTGTCAGCAAGTTCTGTCAGCTTTACCTTCCAAATAAATCCAGTAGACCACTTCCCATCACCTGGCCCAAGACACCATCATTTGCACCTGGGCTGCAGCTCTAGCTCCCAGCTGGTCACCCAGTCTGCCTGAGGCTATGTCCATTTGAGGAGCTAGCCCTTAGTGCCCGAGGTATCCCTCCAATCTCCAGCCTGCTGCCCACCCCCACCGTAAGCCTCAGTAGAATAGAGTGGAATGGCCGCAGTCACTTCATCCTGAAACCATTCAGGATGCACGATGCTGAGTGTGCCCCAGATTCTCACTGGAGAGCTTGGTCCTTTTGTTGGGGGAACAGCAAAGGGCATGTCACTCTGCCCAAGTTGAGCTTGTGCTCAAATCTAACTCTGGGCACTATTTTGCCACCATCCTGCCACCCTAGAGATGTTTAGGTGGGTTTACAGCCACGTGGAACCTTGTGATAAAGCCTATCACATTCATCTCCAATTTGAACCACTTCCACTAGGAATCTCTTCCTGTTCTAGAAAGGGGCCCTGCCCCACCCCAGTGGCTGTCACTCACATCTCCTCCACACCGTGGAATTGGATGGGACTGCTGGAGACCCCACCCCAGATGGGCCCTGAACCACTGTGTGAGTCAACCAGTCACAGATACAGTGGCCTGTGCACCTCCCCCAGCCCACTGCCCTTACCCCACACACGCCCTGATGAGGAACTTCATCAGACATTTGCTGTCCGTGTGTGCAGGGAAGGAGAGCGTTGACCCAGGGCCCACTGCGTGCCAGGCACTGGGAACCAAAGAGGAATTCTGCTCTCAAGGAGCTCCCAGCCACAGAGAGACAGCTAGAAACAGTCCTAAGCCAGTAGGTGAGGTTCCAGGGCATGCCAAGTGGCAGAGTGAGCAGTTTGGGAAGACCTCTGTGGCAGGCAGCACTCAAACCTGGTCTTCACTCTTTAGAGTCCATCCAAATCCCCCAGGACCTTGTCAGAAAGGCAGGGCCCCGGCCCCACCCCAACACTCATTCAGGTAGTCTGGCAGGGGTCGGGGAAGCCCTGGACCCTGCAGGTTAGAAGCCTGGAGAATCAGGCTGCTGCGGGGAGGGGAACTATGGGCTGGTGGTTGTCACCACTGTCTGGGAGGGTTTAGAGCCCTAGTATATTTCCCAGCAGTTCCGGGGGGCTGGGGAAGTGTAAGAGTGTATATGAGGAACAAGCAAGACCAAAGGGCAGCCGTGCTTAACAGAGTTCTGGATATGGGACCATGATCCCAGACATTCTCTGGGAGTGTGGATCTTGGGTACCTTCCAGCAGAGCCCCAATGAGTGGCACCTGATCCACCAATCACTTTTCTGGAGCAGATTAATTCTTCCTTCACATCCCCCCTTCTCAGGACCTAAGAGTCTGAGTGCCCATTTCTCATCAGCTCTCCATTTGCACCAGTTTCCCAGCTGTAACAAAACTCCAGGCTCCCTAACTTCCAAACCCAGCCCTCCCCTCCACAATAGCTTTACCCTTAACCCCACCACTGCTGAAGAGGCCGGGCCAGCTGCTGCTCTTTGAGCTACAAGGACTCCTGCAGTCCTGGGGGATTAGAGCTAAGTGCTCTTTAAAAAACAAACAAACAAACAAAATAACAATAACAACACAGAAACCTTCATGGAGAGTTTTAGAAAAAGGATCAGAAAATCTCAGAGGAGCTCCCAGGGCCAGACAATAGGCCTGAGGTCAAAGCTGTCAAATTCCAGGGATAGTACCACCTCTCCCCTCCACTGATGGTTTTTCTGCCCCAAGAAAAAGAATTGGGGAAAATGCCCACACCCCTGCTGGTGAGCAAGGGCAACAGGGCCCTGCGTTCAGTAAGCAGAAGTTGCCAGCAGCACGGACTGGGCATGCAGGGGAAGGCCTGTGCGGTCAGAGACAGACGGGGCAGTTACACGGAGGGGAAGAGAGGGCCTTAGGCACCAGGGTGGATGGAGGTCCCCGAACAGAGGCTTTGGGAAGAAGATGGGAGGGCTTGAGGCCAAGGACAGGAAGCCGGGACAGGGGTGGGGAGAGGTCACAAGAGAAGCAACTTGCATTTTGCACTTTCCATAGCTTTTACTACAAGTAATGTGTGATGAATGGCTTTTCCCTCTGGAGTTTCCTTTTCCTTTCTCTAGGTGCTCCCAAAAAGTTTCTGGGGGGACAGTGGCACAGGGCACCCCTGCCCCATGTTTTAGAGAAGCATTGTCTTGGGCTCTGCCTTGGGAAGAGCCCCAGTGGCAGCGGAAATCAGTTGGGAGATAAATGATGTCAACACAGCCACAGGAGGAACTGAAGCTCCTGGGAGAGGGTTGAGAGTGAGATGTGTGAAAGTGGATTATATGAACCGGGTCATTCTTGTTATACCCAACTCAAACAGAGTAGAGAGGCTAAAGGAAAAGCACTCCAGGCACAAAGCATTGCTCCAAGGATGTGAGTCTTTGCAAGCCTGGCTGCTGAAACTGCCTGCTATGACCTGGAATCAGTTATCCAATAGCTGCCACTCAAACTAGTTTTACCTAGCACATCACTCAACAATCAGAGCCTGCCAGCTCCTCAGAACTTTACTAGTACCAGTGGACTTTCTTGTGAAACAGTACATATCTCTTTTTTATAAAACCTCTAACCTTCTCTTTGTTCTATGGACAAACCAAAGATTCCCCTCACCAGTCTCCAGGTATGCCCGGAATTGCAATTCTTTCTTCCTAAATAAAACATTTTAATTTCAGAAATGCCTCTATATTTTCACTCTGACAGGCACTAAGTAAGAGGCAGCCTTCTCCCAAGGCAAAAAGCCCTCCAAAATATGGGGGGGTTCCCCTGTGCCACTGTCTCCCCAGAAACTTTTTGGGAAAGAGACTTCCTGAGTCCATTGTCTGATGTACTACATCAGAACCTCTGGAAGTAGATCCCAAATCTTCTCCATCAGCAAGCAATCTAGGTGACTTTTCCAAGTAGCAGAGACCCACTGATGAAGGCCCAGAGAGCCAGTCAGGGCCTTTCTAGAGTTTGTTCACAGTGTGCTGGGGAAAGAGGGCTGTACAGAACTCTGTTGCTTCCCCAGTTGAACTAGTGGATAGGTCACAATTAACTCTTCCTGCCCTGGGCTTTAAGAGAAGGAGGGGTGGGGGAAGGAGGCAAGTGCAAGCAATGTCTCCAGACTTAAGCTGCCTATCAGAATCACATGGGGGGCAGGTATGGCGGCTCACACCTGTAATCCTAGCACTCTGGGTGGCCAAGGCAGGAGGTCAGGAGTTTGAGACCAGCCTCAGCAACAGTGAGACCCCCGTCTCTATTAAAAATAGAAAAAATTAGCCGGGCACAGTGGCGTATGCCTGTAGTCCCAGCTGTTTGGGAGGCTGAGGCAGGAGGATGGCTTGAGCCCAGGAGTTTGAGGTTGCTGTGAGCTAGGCTGACGCCACGGCACTCTAGCCTGGGCAACAGAGTGAGACTCTGTATCAAAAACAACAACAAAAAAGACTCGTCTGGGTATCTTTTAAGAGTTGCCTTGGCCCTACCCCAGATCAATTAAACTGAAGAGTCCTTGGTTGGGACCCAGGTAAAGCATTTAAGGGTTGCAGACAACTTTAATTGCACTCAGGGAGGCCACTGGCACCAAAGCAGGGGTCTTAACTTAAAGACACAAAAGGAGAATCTAGCATCTGGATCTGACATCTATTCAACAAACATTGAGATTTCCTCCTCCCTACCAGGCACTGGGCTGGATGCTTGGGATACGATTGTAAAAGGGGTAACAAGAGTCAACACCCCCCATGGCAACGAACTCCTTCAGGATTGTGGTATGTAAAAAGGAAACAGACAAGGGCACATGAGGCCTACTTTAAACTTGCCAAAAATATATAAGGAACTCTCTTGCCTACCCCTCTCTACCCTCAACCACATACACACACACTCCTGGGCCAAAAAAACCTGCTAAAGCTCCAGCCTGGGGGAAGGGAAGCCCCACCTGGTATTCCCGTTGTCCCAGGGCCTGCCCCCCACCCCCAGCCCTCAAGAAGTCCATCCCGTTGGTGCTGATGTCTTGCAGGACATCATGACTAGAGAGTTTCTGGCCTGGCATGGAAGGAGCTTGGAAGTCATCACTTGGTCCTAACAAGTAAAAAGCTGAACAGACTAAAAACCACTGTCCCCAAAATATGAGAGGCACACAGGCAGATACAAAGAATCACAACTTACCGGAAACCTTGGTGAGAACCAGTGCCGGGGTGGGAAAATGTGAACTGTAATTATGAACTGCTGGAGGCTCAGTGTGGGCAGGCCTGCGAGGTCAAACCTCCAAGGGGTCTCAGTGAAAGGGGCTCCCACACTTTAACGATCTCACCTGATCTCACCTCCAGTAGTCATTTTAAAGTACACCAGCACATTCTGTTCTTCAAGGGGAATGTCTTCAAGAGCCTAACTGACCTGGGGGAAGGGAAATACCCAACTCCAGCCTCCTCCAGCCATCCCGGCCCACCTAAGGGTGGGTAAATGTCCTCGCCCAGGGCACAGGCTCACTAAGACTGAGACCTGGTCACAGGGCTGTGGGCCCTGGTCACAGGGCTGTGGACCACTTCCCCTCCCCCACGCCTCAGCACCACAGCAGTAAGCCCCTTTTGCCCAGTACATCATGTCTGGCTTTCAACAGAAAACATAACAAGACATCGCGAAAGGCAAAAAAACACAGTTTGAAGAGACAATCAAGCATCAGGACTAGACTCAGATGTGGCAGGGGTATGGAAATTGTCAGACTAGGAATTTAAAACAACTATGAATAACATGCTAAAGGCTCTAATGGAAAAAGTAGACAATATGCAAGAACAGATGAGTAACGTATGCAGAGATGGAAATTTTAAGAAAAAAAATCGAAAAGACAGGCTACAGTTGAAAAACACTATCAGAAAATGAAGAATGCCTCTGGTCATTAATAGACTCGACACACACCTGAGGAAAGACTCTCTAAGGTTGAGGATGTGTCACTTAGAAACTCCTAAAACTGAAAAGAAAAGAGAAAAAAAGACGGGGGGTGGGGAGAGGGGAAAAGAATAGAATATCCAAAGGACTGTGAGACAATTACAAAAGGTGTAACATATATGCCAATACCAGAAGGAGAAAAAGAAAGGAACAAAAGAAACAGTTGAATCAATAATGACTTGCGAATCTCCCCAAATTAATGTCAGACACCAAACCAGGGATCCAGGAAGCTCAGAGAATAAATGAAAAACAAACAAACAAAACACACATAAAAAAACAAAAACAAAAAGCAAACAAAAAACGATACCTAACCACATCATATTACAACTGCAGAAAATTAAACAGAAGAAATGTGGTCCTGAGATCTACCTGGAAAACAGGGGAAAGTGAAAATGGGAAAGTGGAGAACCCGAATCCTTACCATGTCCTGTCCTGATCTGAGCTCTCTCTCCCCAAGACACGGGTGACATCACACAAGGAACATTGAGAGTTTCCCATGGCACTTGGCACTTAGAAGCCACGTGACAGATAATTTCCATCTAATCTCGCCTATAAATAAATAAACAACCCTCTCAACCTCTGGGACCACCACCCTTGGCGAAGCGCAGCCTCAGTTCCAGCCGAGGGCGGCCTGGGTCGAAGCCCCAGTGTCCGACACACCGGGCAGAGCCGGGGTAGCGCGGTGACTGGAGACCGCCTCGCGGCTGTGCTGGGTCCCGCACTGGTGTCGGCCGGTGCGGGCGGGAGGGCGCCTCCTGCTGCAGGACACCTGCCTGTCTTGCGCCCTGCCGCGGCGCTGGACACGCGGATCGGCGCCACCGGGCGAGCGGCTCCACGTGCGAGCGGCGTCACTCCCTCCCGCGCGCTAGAGCTCGAGTCCCTGCCCGGACCCCCAGCGCCCTGGCCTCTCTAACCGGCCTGGAGAGCTGGGCAGGAAACGGGTGGGGCTGGTCGGGTCCCCCTGCCCCCGTCCCCGAGGAGTCCCCTTCCCCGGGGAGACTCCTGACTGCAAACCGAGAGGAGCGCGGGGCTGGGGCCGCTCGGCGCCTCTTGCCCTGCGGAGGGGACTATGCCGCCCTCTCCAGGGTAGGTGGACACGGATCTGAGGGCTGGTTGGGCCGGAGGGGCAGGCGGCCCTGCCCGCAGGCCTGGGCAGGGCGGCAGTGCCAGGACAGGATCTGGGAAGGTTCCGGAGTTAATGTTGGGCAACTCCTGTGTGTTCATCACAGAATTAACACAGAAATGCTAGAGAATGACTTGAAAAATTGCTTCCTTAAATGGCATACAATTGTATATCATAATTTTTAAAGAAACACATTGATTTCTGAAATACATATGCATTTTTATGAAAAGAGTTCAAACAGGGCCAAACAGGTTAAATGCAGTTTCTCAGTTTATCCCTCTAAAACCTTATAAACTAATGTTAGCCCCATTGTAAGGTAGAAAATCCTGTTGGTTTGAACTTCAAAATGTACCCAGAACCTGTCCACATCTAGCCACCTCCTTTATTTACCTCTTGGTCAAAGGGCCATGATGTCTCATCTGAACCAATACAGATCCTCCCTAGGGACCCTACATGGCAGCCAGGGAGGTCCCATTAAAACCTAGGGCAGATCACATCTCCCCTCTGTTCAAAACCCTAACTCCTCACTCTGGCATACCAGGCTTATGTAATATGATGTGGTCTGGGTTCCCTCTGGCCAGCTCTCTGCTCTCCCCTCTGGAACTCACATCTACCTTTTGCTCAGCTGTCCCCTCTGACTGGAACACTACACTACCAGACTCTACACTCTGCCAGGGCTGGACCTCCTCTCTCCTTCACCACTGCGTGTACACCCCCACATGGCACCTGGCATCCCACAGCCTCTCAGGAAATGAATGCTGGTCTCTTGTGTAATGGAGTGATTGAGTGGAGATTTTTGGTCTAGTATTTTCAAGGTGATCTTTGTAGAAGACATAGATCAAAAGATTATTTCCCAAGTCCCTCCAGAGTCCCTGTGATGGGCACTGTGATAGAAGCCAGTTCCTGCCATCGTCTCCTCACCCCTCACCTCCGTTTCACCCTTGGTGTCAATGATAGTCAGTATGCCCCCAAAACTCCTTGATTGCATGGAGTGAGGTCTTTGTATCCTCTGTGCCTTCCCCCGTGTTACACTTATGGGAAAACTACAAACATTTTGGCTACATGAGATTACCATGCCTTGTGGTAATCATTTCACAATGAATAACCATATCAAAATATACCATTGTACACCTTGAATATATACGATATTTATTTGTTAATTATATCTCAATAAAGCTGAATATAAATGCATAAAAATGTTTTGCCTATTTTGAGATTTTACACCTTGACAATTGTATTTAATGTACAATTCTGAGAAGGTGCAAAATTCTTTATATTGCTTAATAAGATACATAAAAATGGAGTTTGTGTCACAGAAAGTAATTAATAATTAGTGCCAGGAAATGTGGGACTTAATTAGTAAGAGTGCCAGGAAATGTGCCACTTAACCTTACCAGTAGCTATGATGTTACAGGTGAGTAAAGGGAAGTCCAGAGAGAGAAGGAACTGTGCACAAGGTCACAGACTCAGGCTCCCATTTCAGTGCACAAATGGGTTCTGAATGAGTTCTCACCCCTAGTTCACTTTTCACGTGCAATCCAGAAGAAAGGCTGTGCCTATCAACCCAGCAGGAATGTAAAGGTATCTACCATTTTTTATATTTGCAATAGGCCTTGGTTCCATGGAAATGGTGGCACTCAGCAATTGGAAGATTCACTGTATTCACTGTGAAGATGATAGAGGACCTTCTGCTACTCTGGCATCGTCCTTCCAAGTGTAGACCTACATAACAAAGACAGAGACTCTCTGAAAGAAAATGATGTTCATTTGGGAATAGACATTGTAATTGGGAATATTCATGCCATAGTACATATACATTCAGCAACGTAAAGCAAGACAAAGGTTTTTAAAGGAAAAATCGGGAGGATTACATAATTGTTTTTAGGTAATTATCCTTGCCTACAAGGATCAATAAGAAGGGTAGCTCCAGTCTGAGGGTGGACAGGGAGTTAGGCAGATGTCCTCGGAGAAGTATTTCTTCAGAGAAGGTTGCAATGGCCTTTGTGCAAGGCTGTGGTTTTTGCAGCCTTTTGCGACAGTTTTTGGTACCAGGCATTCCTGCATGGGAAGCCTCCCTTTGTGGATTTCCCCAGCCCTATTTGTCAGGGTTTCTAAAACAAGTGACTCCATGTTGACTCTGACAACTTTCACACAAGCTTTCTAAATGTCTGCAGATTGCACGGCTCACAGCCTCACCCCAACCAGCCGGAGAGGCCTCATGAGGGCAGAGAGGAGAACAGTAGCATGAGAGCAGGATGGACAGGGCGCCTGCAGACCCAGAGAGGAAGCTCCAGAGGGCCTGTCCTACACCCCAGGTCTCCCCAGCACCTTCCTCAGTGCCCTTGTGACCTCCCTGTTTTTCAGGCTGTAAATGAGTGGATTGAGCATCGGCGTGAGGATGGTGTAGAAGACGGAGGTGGCCCGGTCTCGCGCTGGTGTCCTGGTGGTGGCCCGCTGCGTGTAGCTAAACATGGCTCCCCCGTAGTAGAGGCCCACCACGGCCAGGTGCGAGGAGCAAGTGGTCAGAGCCTTCTGCTTCCCCTCGGTGGAGGGCATCCTAATCACAGCCGTGACGACCCGGGCATAAGACGTCACGATGACCCCCAGGGGCAGCAGCAGCATAACCACACAGCAGGCATAGATGAGGTCCTCAAAGAGTGAGGTGTCTGCACAAGAGAGGCGCAGCAGGGCAGGGATCTCGCAGAAGAAGTGGTCCACGTCCAGAGAGCCGCAGAACGGGAAGCTGAAGACCACGCCCACGTCCACCACGCCGTCCGCTGCCCCACCCGCCCAGGACGCGGTGGCCAGCAGGGCGCAGGCCTTCCAGCTCATGAGCACAGGGTAGCACAGCGGGTGGCAGACCGCCACGTACCGGTCGTAGGCCATGACGGCCAGGAGGAAGCACTCGGCCCCTCCTGCGGTGACCACCAGGAATGTCTGGGCCGCGCATCCTCCCTGGGAGATGAGCTTACTGTCCCAGAGAAAGGTGGCGGCCGCTTTGGGGAGCACGGTGCACACCATGGTCAGGTCCATGATGGACAGCTGGCTGAGGAAGAAGTACATGGGGGTGTGCAGGCGCCTGTCAGCCCAGGTGAGCAGCAGGAGGAGGGTGTTGCTGGCCACCCCGGCCACGGAGGCCAGAAGGACCAGGGAAAAGAGGAAGAAGTCATATGGAGAGCCGCTGAACAGGCCAGAGAGGACAAAGTCTGGCGGGGAGGTGCGGTTCCACAGCTCCATGGACCTAACCTTGAGAAATAAAAGAGAAAACAAACAAAACTTTCACCTGGCATCTCCATCACACAAAGAAATAAACCTATTTCTTTTATTTTTTTTAATTTCAAAATATTAAGGGGAGGCCAAGCGTGGTGGCTCATGCCTGTAATCCTAGCACGCTGAGAGTCCGAGGTGGGAGGATTGCTTGAGGTCAGGAGTTCCAGACCAGCCTGAGCAAGAGTGAGACCCTATCTCTACTAAAAATAGAAAGAAATTAGCTGGGTGTGGTGGCTTGTGCCTGTCGTCCCAGCTACTCAGGAGGCTGAGGCAGGAGGATTGTTTGAGCCCAAGAGTTTGGGGTTGCTGTGAGCTACCATGACGAGACGGCACTCTAGCCCCGGCAACAGAGCGAGACTCTGTTTCAAAAAAAAAAAAAAAAAAAGTGCATATATATATAAAGGGAGTACAAATATTTTTGGCTACATGGATCGCTTTTGTAATGCTTTAGTCCTGGCTGTAGGTGTTCCCATCATCCAAATAGTGTTCACTGTACCCATTAGGTAGGTTTTTGCCCCCTCTCCCCCCTTGTTTGCTTGATACACCTGTTTCTTCTAAAAGGCAGAGCCCACACTCTAACACAGGCCCTTTCTTTCCTCAGCAGTGAAAACCCATTTCCTCTCAGCCGCTCTCAGGGATTACCAGCCAAGATTTCATTCTTATTTCTCTTAAAGAGGAGGAAACAGGCACAAAGGCACAAGGAGACTGCAGGAAAGAACAGGGTGAGGAGTAGTGGGCAGGTGACTAGCTATAGATTCAGGAAAAAGGGACATAGATTTCAGAGGGCAGGAAAGTGAAGTATTGGAGAACAAGTGAGATGGGGAGGGTGGCAGGTGTACCCGCAAATACAAATCAAAAGTAAGAGGCTTAATCCTCCTTGTTAGAAATAAGGGAAGGGGCTCCTCCTTGCCCCCTCTCTAAGACGTTTTCTGTAGCCAATTTGTAAGTTCTTTCTCTCTGAAATGTATGTAAATATTTTTAAAGCTTTTAAAAGCTAAATAAGTTTCTTGCCAGCTTTCTGACCCCAGGAAGTTCTTTCTCAAGGACCTGAGAGCCAGAAGTCTTTGAAATGAAATCATCAAGGAAGATAGCACCTTCTTCCCCAGTCTCTGGGGGAAGGTAGGAACCTCTGACCAGGGTCAACTCACTGGTAGTTGCAAAACTACCTCCTGTCATAAAGATGTGAGAAGTTTATTTTCTCTTTGGATAAAACCAAATAACTAACAGATCTCCAGATGATCACTGCAATTACCAAGCAAATTTAGGATGAACTATGCAGGACAAATGGTGCTGCCAAATCCTCTTCCTTGAGGACTAGTAACCATTATCTTGAGAACATATATGTAATGGGCTCCATCTGCTTATCGACATAAAAGGCTGAAATTTCTTTCTGTCTGCAATTTCTTAGCAGATTGCTAAGATTCCGCTGTGATGTGCATCACATTCTGGTTTAATGCTTATTCAATAACAAAACTATTTTCTTTCTCGTCTACATTTGTGGAAAGGTTTTCTGGGTTGGAGGAGGTTTTGTTTTAATTCTATTTCCCCAACAGAGGCAGGCATGGCAATAGAGCTCAATGTCAACGCCAAATGCATCAGCAGAACCTCAGAACCTCTGAAGTACCTCTTGGATATATCCCAGCCATCCATCCTACTCTGCTACCTGAACTATGGGGAATTATGAGGACAGCAACTGGGGATAAAGGAAATTAGAAATATTTTACCCCAAAATATATTCTTTGACATAATTTCAGATGGCTACCATGAGTCTCACAGATAGAAGTTACAATGCAGAGCTGTCTTGGAGGAGGTGGGGGGGATGAATTTGCATCCGTAAAGAATGTCCATTAATGCAGCCAGGTCTATCCTAACCTGTTCTAGGAAAGATCAACTGAGATTCTGACACCTTTAAGGGTCTGAAAAGAAACGTTTACTATCTATTCTCTCTGAGGACTGCTACCCATAAAATAACAAGACCACCTTTGCTAAGTCTCTTCCTCTCTCCCTCCCAAAACCCGTTTCTTTGCTTTCAGGCCCTCATTCTTCAAAAACCTCTGTACCTCACTGAAGAGTTGAATCTTCATTCTGAGGGTTCCCATGTATACATGTTAAAGTAAATTTGTCTCTTCTTCCTATTAATCAATCTGCCTCATGTCAGTGATTTTTCAGTGAAGCTTAGGGGCACAAGAGTTTTTGCTCCCTACAGGGACATGCCTGTCTCATAGTCACTGTTACATAGTGCCTAACCTAGGTGGGCACCCAACTGGTTAGAAACAGTGAATGTTCTAATACACATTCACTGAATTTACAAAGGAAGGAATGATCCAGTACTCATTCCACAAATGGTGGGTCTCCAAGGTGCTCTGTTGGAATATGTAGCTTGTGTTTTCTGTGATATCACAGCAAGAATTCAAAAATGTCCTCTATAATGTTGGGCAAAGTGTACATAGTTTCAGTTAGCCAGGAGGAATAAGTTTTTGTGATCTATCATACAGCATGGTATTGTATATTTCAAAATCTCTGAAAGCATAGATTTTAAATTTCTCACCACAAAAAATGGTAAGTTGATAGTATGTTAATTACCTTATTTAACCAATCCACAATATATACACCTATCATAACATCATACTGAACCCCATAAACATATACAATTATTATTTGTCAATTAAAAATAAAATAAAATTTAATTAAATTTAAAACAGAATGTCTCCTAATAGATGCTGGAAAGACTGTCAAAGAGAGGCAAAGACTATGGAAACCATCATGATAGGAGGATATTTATAAACAGAAAGAAAAAAACAAGCATGAAATATCTGGGATCCTACATTCATAACTGGGGTTCTCCATCATGCTTCTGTCTCTAGGACAACTGGGAAGATGTTTAAAAAATGTAGATACCTGAAAAATACCTATGGGGTACAATGTTCACTACTTGGGTGACGGGTACACCAAAAACCCAGATTTCACCACTATACAATGTGTGCATGTAATAGAATTCAACTTGTACCCCCCAAATCTATTAAATTTTTTTTAAATGCAGATAGCTTGGTCTGACCCCCCTGGGGTTCACTGGGTCTGGATGGGGCCTTGTCATACACAGTTTTTAAAAACCTCCCCAGGTGATTCTGATGAGGAAATAGGTTCACACACACTGGTCAGAGCAACCTGTGTGCATAAGTCCATTCTCATGGTGGTAGCATGAGGAAGCTGTCTACAGTCAGAAGATTGTGGAAGCACGTAGAGAAAAGCCTGGGACATAGTGAGACACAGAGACATGCCAATAAAGGAGCCAGACCACAGTGCAGGAAGGGGGATTCCAAGATCAGCACTGGCCAAGGCACAGAGCATGACGACAGACACCACAGCAAGGTGGGCACATGTGTGGGAAGGGCTCAGCAGGTCTGTTCGGCAACTTTGGAATTCTGTCCAGAGCCTGGAGAATGGATGAACAAGAATAGTAATTTTTCACTAGAAAACTAAGATTACCAGTGAAGGAAATTAGAAATATTTTACCCCAAAACATGTCATTTTGACATGCTGAACTGACTGAAGAAGCCTCAAGGTCTCTGTGACCTCCCTGCCCACAATCAGCACTGCTCCCAAAAAGCTATAGTTTCTTTATCTTCTTAAGCTACAGACCCACCTAGAGAACAATTATACTTTTCTTTCCCTCCCTATAAAACCAGGAATGTGACCACACATGTAGAGACTTTAAGAAGGTAATGTCCAGTCTCTTAAACTCCTTCAAATTCCAAAGAGAATTATTTACCAGTTAATCTCTATGCCCCATCCGTTTGTCCTCCGTAGTACCCCTTTATTGCCCCCCAACAGAATTCCTCTTTCCCTTTCCCTTCTTTCCCTTTACTTTACCAGAAAGGCATATAAGCTTCTGAACCCCACTGGGAATTTGAATCTTCATTCTGAGGGTTCCCATGTGTACGTTAAATAAATTTGTATCTTTTTCCTTCTATTAATCAATATGCCTCAGATCAGTGATTTTTCAGCAGACCTTAAGGGGCAAGAGGCTTTGCTCCTTACACTGGCTTCCTGGTTTCCAATACTGACAACAGTTGTCACTTGGCAGCAAGGAGATGTCTCTCCTTGTCCAGGCCGACTCTCTCCAGAAAGCCTGAAGTGGAAGCCTGAAGTCAAACCAACTCCTCCCAATTCCTGGTCCCCTTCAGTCCTTCATCTGTCAGGTCCTCCCTCACCCCCTCAGCACTTACCATCCCCTGCTGCTCCCTCAAATTCACCTACCACCCCACCCTGTGAGTCCAGTCCTTAGGGCAAGGCTTGAGCAAGGGGCAGCCTGGAAGAGGCTCCTTACACACACTGCCCCCTGCCCCAGAGCTCCAAATACGAATTTATGGACACAACCATCCAAGACAGTCTTCTGTTTCTTAAGAAACTGACAATGAGCTCATGTCCCAGGTTTGTGCCTCTAGTTACAGAGCAGATGTCTTGGGATACCCAGTTCAGCTCGTAATGAGCCCAGGGAATAGACAGAAGCTCCACAGCAAGAAGAAAGCCAAAATTAATGATTGGCTTTGGGACAAAGTTCATTCCCCATAGCCCGGCTCTGAAAAACACTCCAGATTCCCAGCTAAATGAAGGAAAGATGTCCCACCCATGGGACATCCTCTGACATACCCACCTGCACTTTCCTAAGAGGAGTCTTCACCCTGTTGGGGCTCAGGACACACCACCCCAAAGTAGGGCTATCAGAGACCAGAATATGCCACCCCAAAATATAGTTGTTTGGCATATTTTAAGCTCGTTATTCTGAGAAACTGCAGACACATGAGTAGCTCTGCAAAGTTACCCTTTGTAAAAGAAATTGCATCTATAAAGGAAATCTACATCAGTAAAAGTGTCTGTGTCGGGAAAAGGGCTGCTGCAGACAACTTTTACTACCTGAGAAATTTATCCGCATAACAAGCCAAGCTTTATTCTTCATATATTTCCTCCACTCACCCTCCCATAACTCTGTCCCCTACCCAAGCCCCAAACCCCTATTCTTTCCTATAGCTCAGCATGCTATAACCTTCAATCATCTGGCCCTCCTCAAGTTTCGTATTTTGTGGGACTCCCATGCACTCATATGTAATTAAATACGGCTTTTCTCCTGTTAATCCATCTTATGTCAATTTAACTTGTAGCCCCATCAAAGATAGTAGGAGGGTCAAGGAAAGCCACTATTTTCTCCCCTGCTACTCTCACCTTGCCCAAGGAAGGTGGGAGAGAACAGGACCCCCCTGAGGGTCAGAATGAATATCTTTCCACACTCTGGGAGTGTTGTTAATGGATGGTGGGAAGTGGAGCCTGGTCAGTGATTCTGGGAACCTTGTCCTCAATTTATGTCTTCTACTTTTAGGCACTCAATCATTGGTCGTTCACTGTTCATTCAAAACATAATTGTTGAGCACTGTGGAAACAAATGAAAGCCAACCAAACAAGAAAATCAAGGGAGTCGGCCACCATCACTTGCATTTTGGCAGAGACTCAAAGGCAGACAGAGAACTAGCAAAGCTTTCAAGTGGAAAAAAGAGAGCCTTCAGGTATGCTCTGATTGGAGGCTCTTGGTGTGGAGGAGCTGGAAGCTGGCTAACTAGAAGCCAGCTAGGGATGCATATTTGGCTTTGTCAACCCAAAATAAGTGACTGAGGTAAAGATCTCAATGGAGGTTTATTAAGCCAAAGTTGAGGATGCACACAGGAAAAACACCAACCACAGACAAATCTCGTTATTTTTCTAGGGGAATTTAGAAGTTTTAGTATTTAAAGGGGAGTAGGGCATACAGAAAGAAAAAAAGTGGGAGGAGATAGTGAGACAGAATGGTTACATTCTTGGGAGACCCAAGAAAATCTACATTTTACATGAGATAAGGCAAATGTTAGAAGAGAAGAAGGGAGTGAAAGAAGCATCAATTTTGTAGACATCCTTGGGTAGGTGGGATCCTGTCTTGTCTCTGTTCTGCACCTATAAAGATAAACTTGTAATTCATTTTTAGTGTGGAATTGAAAATAGTTTTAGGAGCTAGACATATACCCTACAGACCTAAAGTTACAATTTGCAGGGCCTACCTTATGGGATGTCAGCAAGGAATTTCCTTAATAAATGATTTGCAGAGCCAGTCCTTCACAGATGCCTGAGGCCTTTACCTTCCTTTTGCATAAGCATTTGCTTTGGGAGGGGGCGGTCCTGACATTTTTATTTTTGTTTTATTTTTTACAGCTTTCTCTGGTTGATCCTAAGATTGAAGAAGGGGAAAATATTTTAAAAGCTTGCAGTTATTAATCAAGTCCTAGATGTGTTGTACTGACTGTTACAGAAGTTATTGTTTAGCTTCATGGATTATTCCTAAAGATAGCAGTATGACTTTCTACAAGTATGACATAGCAGACTTGTTTCCTGGACTGTTTATTGTAGATAACGAGGTAGGTTTCCTGAGCAGGTTGCTACAGATTGTGGGTCAGAGTTCTACCTTTATGTATGGTCTAGCCATTGTCTGATTGTATTTTAAATCTCTCAGCACCTATAAATGTAAAATAAAAATGAATGATCAGGCCAGGAAATGGAACCTCATAATTTTCTTAAAATTATAAATGAGGTTGTAGCCTGGAGAGGTGGCTCATGCATATAATTTCAGTGACTCAGGAGGCTGAGATGGGAGGATAGCCTGAGGCCAGGAGTTTGATACCAGGCTCAGCAACATAGCGAGACCCCCGTCTTTTTTTTTTTTTTTTTTTTTTTTTGAGACAGAGTCTCATTCTGCTGACCCAACTAGAGTGCTGTGGCATCATCATAGCTCACTGCAACCTCAAACTCCTGGGCTCAAGCAATCATCCTGCCTCAGCCTCCCAAGGTAGCTGGAACTACAGGTGCAGACTACTATCCCTGGGTAATTTTTTCTATTTTTGGTAGAAATGGAGTCTCACTCTTGCTCAGACCGGTCTCAAACTCCTGGCCTCAAGCAATCCTCCCACCTGGTACTCCCAGAGTGCTAGGATTACAGGTATGAGCAACCATGCTTGGCCAAGACCCCTTCTTTATTTTAATTTTTTATTTTTTATTTTTAAAGATTAGTCAAGTGAAGCAGCAGGAGTGGAGAAAAAAAACCCTTCTTTTAAAACCAATAGCTAGGCATGGTGACGGTATTAGGGAAGCTGAAGCAAGATGATTGCTTAAGTCCAGGAATTTGAGGCTGCAGTGAGCTGTGATCACACCACTGCACTCCATAAAAACCCAAAAGGACAGGGTTTGGAGAGCTTCTAGGTGACACAAGGAGACCCTGTCTCTAAAAGAACAAATAAGTAAATGAGGTTGAGTACCTTTGGGTTTGCTTAAAATTATTTTTCTGTAAATGCCTGTTTCTATGTTTAAAACATTTTTAAAACAGTAGTTCTCAGTCTCCACATATGTTGCAAATATTTCATTTCCCTTTATGTCCTTTTACTTTGTGTGTGGTATGCTTTAGCTATATATACATAAGTTTTAAATATTTATGTGCTCAAAATTATTTCTTTATAGCTCCTAAGAAAGGCTTTCTCTCCACACCAAGATTGATTTAAAAAACGTCTTCTCATACAGATGCAAATGTCAATGAAGACATGAGAGAAAAAACACATTGTTTTTTCCTATTCTCTCACTCCACACAACAATCAACACAGAAGACTTCTGTGACCAAATATGTGCAGGGTTTCTCCCTACACAGTATACAAGCAATCAGTTCTGCAGTGACACCAGCTGGGTATCTGCCAATTAAATTCTGACTCTATCTACTTGGACATAGAGTCAGATCCCACAGGTTGGGGCTCAGTTCCACAAGACTGGCCCCACTTCTGATGCTAATTGCAAACCCAGGGGATTTTCCCTATGCTTCTGACTGACCAGCTATAAACTGTGGTTCTCACAATGCTCCCCTTGGGTTAAGTTAATTTGCTAGAGGGGCTCACAGAACTCAGGGAAACACTTACTTACATTTACTGGTTTGTTATAAAGGATATTACAAAGGATACAGATAAAGAGATACATAGGGTGAGGTATGGGGGAACGGGCACCAAGCTTCCAAGCATAACAGAGGGAATGGCCTGAAAAAAGAAAATGGCAAAAATTTTCTGTCTCTTTAAAACTTCCCCCACTCTTGGAGGAATGAAACCTGCATCCCTGCCTAGGGTCAGTGGTTGGGAGGGGCAGGGAGAAGGCCTTTTGTTCTTACTTCCCAGGCTGGAGACAGCCTCCCAGGTGGTGCTTTGTCTTTGGCAGAGGTGGGATGATTAGAATAGCCTAGAACTGAGAGACCCTCCCTTTAAAAGCTCTGTTTTTCTGCCTATGGGCAACAAATTTGGATTTTGAGATGAGAAGGTCTACCATTTTTCCTCCTTTTCTGGCAAAGTAATAAACTTCTCTTTCCTTCTCAACCACTTGTCCACATTCTTCTGAGTTGGCTTCATGCACAAGTGCTGAGTTTTTGGTAACACAAGCCCTTCCTGGATGTGCCACCTTTGGGACCCTCCATGTGTCCAGCTATCCAGAAGCTCTGCGATCTATGTCTTTGGGCGTTTCTACAGAAGCTTCATGATGTGGACATGACTGATTAAATCATTAGCTGTTGGTGGTCAACTTGACCTTCAGCCCCTCTCTCCTTCCCAGAGGTTGGGATGGGGCTGAAAATCCCAACCCTCTCACCTTGCCTTGGTCTTTCAGGTGAACAGCCCACATCCTGAAGACACCTAGGGGCTGCCAGAGCCACCAGTTAACTCATTAGCATACAAAAAGACATCACTTCAGAGATTCTGGGGATTTTAGTAGTTGTGTGCCAGGAAACGGGGTCAGAGACCAGGTATGTATTTCACAATGTCACAAGAGGAAATCAAGGCAGAACTGCTGGGGTTTTCCTAGCTCCTTCTGCTGAAAGGGTGTAGAAGGAAGGACACCCCAGCAGCAAAGGCCACATACAGCACACAGATCTTTCCCCAAATACCATCCCCCACTGAAAGAACCAAGCTCTTTGGAGAAATAGTTGATTCTCCAGCTGGGGCACAGAAGGTAAAAAAAGAGGCCTGAAACATTATGGTGTGCCAAGAAAGTCAAGAAGTGATTTTGAAAAATGATGGTGTATGTTGAAAAGACAGGCATAACCTGAAGGGCTCCCTCTGGCCAAATCTGGGAAAACTTGACCATCAAAATAAACAACGGTAATAATTGATTATAGCTCACTGAATAAAATATGAATCTATGAGTCCATACTAATCACAGATAAGTAAGTAAATAAATGAGGAAGAAGGGAAAGCTATTCCTTACGGTAGAATACTGACTAATGATAACCTTCTGATCACATTTGACAGTAAACAGGCTACAAAATTAATCTGCCTTGGGGAGGTCTTGTGACTGAAGGGTGTCATTCTGCCCTTGAGTAAAGAATCTTACTGTAAATTCCTTAAATTGATGTATTGATCACTGTAGAACCCACAGAGACTAAACAGGATGGTGATTTAAGATTAGCTGTATGTGAAGGTCTACTGATTATCCTGAACATAGATTTTTTTTATGTAATCTGTAACAAGATTAATTGTAACTTCTACATTGTACTCTCCAAAGAAAAGAGGACAACTCCAGTATGAACAAGGAGTACCCCGCTCTTCTTCCTCCTCCTCCTCTTCTTCTTCTTCTTCTTTTCTTTTCTTTTCTTTTCTTCTTCTTCTTCTCCTTCTCCTTCTTCTCCTTTTCATTTCTTTTCTTTTCTTTTCTTTTCTTTTCTTTTCTTTTTTTTTTTAAAGACAGAGTCTCACTCTGTCACCCAGGCTGGAGTGCAGTAGTATAATCATAGCTCACTGCAGCTTCAAATTCCTGGGCTCAGGCAATCCTCCCACCTCAGCCTCATGAGTAGCTGGGACTACAGGTATGTACCACCACCTGGCTAATTTTTTCTATTTTTTGTAGAGTCAGGGTCTGGCTATGTTTCTCAGACTAATCTTGAACTCCTGGCCTCAAGCGATCCTCCTGCCTCCCACCTCTGCCTTCCAAATTCTGCGATTGCAGGCGTGAGCCACCATGCCTGGCCTCCCCCTGCCTTTTTAAAATTTCTTATAAAAGCCTTTCACCTTGTGACAGACTGTGAAACACCCCCAATTCTGTTGGTGTGTCTTCCCAGGTCAATCCTCACATTTGGCTTCCAGTAAGCCTCTATCAAATTATTTCTGCCTCAGCAGCCTTAATTTTGATAGACACTAATAAATACAGAAAAAATGGGCTTAGAAAAATCACCATTTTGCAAGCATCATTGTAAAACTAGTTCAAGAAAGAATGGGTGGGTGCTAGAAATGGAGGGGAGGGTGAAGGGCTCAAACAAATATAAGATGTTTCCATGGCCTCAAAATATCTCTACATAACTACTTACAGTAATTACAAAAGGAAGAAGTAAGCATATAGTGGAGAAACCAGAAAATACCTTAGCCAAGTGGTCAAAGTTAACATCAACAACAGTGAAGGAGCAAAAGGAGAGCATGTGCTTAGAATGGGATTCTCTGAGAAGTCCACATCACTTGCTCAGTCCTTATTCTAAGAAAAACACACTGCCTGAATCTAATCATGAGGAATCAGAGAAACCCAAGTGGTGGCCATCCATTAAAATCATAGGCCTTCATTCTTCAAAGAGGTCAACATCATGAAAAACAAAGTCTAAGGAAGCGTTCCAGTTTAACAAATAACTATGACAGCTACATGCAATACATGGCCCTATTCTGGGGTGGAGGGTGAGTGGTGCTAAAGAGAACATTATTGGGACAGTTAATGAAACTGGAACATGAACTATACATTAGAAAAACACTGTGGCAATGCTAACTTTCCTCCCGTGCTGTGATTATGTAAGGGACTTTCCTTTTTCGAAGTGTTAGCTGGTTTAGGGATGAAGGGGCATGAGGTTCGCAACCTGCTTTCCAATGAATGGTTCAGGGGAAAATTAAATATGTACATACATGAGAGTGAGAAGGAGACAGAGACGGGTAGTATGATGGAGCAAGTGCTCCAAAATAGTTTTAAAATTGTAAATCTGGGTAAAGTATATACATTCCTGGTACTATTCTAGCAAATTTTCTGTCTGAAATTATTTCAAAACAAAATGGGGGAAAAATCGTCTCTTTGCTTTCCTTGTACAGTTTCACTGTTAACACAAATTTTAGATCTTAAATGCACTCAAAATTTTGGAAATAGAGTGTGAGATAAAAACCTTTCTTTTCACCTTTTCCCTATTTTATTTTTATATTTTTGGTCATTTGCCACCAGATACCATATCAGCCATTTGAAAGGGGAGGAGGAAGAATCAAGAGGTGAATTAGACGCCAGCTCTTACAAGGTCCTGTTAACTTTGTGTGAATTAAACCATTTGCTCCCGGTACAGGCCAGCCCATGGACCAATGGAGAATGGTCGGGTAAGGTTAGGGTCAGGCTAAGCTCAGAAATTCTCCAAATGCATATTGGAACTGAGAATAGGATAAAGGCAGATTTCAGACCCCATAGTAACAGGTTATTATTGATGAAGAAATTAACACTAGCCCTGGTCCCCTCCCAGGGCCCAAGACTGCGCAGCTGCCGTACTCCTCCTCTTGAGTCTCCACGTGGGCTCCGAGTCAGCCCCACCCAGGTCTCCTCCCGCGCCCTCAGGGCCTCCGGAGGAGGCCGCGGCCGGAGGTCCTGGCCCCGGGCGCAGCGGGGCAGGCGGGCAGCTGGTGCATGGGGGCTGCCGGTCCCATGAAGGGCACTGACAGCGCCTCCAGCAGGAGCCTGCCCTCCACCGGCTGCCATCCGGGCAGGGACCCAGGACAGAGGCGAGGCCGTCGCCTACCATCTGCAATACCCAGAGCTCTGCCCAGTGCCTCAGGGGTGAATGAGGGCTTCCAACTGGGCCACCCTCAGCTGGAACTGAGGCTTCGGCTTCACCAAGGGTGGTAGTTCCGCAGGCTGAGACGTTTGATTACTTACAGGCGAGATTAGATGGAAATTATGTATCAAGCAGCTTCCAGATGCCAAGCGCCATGGGAAACTACTAATATTCCTTGCCAGCTGTAACCTCTGTCTTGGCGGAGAGCGCTCACAGCAAGCGGTAAGAATTCAGGTTTTCCACTTTCCCCTTTTCATTGCTCCCTGGTTTTCCAGGCCTGGACCTCATTCTCTCCAGTCAGGACCAGACATCAGCATCATCTGGTCTCAGAGAGGAGGGGCTGCATCCTTGGACGCTCCCCAGGCTCTGGCTGTGGGTAGACCTAGCAGCAGAAAGCATGTATGTGCCTGTGTGGACTCAAATAAAATCCCAAGGCTCCCCCACTGGCTGGCTGAATGGACCCCTCTTGGCCAAGGACATATCCTAAAACTAAATTGCCTGCCAGGAGGAGGGAGGTCAGACATGCCTCATCATGCCCCCTCCTTTCTCAGAGACATCCTTTGTAACCCATTAACAGGCCTGAGGGGATGCAAGACAGACCTGCAGGTCCTCCATTTACACAACAAATATATGTCCGGTGGCATTATTACAGCAAGTGTCACAGCGGGGTGGGGGAGGTCCCCGAGGACAAACCAAGCAGCACACGGGGAGTCAGAGAATCAAGGTTTATTCACCAGCGGGCTCAGAGGTGGTCTCGCCACCAAATTCTGAACCATGTCTACCTGATTTTTCCCACTTTTATTAAGTTGGGGTGGCCTGAGGGGTGGGGTCTCAGGTGGCTAAGATAAATAGGTTAGTTGATGTGTCAGGTAATAGGTTAGTCTTATGTTGATGCAGGTCTTCCATGAGGGGTGGGGGTCTCAGGTGGCTGATGGAGGTTTTCCTTATCATTTCCCCTTTGATTCCCTTATATATCTACTATAGGGCATCATTTTCCAGTGGCGATAGCCTCGTAAGGCCAGTATGTGAGCTGTTGCTCTCACGGTTACAGTTGTCTTTACGAATTTTATAACCATGCTTAGTATGCAGGGGCCTGTATTGGTGCCAGTCCAGTATTTCTTTCCCCACTGTGGCACACCTGAGCCTGACTATAGCATGTCTTTGGCATGTAGGTGCGGACTGTGAAACCTCTCGCAGTGCAGAAGCCTGGAGTAATCCCGTTAGTGGAGGGAATCCAAGTCCTAGCATAACAAGCCTCAGAGCAGGGTTTCTCTGCCACAGTTGTTAGGGCGAGTGCCCCAACCAGGAGGACGGTAGGGACTGAGGCAGCAGCAGAATCCTATAATGAGCCAAAATACCACAGTTAGAGACGCCCTCTGCAGTCCAGTCCAATCTTTTGGAGCTACTGAGAAGAGTCCAATCCCCAGTAAGGTCACTACAACCCCAGTGAGGGCCAGGGCCAGTGGTCCCATTTACTCCTGTTCAGTCCCGGGTGTGGCTGTCCTCGTTGGCAGACTGTTAAGCTGGATCTTCAGCGGGTTCCGCTGGTCCTGATGTGCAGCCCAGAGGTCAGTTTCCTTGTCTGGTTCGGTCTTTTTCACCCGGGAGTGGTGGATCCACGGAGTGATACCTGCAACTTTAACAGCAGTGGGAGTAACTAGTATTACAGTATGGGGACACTTCCAGGTGGGCTCTAGGGGTGTTCTTTTCCAGTCCTTTACCCAGACTAGATCCCCAGGTTGGTGGGGGTGGACAGGGTGACCCAAGGTGATAGGGGTTTTTTCTAGGACGGTGTGGTGGCTATGGAGCATAGTTTTGGCTAAGCCTTGGAAGTGTGTGTTTATATTCAATTCCCCTAGTTGTCTAATGTCTCTCCTTAATTGCTTGATGAGTGGGGGAGGTCTACCGAATAGAATTTCAAAGGGTGAATATCCTGCGGGCCCCGGTGTGCACCTGACTCAGAACAGGGCTAGGCTTAGCATGTCTACCCAGGGTAATTGTGTTTCCTGACATAGCTTTGCTAGAGTGGTCTTGAGGGTCCTGTCCATGTGTTCTACTTTCCCTGAGCTCTGTGGCCTGTAGGCTGTATGTAGTTTCCATTTGATTCCTAGTGCCTTGGTGAGGGTTTGCGTGACCTCCGCAGTGAAGCTTGGTCCGTTGTCACTGCCAAAGGAGAGTGGGAGACCGTACCTGGGGATGATTTCTCTCAATAGAAACTTTGCCACTTCCCTGGCCTTCTCGGTCAGGGTAGGGACTGCCTTGACCCAGCTTGAGAAGGTGCATATCACTACCAGCAGGTAATTATACACCCGACATGGTTTTACTTCTGTGAAATCAAGTTCCACATCCTCGAACGGAGAGGTTCCAGTGTACTGAATTCCTGGGGCGGTCTCGGCCAGACCGCTGCATTGTTTTTAGCGCAGGTCTGGCAGCGGGCACTGACTGCTGCTGCGATGGATGGAAGTTTGGCGATGTAGTAGTACCGGGCGAGTGGCTGCGTGAGGGCTGTTTTCCCTAAGTGAGTCAGGTTGTGATGTCGGGAGTCAATAGAGTATGCTAATTTACTGGGGATAAAGATGTTATGGTTTTGTAGGTGCCACCAGCCGTTTGCGTCCTTCTTGGCCTTTTCCTGCTCTGCCCACTGGTTCTCTTCTGGAGTATATTTTGGTTTTTCAGGCCACTTGGGTGCCAACAAGATTTGGCATTGGGTTGGAGTGTTGTCCTCTGGACATTCTTGGGTGGCTGCATTTTTGGCTGCTTGGTCTGCCAGGCGATTGCCGGTGGCAATTGGGTCTGTGCCCTTTTGGTGCCCTCAACAGTGGATGACCGCAATTTCTTTTGGCTCCGAAACTGCCTCCAGCAGTTGGAGGATTTCATCCCTATTTTTGATCTTTCCACCTGCAGTCAGCAGTCCCCTCTCCCTGTATATTGCCCCGTGGATATGTATTGTGGCAAAGGCAGGCTTAGAGTCTGTGTATATGGTTGCCTTCCTACCCCGGGCATGCCTGAGGGCTTGGATGAGGGCCCATCGCTCTGCCCTTTGTGCCGACCACCCTTGGGGCAAAGGGGCTGACATGATGACCTCATCGGCTGTGGTGACTGCGAAGCCCGCCAGTCATTTCCCATTCTGGATAAAACTCCTGCCATCCGTGTAGAGTTCTAAGTCTGGTGCCGGAAGAGGACTATGTTTCAGATCTGGCCGGCTGGCATAGACCTCTTCTACCGCCTCGGTGCAGTCATGATCCAGGGCCCTGGCTCGGTGGGCAGGAGGGTGGCGGGATTCAAGGTCCGCACAGTCTCCAGGGTGACCCGTGGATTTTCACACAGTATTCCTTGGTACTGCGCTAACCGGTTGCTTGAGAGCCACGGGTGCCCTGAGGTGTTTATTAGAGATATCACTGTATGAGGGACTTGCACATGGAGGTTTCGTCCCAGTGTGAGTTTGTTTGTTTCCTTGACTGGCAGGACGGTGGCCACTAGTGTGCGGAGGCAAGGTGGCCATCCTGCTGCTACCGGATCTAATTGTTTTGACAAGTAAGCCACTGGTCTCTGCCATGGGCCCACAGTTTGAGTCAAAACCCCCAGAGCCACTTGTTTCTTCTTGTGTACAAACAGGTTAAAGTCTTTGGTGAGGTCTGGTAGCCCTAGTGCGGGGGTTCTTTTTAGTTAGGCTTTTATTTCCTGGAAAGCCCTTTCCTGGCTCTCGGTCCATTCCAATTCTTTGTTTTCAGGCCCGAGTAGGGCCTCGTACAGAGGCTTGGCCTTTAGGGAGAAACCTGGGATCCAGATGCAGCAGAATCCAGCCGCGCCGAGGAATTCCCTGCGTTGTCTCTGACTGGTCGGTCTGGGAGTTGCACAGATGGTGTACTCCCACTCGAGGCCCAGCGTCCGGCGCCCCTGAGTGATGTGGAAACCGAGGTACTTCCCCTGTTGCCTGCAGATCTGTGCCTTTTTCCAGGAGACCTTGTATCCTTTGTCAGTGAGCAGTTGGAGCAGCCACTGGGTTCCCCAGTGACAGTCTTCTCTGGATGGGCTCGCTAGAAGGAGGTCATCGACATACTGTAGAAGTGTGCAGCGGGTTTCTTCTGGCGGAAAGGAGATGAGGTCAGTGGCTAGAGCCTCCCCAAACAGAGTTGGTGAATTTTTTTTTTTTTTTTAAGGCTGGTCAAGTGGAGCAGTGGGAGTGGAGAAAGAACAAAGGAATCTGTAACTGGTTGTGATCAATTAGTTGTAAACACCACTGCACTTGGACCAACCGAGTTGGTGAATTTTTAAATCCCTGCAGTAGTGGCGTCCAGGTCAGCAGCATTTTCCTTCTAGTCTGAGGATCCTCCTACTTGAAGGCAAACAGGGGCTGGCTCTTCGGAGTGAGCCGCGTGCAGAAGAAAGCATCCTTTAAGTCCAGGCAGAAGAACCAGGCAGCATCAGAAGGAACGAGGCCCAGCAGGGTGTATGGATGCAGTATCACCGGATGGAGAGTCACTGTGGCCTCATTAATCAGTCGCAAGTCTTGGATGGGCCAGTATCCACCTCCGTTGGGCTTTTTGACTGGCAGGAGGGGAATGTACCATGGGGATTGGCATGCCACCAAAATCCCCTCCCACTTAAGCCTATCGATGTGTTCCTGAATTCTCTCTCAAGCCTCCCTGGGGATGGGGTACTGTCGTCTCCTGGTCGGTTGGGCTCCCGGTTTCATCTTGATCACCAGGAGTGCATCTTGGTGTGCAAGACCAGGGGTGTTGTCCGCCCATACCAACGGAAAGTCCTGCTGGAAGTCAGGTGGGTTCTGTTCCTCTTTGACCTTGTCGTATAGCTTCCATTCCAATTCCCGGGGCCAGGATGACCACCGTTATGAGAGTCTCTGGGGCACTGAGCATGAGGCTCACGGTCCCTTCTGGGTGGAAAGTGATCTGGGCTTCCAGTTTGCTCAGGAGATCTCGACCTAGGAGGGGTATGGGGCAGTCTGGTATGTATAGGAATTCATGTCTTATCTGGTGGCCCCCCATCTGGCATATTCGGGATTGGCAGAAGGGTCGAGCTCCTCAAGTTCCAGTGGCTCCCACAATGGTGGTTTCCTGCTTTGTAAGTGGAGCCACTGGGGTTGTTACCACCCAGTGTTCTGCCCCAGTGTCCACCATGAACGTTATTGGTCGCCCCCCCCACTTCCATTATGACCATAGGCTCCTGGGGTCCAAGAGTCAGAAAACCCAGTCAGTCCTATTCTGAGTCGACCCCAGTGAGACCGATGAGGTCCCAGGTCTCCAGCTTCTGCTGGAAGCCCCTGGGCGGGTTCCTGTTTGGCGGTGGGTGGTTTCTTTTGTTGGTACATTCATGCTTCCAGTGACCAAACTCCTTACAATAGGCATACTGGTCAGGCTTCAGGGTCCCTCCTCTCCGGGGTCCTCCTTCCCGTGACAGGCCAGGTCTCTTGGCTGGGTCAGGTCTTCTGAGAGCAGCAGCCAGGAGAGCAGATTTCTGTTTCATTTTCCTGTCATTCTCCCTCTGGGGGGCCTGGTCTCGATTAACATAGACCTTTTGGGCCACTTCCATCAGCTGCGTGATGTTCATTCCTGCAAACCCGTCAAGCTTCTGGAGTTTCCGTCAGATGTCAGTGTAGGACTGCCCAACAAATGCGGCATTCACCATCTGCTGATTTTCAGCCTCCTCTGGGTCAAAGGGTGTGTAGACTCAGTAGGCCTCACAAAGGCACTCATAGAATTGCCTTGGTGATTCCTCTGGCTTCTGGGTGATCAGAGCAACTTTGTTCATGTTGGTTGGTTTTCTGGCTCCCTCCCGGACCCCATGAAGGAGAGCTTCCCAATACCTTCCGAGTGCCTCTCGTCCACTCGGGGAGTTGAAATCCCAATCCAGGTTGGTCTCCGGTGTTATTCTCTGTGCTCACTGCTCCACATCTAAGGTCCTTGCTGGAGCCTGGTCCTGGAGCCACCTCTGGGTCCCAGCTACAATCTGGCATCCTTCTTCCATGTTAAAAAGGGTCAAAAGGAGCTGGCAGCAGTCTTCCCAAGTGGGGCGGTGGGTCTGAAAGATGGATTCCAGGAGGTCAGTGAGGGCCTGAGGCTTTTGGAGTATGCCGGGGTGTGGTGCTTCCAGTTCAGAAGGTCAGTGGTGGAGAAGGGCTGGTAGGACAGGACTGGCTGCCCTAGCTGAACGGACCCATTATCCATGACCTGCATCGGACCTCACACCTCACACAGGGGCATCTGGAGGGCTGAAGTTGGGGTCTGAGCTGACCGTAGCTGGTGGATGATGGGAGTGTCGGCACCTGGTTGGTCTGGAACTGGTGGCAGGGAGACTGATGGTGGCAGGGTGTCTGGTGGATTTGGGGGTACTTCAGGAGATGTCACAGTAGGGTTGTAGAGCAGTGGCAGTGGATCCTCTTCAAGAGCTTCTGGTAGATGGGTTTGGACAGTTTGGAGTCTATGGTCCTTTGGGCCACAAAAACCCTGCTCTGTCCCTTATTGGGACAGAACCAGACCCAAGGGGGCATGATCTGAGCACTCTCTATCCATGAATCTATGTAAGCGAACTGGTCGGGGTGGCCAGGAGTCCCAGTCATGATTCTACAAACTTCTCACATAGTGGGGAGCTCTAAGGTTCCTGTTGGGGGCCAGTCGACCCCAAACGTGGGCCATTCATGTTCACAGATGGCCCTAAGTCTGCTGGGACTCAGTGTGATGCTGTAATCTCCCATGAAACTCTTCTTAAAGTTCTTTAACATACATTTAAGGACTATAGTCTTAGATTCTATGCTACCCATCCTAGACCCTTGGACAGTGTTGCAGCTTAACAGACAAAGAGGGAGGGGTTTTCTCAGGTGTCTGCCTGGCTGCATCCCTCATTGGAACTTAGGCGCGTCTTGGCGAAGGTGTGCCTGTATAAACCCTGGCTGTGTCACTCCCTTTAGGGGAGTGAATCACCGTTATGCCATATGACGCCACCGCAGAACCGCAGGACAGGGCCATCTCAGGTTCTGTAGCCATAGCCATGGAACCACAGTCACTCTTCACTCACTCACTCACACAGGCAGAGGTTACACATTCCTGCCCTGGGAATTCCCTGCACTTAGGAGTGATCAAGCTCCTCTTCCGTCATCTGACGGGGCTGACTTGGAAGGGTCCCGGGACCTTACCTGGTCCGATGCCTCCAGACCTGATTTGACTTGTCTGTCCCTCCAGCATGTCCAGGCGAGTTCAGGACCCCACGGCTGGCAGGAGCTCCTGAGGAATGAAGATATTCTGCAAAATGGCGGTTGGCGCCGGTTCTCTTCTATCGCTAAGGTCCCACCAGTCGCTGCGCCCGTTCCTGAACTAGTGGCTTCAAGGGGCCAGCACGGTCAGTTTTCCTGGTCAGTGAACCAAAATGTTACACAAAGTGTTACAGTGGGTGGTCCCCAGGACAAACTGAGCAGCACACGGAGAGTCAGAGAATCAAGGTTTATTTGCCTGAGGGCTCAGAGGGGTCTTGCCACCAAATTCTGAGCCCTGTCTACCTGATTTTTCCCACTTTTATTAAGTTGGGGTGGTCCAAGGGGTGGGGTCTCAGGTGACTAAGGTAAATAGGTTAGTTGATGTGTCAGGTAATAGGTTAGTATTATGCTGATGCGGGTCTTCCGTGAGGGTTGGGGTCTCAGGTGGCTGATGGGGGTTTTTTCTTATCAGCATGTCTCTGATTAACAGAGCTCTTTATGTTAAAACATTCCAAGCCTTTAGACAAAGCTTCATGTCTTTAACCAATTACAAGTCAAAGAATCTTTAAACCAACCTATAACCTGTAATCCCCACCCCCCTTCGAGGTGGCCCACCTTTTCGAGCCAAACCAATGTATGTCTTCCACGTGTTGATTTATGACTTTACCTGTAACCCCTGTCTCCCTAAAGTGTGTAAAACCAAACTGTAACCCAACCACAGTGAGTTTATTTGCTCAAGGCTTCTTGGGTGTGGCTCCAGGTCATGGTCCTCAAATTTGGCTCAGAATAAATCTCTTTAAAATTATTTTACAGAGTTTGGCTTCTTTTCCATTGACAAGATTGGTGTCCAGATGTGGGGCTCAGAGAAGACACAGGACCACTGAAGAAGTAGCCCAAAATCACCACCAGGTACCGGCATAGCCCTTTTGGGCTCTCTGACTCCAAGCTTCTCCTTTGGCAAAACTGGTAAGTCCTCCTGAGCTCTGAACCTCCTATTTTTGGCTGATGGTCTTGTTTTACTCTGAGCTGGTTCTTTTCCTAGGAATTGTTGTTTGGGATCCTAACTTAGATTTGGAGGTATGTTCTAAAGTGTCTTCCTCATTGTCTTTTATCCTAAAATTAATCTCAATTGGTTTTTCTGTGCATTTGGGAAAGAGGAAACTGAACTGTCTTGTTTGTAGATAAATGAGAGACTGAGTTCCTCAGCCCGAAGAGAAGGGGCATCTTACTCCTCCCAGCCTTGGCAGCCCGAGGTGACTGGGGTCCTCAGCAGGAGTTGCCTTGGGCGATTCCCCAAGGCACGAGTGGCCCTATAGGGAACCCCCACAACAAATTAATTAAAAGAAGGTCATCCAGGAAATGCATATAAGAGCTGATCATTCAAGCGTTTTGAGCCCTCAGGGAGATACTAGACCTCCAAGAGAGAAACTGAGACGTAAGAGGGTGGGACCGACTCAGTGGTGAAACATTGAGGATCGCCACCCACAATCAGCACACCAAATCCATAACACCAAATCCTAACTACAGTTTGGTTACTTCTATTAAAGAAAAATGAGAAACAAATCCTTTAAAAATGAGGAAAAACAAGGAGAATGACCCCCATTGGGCACCCCAGTTGGCTTGTGGAACCTCTACTTGCAAATATTTTTGTAAATGAAAAGATTCAAAGGCATGCCAGGTTTTCTAGGCCTCCAGCTGGTTATAGCTAATTCTTGTGCACAAGTTTTTACCAAAGGCCAAATTACGTCAAGGAAAATTCAGAACTCAAATGGTCGACCTACCGCTATAGAGTTAAAATGTCTCTCAAGCTATTTCTCTTTTCTTTTCTGGCTACTCTAAAACCTGCTAACTTCTTCTATTGATGTTAAGAGAACTCATTATTTATGGGTGTTTACAATTGAAAGGCTACCTGGAGATCCTGCAGCCAGTTCTAGCTAAAATGCAAACATTGAAAACTCATTTTAAACTGAAGAAAAAAAAAGCACTGGGCGGCCAGTCTACAGAACACACCTGCGGGTGCCTGCAGGTGCAGTTCCTTCCATTTTGACTGATGGAACCTCAAGTACTGAAACTGTTTCCCCTGGTCCCGCCTCAGTGAGCCAGGTGTGCCAGCAGCACCTTAGAGCAGGGGTTGCTCAGGCCAAGAGTGAGACTGACTTTTGTCTTAGAAGTGTGGAGAGGGGACAACATTTCCTTGCTGCTGATGTGGATCCTGGCTGCCCAGATGGCTCCGGGGCATTTTCCCAGCATCCTACTGAGCAGGAGCTGAGGGCTGGGAAAGCAGCCGGGCTAGGGGGGCATGAACGGGCTCACCTAGCTACTGCCCAGGACCAGGCCCACTTCAACTGAGATCTTCTTGCCAGGATTTTTGGAGCCCCACCACCCTCAGAGAGCATGGAAGGACCCTCCCTGGTCAGAGACTCCTGAGGAACAGAGAGTCCCTCTCATCTCCTGGCCCTGCCCTGCTTCCTGTCTTCTTCATACTAGAGTGATAATGACTACCCAGGAAGATAATTTTATTGTGTTTCTCAGACTAAGAGTCTCTGGTGAGGGCTCAAACATGGAAGTTTTGTGGGCTTCCCCTCTCCCTCTGTCTAACTCCTATACATGCTTGATTGAGTCACCTGATTCATACTAGCATGATTATGACTATTGCAGATGCCTGTTTTGTTTTGTTTGGCTTTTGGCTGCTTGCCTCCAGCCCAGTGGGGTACCCTAAAAATCCCACTTCCTGGCACCAGGAAGGGCCTTATTTGCAACTAGAGTGATAATGCCTTGTCCAGGCAATCTTGTTCTATTTAGGAATGACAGGTAAAGGCAGCAGCAGCATCTATTTTATTTAGAAAAAGTTAACAAGCACAGGAGTTAATAGGGTGGGACTTGGTAGGAACCACTTTCCAAATGTATTTATAGAAAAGAAAATACATATTTTTATATGCCTTTTGGTTTCATGGTGAGGGGTCATTGGGCAAGTTCCAACTTTCATTTCCTTGTGTTCCATTCACCTTCACTCCATCTCCTGGTCTTAGAGTTCTCTATTTAACCTGGACTTTTCTTTCTATTTAATTTCTGTCTATTTAATTTATTAGCCCAGTTTATCAGTTATCTAATTCAGCATCTACTAAGCCACTGTGTGACGAACAGAGTGTCAGTGGTAATAACATGTGGCCCTTGGAATTAAGAGTCTTACAGGCCACTAGAATAAGAGAGATGGGTATCACGGTACATGCATATCAGAGGTGGAGTAGGGCTGTGGCAGGGCATAGAGTGCTCTCATGGTGAGCCTGATACACGATCACAGTCTTTAGACATGGGGCAGTCATCCAGGTTTCCAAGTCATTTCTGGAATGTGAACTGGGAGAATGACAACAGAATGCTGTTGCAAACAATTTGTCAGTTGCAAACAAGGCTTCATGGGTGGAGTATTGGGTTGGAACCATTGAAAAGGCAGGCAAAAACTAGGAGAGGAGTCAGGAACAAATGCCCCACAGGTGCACTTACATGTGTTGGGGCTAAGACAGGGAGGGTTCACAAACAGGCAACAAACCAGCCCTATAGGCTTCAAAGAGTCCGTATAAGTCACTCAGAGGAACTAAAAACCTAAGTGTCACAATAACTAAGAAATCTAAACACAGCCCCATGTAGATTAAAACTCTGATCATTATCCAGGCTGTTAACTTCAGGAAGTAGTAGAGTTTGGTTTTGATTATTTGGGTTTTGCTTGTGCTGTTTTAGTTTTTTGGGGTTATTTTCCCTTCTGTGTGCTGATCCATGTGTTTTGGGGGGGTTGGAGTGGATCTATCCACTTCTTTAGCTGTCTCCAACCTTTTTAGAACCAGGGACCATTTTCATGGAAGACAATTTTTCCATGGGCTGGTGGGTGGGGGTGATGGTTTTGGAATGATTCAAATGCATTACATTTATTGTACACTTTATTTCTATTATTATTACATTGTAATACACAATGAAATAATTATACAACTCAACATAGGTAAAGTATCCCTGCTGTAAAGTATCCCAGCCACATTATGATCTTAATTTGATAGGTGCACTTTATTTGGGAGAATAAAAATGTCCATACAGTACAGCTTGCTATAACATTTCCCACAACTCAAATACCTCTCATGTTCAGCACACAAACTCCATCTCCTCTTCTTAGGAACTGAATATCCTTGTTTCTGTGTTCATTTAGTGTGGGTTTGTTTCATGTGGATTGTTTCCTCAGGTCGTGATGCAGTCAAATGAAACAGAAAAATCCAGTGTCAGAATTTGACAAGCTGGCACATTCATTTATTCAGAATTGCAAGTGCCCATTGCCACCTCTGCTGACTAAAGTGAGAGCAAGAAGAAGAAGAAAACTTTCTTTCCCTCAAGTTGCTAATAGATTAGAATGTACACCAGAAATACTAGAGTTTAATAAGGCTTTCTTGAATTAAAAAAAGGAACTGTGTTCCCAGGTTGGGCTGCGTTAGGTATCCACCAATAGACTCAAGGGTCAGCATCTCAGGCTCCACCTCAAATAATTACATACAAAGAGCTCACACCTGCAGCCAGGCAACCTGAGTAAGTCACAGGCAGAGTGTGGAATGAGAATAAATGAATGGAGGAAACTTTCCCAGGAGCTTTCATCTTGATTCCCCTATTGAGGGCAGGAAAATGATTTTTTTTTTTTTTACAGTCACAATTTTGTTTCCATTTAAATTGCACTTTGTTTTTTTATATGAATTGACTTATTTAATACATAACCATATAATGTTATCCCCTTATTAAAGCTGAACTCAGAGATATGAAAAAATCAATAAAATATTAATAATTATAATAAATATAAATCTTTTAAATGCAGCATATAAAACCAGCTTGGCAGAGTTGATTAAAAAACTTGATCCAACTACATGCTGTATGCAAGAAACTCACCTCAAATATAAATACAGAGCAGGTAGGTTGAAAGTAAAAGGATGGCACAAGGTTTAGGAGTCCCCAAGACTACTCTCATTTCTGATGCTACTTGTAAATTCAGATA
The DNA here is from genome assembly GCF_041146395.1 of Eulemur rufifrons. Classification (NCBI taxonomy): domain Eukaryota; kingdom Metazoa; phylum Chordata; class Mammalia; order Primates; family Lemuridae; genus Eulemur; species Eulemur rufifrons. The sequence goes on along the minus strand of NC_090989.1, from coordinate 192,108,745 downwards.
TCTGCAAGACAATCCTCAGTTTCAATGATTTTGTATGAGGACTCACAGAACTCAGTAAAGCCAGTATAATCTTGTATGGCTCATTACAGCAAGAGAATACAGATTAAAATTGGCAGAGTCACACAGAGCAAGGTCCATGAGAATTTCAAGTATGGAGTTTCTAGTTGTCAGTGTGCAGTTGCCACACAACTGTGGCAACACACTTGGGGTATTGCCAACTAGGAAGACTACTCAGGCTTTGGTGTCCACTCTTTTTATTGGGGCTAGCCACATAGGCATGGTTGGCCACCTGTGTGGCTGACCATAATCTACAGGCCCTCCAGAGGTTGAGCTGACACTGTGTGGCCCCTGATGTTGTCAGTACAGATTTTCCAGTGTGGCCCAAATCCCCCATCATAAATCATACTGTTAACATGGACTATCTGATGTGACCCAAAACCTTCAGGTAAACAAAGACACTTTTAGCAGGCAGCACATTGCAAAGGAATCTCTAAGAGATTACCTCCCAGGGGCTGAGGACAAAGGCCAAGCCTGTCTTTTGAGCAAAGGTATTACTTTCCTACACAGACCAGGCAAAAGCATTAATTCAAAGAAAACAGTAGTGGCTACATGGACATCATATAAAGTAAGCTTCAAACAAACAAACAAAAAAATGTCCTGAGATAGAGAGGGACATTACCTTATAATAAAAGGGTCAATCCATCAAGATGTGACAGCCCTAAGTGTGTATGCACCAAACAAGAGAACTACAAAATATGTGAAGCAAAAACTGATAACTAGAGCAAAACAGTATACACAATATGATCCCAGTTATGTGTAGCTCAAGAGTAGGCAAAATTAAGTTTTGATGACAACAATGGTAAAAGCAAAGTTTTCAAATTAGGGCAAATAATGCCATGGTTGCACTACGCATCTGAGGTTCCCTCCTACTTCCAATGACAGAGCAGTTGCCTCTAGGGTGGGAATGGGGGGCTTCCGGGAAACGGGCACAAGGGGTGATGGTAATGTTCTTTCTCTTGATTTGGGTGATGGTCACATGGGTATATACATTTGCTTAAAAATCATTTTAACAAAACATTTATTAAAGGTTTGCATTTGATATGTTCATTTTCTATGTAAATTATGTCTCATTTAAATTTTTTAAATTTTTTATTTCAGCATATTATGGGGGTACAAATGTTTAGGTTACATATATTGCTTTTGCCCCACCCGAGTCAGAGCTTCAAGCATGTCCATCCCCTAGACAGTGCACACTGCACCCATTAGGTGTGTATATACCAATTTCCTCTTCCCCCCTCTCACCTGCCTGACACCCGATGAATGTTGCTACTATATGTGCACTTAAGTGTTGATCAGTTAATACCAATTTAATGGTGAGTACATGTGGTGCTTGTTTTTCCATTCTTGAGATACTTCACTTAGTAGAATGGGGTCCAGCTCTATCTAGGATAATACAAGAGGTGCCATTGTTTTTTGTGGCTGAGTAGAACTCCATGGTATACATATACCACACTTTATTAATCCACTCATGTATTGATGAGCACTTGGGTTGTTTCCACATCGTTGTAATTGTGAATTGTGCTGCTATAAACATTCTAGTGTGGATGCCTTTTTTATAGAACATCTTTTTTTCCTTTGGGTAGATGCCCAGTAATGGGATTGCTGGGTCAAATGGTAATTCTACTTGTAGCTCTTTGAGTTATCTCCATATTACTTTACACAGAGGTTGTACTAGTTTGCAGTCCCACCAGCAGTGTATGATTGTTCCTATCTCTCCACATCCATCCCAACATTTATTGTTTTGGGACTTTTTGATAAAAGCCGTTCTCACTGGAGATAAGTGATATCTCACTGCGGTTTTGATTTGAATTTCCCTGATGATTAGAGATGTCGAGCATTTTTTCGTATGTTTTTTGACCATTAGTCTATCTTCTTTTGAAAAGTTTCTGTTCATGTCCTTTGCTCACTTTTTATTTATTTATTTATTTTGGAGACAGAGTCTCACTCTGTTGCCCGGGCTAGAGTGCTGTGGTGTCAGCCTAGCTCACAGCAACCTCAAACTCCTGGGCTTAAGCAATCCTTCTGCCTCAGCCTCCCAAGTAGCTGGGACTACAGGCATGCACCACCATGCCTGGCTAATTTTTTCGATATATTTTTAGCTGTCCAGATAATTTCTTTCTATTTTTTAGTAGAGACAGGGTCTCACTCTTGCTCAGGCTGGTCTCAAACTCCTGACCTCAAGAGATCCTCCCACCTCGGCCTCCCAGAGTGCTAGGATTACAGGCATGAGCCACCATGCCTGGCCTCCTTTGCCCACTTTTTGATATGGTTAGTTTGATTTTTTTCCTTGTTTATTTTCCTGAGTTCTGTATAGATTCTAGTTATCAGCCCTTTATCAGATGTGTAGCATGCAAATATTTTCTCCCATTCTGTAGGTTGCCTGTTTGCTCTTGTGATAGTTTCCTTGGCTATGCAGAACCCTTTTAATTTTATCAGGTTCCATTTATTTATTTATTTATTTATTTTTTGTTGCTGTGACTGCCTTTGGGGTCTTCATAAATTATTTGCCTAGGCCAATGTCTATAAGAGTTTTTCCAACATTTTCTTCTAGAATTCTTATAGTTTCATGCCTTAGGTTTAAGTCTGTTATCCACCATGAGTTGATTCTTGCTAGAGGTGAGAGGTGTGGATCCTGTTTCAGTCTTCTACATGTGGCTTTCCAATTTTCCCAGCACCATTTATTGAATAAGGTTTCTTTTTCCTGGTGTATGTGTTTGCTTTGTCAAAGATTAGAGGCCTATATGAGTATGGTTTTATATCTGGGTTCCCAGTTATATTCCATTTGTCTATGTCTCTGTTCTTGTGCCAGTACCATGCTCTTTTAATTACTGTAGCCTTGAAGTCTGGTCAATTGATGCCTCCCAATTTGTTCTTTTTGCTTAAGATTGCTTTTTCTATAGGGGGTTTTCTCTTGTTTCATACGAAACATAGAATTATTTTTTCTAGATCTGCGAAAAATGATGTTGCTATTTTAATAGGGATTGCATTGATTGTATAGATCACTTTTGGTAGTATAGACATTTTAACAATGTTGCTTCTGCCGACTCATGAGCATGGTATGGTTTTCCACCTGTTTACGTCCTCTGCTATTTCCTTCCTCAGTATTTCATAGTTCTCCCTATAGAGGTCTTTTGCCTCCCTAGTTAAATATATTCCTAGGTATTTTATTTTATGTGTTGCTATTGTGAAGGATTTTGAGTCTTTGATTTGGTTCTCAGTTTGACTGTCGGCGTACAGGAATGCTACTGATTTTTGTACATTGCTTTTGTAACCTGGGACTTTGCTGAATTTGTTTATCAATTCCAGTAGTCTCATGACAGAATCTTTGGGGTTCTAGATATAAGATCATATTGTCAGCAAAGAGAGACAGTTTGACCTCTTCTGCCCCCATTTGGATGCCCTTAATTTCCTTCTCTTGTCTGATTGCTCTGGCTAGGACTTCCAGCACTATGTTGAATAGAAGTGGTCATAGAGGGCAACCTTGTCTGGTTCCAGTTCTAAGCAGGAATGCTTTCAATTTTTTACCATTCAGTATGATGTTGGCTGTGGGTTTGTCATATATGGCTTTTATCATTTTTAGATAAGTCCCATCTATGCCTATTTTGTTAAACACTCTTATCATAAAAGGGAGCTGAATTTTGTCAAATGCTTTTTCTGCATCTATTGAAAGTATCATATGGTCTTTGTTTTTGCTTTTAAATGGGCTACAGAATGAGCTTAAATTTGGTAAGGAGAAATTACCAAAAATAAAATAAAATAAAATAAAGAAAGAAAGAAAGAAACATAAATCACATTAGAATTTCTAGGTATGAATGAAGAGAAGGGTCCCAGTTTAGTAGAAAGGATAGAGAAGAGTTTTCAGGTAGGGAGAGTTATCCTTGCAAAAGCCACAGAATCTCCCTAAGGGTGGGGAGGCCAACAGCTACCTAAGGAAGCCATGGGTTGTGAGGAAGGGCAGAGAGTGTTTCTATGGCTGATAACAGAATCACAGCAAATGCTTCTCCAAGCTTTGCCTGTCAGTCTACTACTGAGTTCTCATCTCTGGAAGGAAAGTCCTGGAATCTGCATTACTGATCAGTTCCTACCAGGTGGTTACTTTGCCCTGGGAAAGTCTGGGAAGCCCTGACCTGGGGATGGGATGGCACTACCTATTATCTCAGTCAGGATCATGGTACAGTCTCTATGGCCATCTCCTACAGTTCCCACCTCCATCTTTCGAGAGGGTGATGAGAGGAACAAGCTCAGAACTCCTGCTCAAAAAGAATGGTCCTGATGTACTGTGCCCTACACTTCACCCACTTTCCTTTGGAAATAAGCACACATTTTGACTACCGTTCTGTGTTCCAAGGTCTGATTTGTGTGGATGATGCCAGAGCTGTGCTGCCCATTTTCTGCTCATTCTCACTTCCAGTGGATGAGAACTCAGCTCAAAAGGGATCGCCTCATTTACCATCAAGTTTATCTGATGAACCATTCACAGGTGGAATACAGAACAAATAAGACAAGGAAGAATGGCAGGGTCACCTGTGGTCTTATCCTGGAATCCTGTACTTTGGAGAACTTGGCAGCATCCTGTCAAGGATGAGGTCAACCTGTGGGGGCCAAGGTATAAAATGCCAGGATTCATCAGAGTTTTTTCTTTCCTCCTCAACCTGGATCTCATCTGTGTATCCCACGAAAGTGCCCAGAGTCATGCAAAATATGCATCTCTCTGTGCTTTTCTTTCTCCCTTGGCTCTGAAAAAGGTTTCCCTCTTCTTGAAATTAATTTAAATGTTTTCTTCATTTTTAGTTTTTCTCTTCCTGCTACTTTGCTCTCCCAATTCTTTTCAAATCATCTACTAGGTTATTAAGATCCATAAAAGAGAAGATTATCCTCCCCATCCCACCTGCAATGGACTAAATATTTGTGCCCAAACACACACACCAAAATTCATATGTTGAAATCTTACTCCCAAGGTGATATGTTAGGAGGTGGGGTATTTGAGAGGTGATTTAGGTCATGAGAGTAGAGTCCTCATAAGTGGGATTAGTGCCCTTATAAACGAGACCCCAAAGAGTTCTCACACCTTCTTTCCACCATGTGAGAGTACAACAAGAAAGCAGCCATCTATAACCCAAAAGAGGGACCTCACCAGAGCCTGCCCATGCTGAGGTGGTATTTTGTTGTAGCAGCCCTTATTGACAAAGATGCAACCATCACCATTTGTCTTAGGTTGGCAGACCTGAGACTGGGATTCTAGGCAAGTCAGGTATTTGGAAGGTGATCCCATAAGTCACCTGGAGGAAAAAGGGCAAGATATAGAAAGGAAAGAGGCCAAAACAGGGTTACCTCTGTGGTGCTTACACCCTGTGAAGACACCTGGGAGGGTGCAAAGCATGCCTCCATGTTGTCCAAGGAGCCACCCAAGAGCCAAGGAAGCTGGGGGATTTGTCCACCAACTGTGATAATGCAGAGGCTGCTCTCAGGAGCGCCAACTCCCCAGCACCCCTGGCCTTCCCTGCAGGAGGCTGGGTCTACACCCCAGCCAGAGAAAGCACTCAGGCAGAGACATGGGTGTCTGCAGTAGTAGCTGTTGTTTTATGTTGCAACTGTGAGTGCTCAGGGCCTGGGGGAGGCACCAAGAGCATCTCCTACAACTCTCAAGTTCAGTCAGCAATTTTGTCTTCTTCCTGACCATGCCAAATGTTGCTATTGCTGTTTGAGGATTTAGTATTATGCTTTCTTTAAACACACACAAAAAAATCCATTATTGCAGTTTTAAAAATCAGTAACTAAGTACACATTCAGATATATTTCATCTATAACTGTGCCCCTCTGGTTTCTTGTAACTTGCCCTCCATGTTCCATTTCCTTGTTGCTGGAGTACGTCCTTCAATAGTTGTTTCAGTGGAGCCTGTGGGTGGGTAACACCCTCTATGCTTTCATTTGTCCAAAATGTCTATTTTTTTCTTATGTAAGTGACAATGCAATTAAATTAAAACTTCAAGCAAACATTTTACCTGCAGCTCTCATGGATACTCCAACTGTCTTTTGCTCTTGCCTCTCAGAAGGAGGAATCTGAAGAAGCTGCCAATCATTTATTGTCAACCTTTCTTTCTTTTTCGGGGAGCTTTCAGGAGTGTTTCTTTAACTCTCATGTCTGTGGTTTCACTGCAGTATATCTGAGTATGGCTTTATTTTTCTTTATGCTTCTCGGAATTCAGGGAGCATTTTCATTCTAAGAACGTGAGTCTTTCTTTGGTTTTCAGGAAGTTCCCTTTCAAATGTCATTTCTCCATTCCCTTCTGCCAGAATGTGTATTATGCTAATAAAGCCTCTCAGTCTACATTTCAGGTTTCTCAATTGTTTTTTCATATTTTTAGAAGCTGTGCTTACTTATGCTTAATTCTAAGTGCCTTGGTGCCAGCTTTCAATTAATCAATTTTCTCTTCAGCTGGCTCCAGAGTTTATCACAACACTTTCATTTTTTAAATTTAATGCAACAATTTTATCTCAAATATTTTCATTGGTTCTTGCAGGGTGTTAGCTATGCTCCCAGCAAAAAATTGGGTCTCTCAGGCAGGGGTCATTGCAAAGGATAAGGAAATAATAGAAAATAGAAAATAATAGAATATAGAAATAAAAGAATACACAGAGATGAAAGTACAGTTTCATAAAGAATAGACTTTATAGGTGGAGACTCGGGAACCACCCCCCCCACCCCCACCCCCACCCTATTCCCATGAGCTGTAAGGCCACCAGTGAAGTTTCACATCAGTATTTATGGGTACAGTGATCGGTTGCCAGGGGTAATAGATTTACATAATGACAGGTAGTTCATTTTAGGTTAAAAGTCTCTCAAAAGGCTTCTAGAGATCCCTTAATTAACTCTATCTACATGAGCAACCGGTTACAAAATCTTTCAAAGACAAACTTCTAAGTTCTAAGATAAAGCTAGCACTTATCAGAAAAGTTAAACAGAGACATAGTGGCTCCATATTTCTTTATCTAGTTTTTGTGGATTGAGACAGGCAGTCAGGAGTGAAGCAGGAACTGTCCCTTGGGCTAACTGCTTTTAGCCGCAAGTGGCTGTCTGTCGGGTGGGCACTCTTCGATCAGCTGTCATCCCGTGGCTCCATGCAAACCTGCTTTGTTGTACAAAGCCGGTGAAAGCCACAGGTTTGAGACGGCAGCCTTACAGTGGAGAGCAGCTGTCACTGACCTTTGAGACGCCCTCCTGAGGCGAGGCAGCTTTTGATATGCGAACTAATACCTTCATATATTCCTTCAGGGCAAAGCCCTGCAAAACTCCTGAAATCATTTCTGTCTCTAATATAGCAATATTAATCTATGGAGCAACAGGTTCTTTTCCACAGTCATCATTCATGGTTCATTTCTGACTATTTTCGCTTTACTGTGTTGTATTCTATTTTGGTGGGAGATATGCTTTCACTTGCCTCTTCATATACCTTTGAGATACAATTTTGAATTCTTCATCCTACTTTTCTACAAAATCAGTTTCATCTTGAGTGACCTATAATTCTGAGTGTTTATTTGGCTTATGTTTTAGACTGGTTTTTGTTTTCAGTCTCCTTTAGAAGGGTAGATTTAAACTTTTCATTTTGTTGTCATCATTTTTGTCTCTCTCACAAATGTCCCCCTCTAAAATGTGCACCTGCCCCCCATGCTCAGCTCAGTGGTTTGTGTTTGCTTCTTTCCAGGCCTCTGGGTGCCACATCCTGAAGGAAGCCTTAAAGTGAGAATTCAGAGTTGCCACCCACATGGCACTGGTGCTAGGGCAGAGCTGGGTCAGTCAGAGGCTCTGTCTGAGCCTCCCCAGGCCTGCAGCTCACCAGGCACTGGGGCCCCAGGTGGCACTTGGCAGCAGGTGTTTAGTTTCTTTTGGGGGGTTCAGGTGTGGAATCCCACACCAGCTCCTGACTCCACCCTGAGAGCATGGCTTCTGTCCCCTGTCTTTCATGGAACCTTTGTTAGGGTCCTTTACCATGCAGAGACCAAACTTTGCCCATTCTGGATGTGACCAGGCCTGGCCCTCTGTAGGCCCACAGTTCCAGCCCTGCTCACTATTTGCCATTCTCTGCAATCTCTATCCCACACAGTTTCTTACTGTGTATTTGAAACCAGCTGTGTCTTCTTGGTTTTCTCTTTTTATGTATTATCCATTGTTTCTACATGTCTTGAGGAGAGAGGTTTATGATGCATGAATGCACTGCACCATCTTAACCCAAAAGTCAGATGTCCTTCTCTTTTTTAAAAAATGCTCATCTACTCCACCCCACCCCCAATGCCAGGCACCTCTACTCTTCCCTCTCTACCAGGGCCAAACATCAAGATGAGATGCCACCACTTCCTGGGTATCTTCTCTGACTTCCCTTCTGCCTAGGTTGGCTGTGGCCTGGAGACATGCAGGACAGTGAGAGATGCAAAGGGAAGGAACTTGGCTTTGCCCAACTTTCACTCCATGTCACTGAAGCCACAATGGAGAGAACACTTTTGGTGCAGGGCTAATAAATACCTAAACACATTTACAATTAAATGTGGTTTTTCATGCAAAACACAAACCTTGTCACAGTCTTGCAGAAGCACCACTCAGGTTTACTACTCTCCTGTGTGGGATATGACTATATTGGTGATGTGTCTGGAGGTGGGGGAGGGCGCACTTTCTAATACACTCAGAAGTGATCATTCCAAATGCAGTGTTGAGTGATAAGGGATATACAAACACAGGTAAGCCCATGTAGACTTTTGCTTAAGCAAAAATCTCCCAGATTTTCAGGTGCAGGGTGAACCTGGAACTATGCTATGTATAGCACCGGTCAGCCTGAATCACAGCCCTCTCCAAGCCCCTGGAAAGCAACTCTAAACACACTTAGGGGTCCCGTGGCATATGCCCCCTCCATGTTACATCTTCTTGTATCTCATCATCCTAGCCCCTTAGAAGCACCCACTTAGCATTCTAAAAGACAGCTAGGAAGATGTAAGTACAATAGCCTCCCTTAACACCATTTGGCTTTCTGCAGTTACCTGCAGTCAACATGGTCTGAAAATATTGAAATGGAAAATTCATAAGTTTTAAATTGTGTGCTGTTCTGGGTAGCACAAATTATCTTTGTCCAGGGTATCCACACTATGCTCCCTGCCTGTTAGTCACCAGGTAGCTGTCTCAGTTATCAGCTCAACTGCCACAGTACCGTAGTGCTTGTGTTCAAGTAACCTTTATGTTACTTATTAATGGCCCCAAAATGCAAGAGTAGTGATGAACATGCCAAAGAGAGACCATAAAGTGTTTCCTTTAAGTGAAAATGTGAAAGTTTATCATAAGTATATATCAGGTTCAGTACTATCTGCAGTTTCAGGCATCCAGTGAGGGTCTTGGAACATATCCCCTTGGATACAGGGGGACTATTGTAATGCCTATAAATATGATATGAAAGTCATACCTATATCATTTGCTTCTGTCAAATACAGAAGCAAATTATCAGATTATCATCACACTTCAGATCTTCCTATTTAAATCAAGTCCTAAGAATGAATGATTCTATCAAAGTTTTATCCTGTTATTTTGTTTCTTAGCTTCCTTGAGTGGAAATACAGGAAAGTCAGGAGTAGTGGAAATGTTTTTGGTGGGTCCCACCTAACTCTTCCCATATGTTTCTTCTTCTCTTAACGAACCCACCTGCTCCCCTCTGAGCCACAGTGTGTAGGGCCGTGCAAGAGTGCAGGAACAGCACTCCTTCTGCTGCAAGAACTCCTTTCTGATCAGCTCCCTTCACCTCTCAATACTTCCCATTCTGGTCAAGGTTGAGATGAAAGACAATAAAACCCACAGCAGCAGAAAGTTTTCAGAACACAAAGCTCTTAGGGTACTGAACTCCAAGAGCAGGTTTCCTAGGGCTGTCTCCAGAGTCCACACAGAGGTTAAGTGCAGGGAGTTAGCTATGCTCCCCGCAAAGAGGTTTTTTTTTTCCTGTCGGGTCTCTCAGGCAGGGGTCGTCGCAAAGGATGAAAAAATAGTAGGAAACAGAAATAAAAAAAAATAGTAATACGCAGAGCCAAAGATATAGTTTATAAAGTAAAGGTTTATGAAAATAGACAAAGGAGGGTATCCAGATCATTATATCTCTCCCCCGCAGAGATATAACAAAGACTCAACTTACACACAGGTATTTTATAGGGCAGATACAGGCAACGGGATTTACATAATAACAGGCAGTTTGGTTTAGGGTCAAAGTCTTCTAAAAGGCTACTACAGATCCTTTAACTAACTCTATCTAGGTGAACAATGAGTTATAAAATCTTCTTAGGGCAAACTTCTAAGTTTTATGATAAGGCTACTACTTTAGCAAAAAACAGAGACATCTTGGCTCTGGTAATTGTGTTCTTGGAGACAGAGATGATCTCAGAAGTCAATATGAGCTGTACCTTGTGCTAATTACTTTAACCACATGGTTCCGTCTGGGCCTGGCTTGGGCATTAGCATATCTATTTGATCAGCTCTCATCTCCGGTGGCCTTTGATCAGCTCTGGCAACCTATGGCCCTAGGTGAAGCCTGTCTTGTCTTTCAAAACCGATGAGAACCATAGGCCCAGCTTACAGCTGTCTTTTTGAAATGCAGCTGTTACTGACCAATGAGATGCTCTCCTGAGGTGAGGCAGCTTTTGAACTAACACATTTATTTTTTCTTTAAGGCAAAGCCTTATTTGACTTCTGAAATCAAATCTTGTCTCTAAAAATACAGGGGGTGTTTCTATAACTCAGTATCCTTAGGCTCAACAGTGAAGATTGGAGAGTCTGTCTCAGGGACATCATGAAGAGGTTGGGCACGTTGTACGAGGCCCTCTTTCCTCGGCCGTCTGGCATCCTGTTGTGTACACCTCCCCCTCCTCTCCTTTGCCCTGTCCAGACCCCAACTGTGAGACCCATCCATAGTTGCTCCTCCAGCCTACAGCCCACTTTTACCTAATCTCCTTCTCAACATCAGAACTTTAGGCCAGGACTGAGTGTCCCACATGCCCCTGTCTCCACCCTACAGCCCCTCATTGACACCTCCCATCTCGACCCATTGGCATTTGAATTTACAAATCCTGCTTTAAGCCTTTTTGTAGGTGTCTGTCTCTATAGTGCCATTTCTGACCTCTCCCTGGTACCAACAATGCAACAGAGCCCTTCGTGTAATGTGCCTACATTATACATTGAATGCATGTATATGACCATATGTAGCAAATTCCAATTTACCACCATTACTGAATTTCTGTGTGTCACAGGTCAGGTTTTCCAGAAACAGGCTGAGACAGGCTTTGCATGGAGGAGATTTATTGGAAAGTGCTCTCGGGATCAAAACCTTTGGTTGCGGGGAAAAGTTGAAGCAAAATTGCACAGAGGGAAAAGATGCCTATGATGTCTCAGATGATCCTATGGAGAGTTCTGGGAACTGGGGTGGCCCTCAGGGTCAAACTGTGGCAAGGTGACCAGGCTTTTATAACCTTCATTGATCAATCATGGGATTCAAGCCTCTCCCACTCCACTCCCAAGAAGAGGGCACAACCTTGGGCAAGATAGCTCTCCCCACACATGGGCAATTCCTGGAGACAGACACATCTGAGAGCTGTCACCCAGTGACCCTCCCAGCAGCTGCTGGATGAAGGCTTCTGTTACTCTTTGTAACCCTGTAGGCCCAGCCTTCCTTGTGCATTGCCCACACTCAGCGTGAACATGATGAATTAAACTGATGTGTTAATCGGATCAACTGTGCTCAACCAGCTTTTTAAATTTTCAGTAGGGCTCATTTGTTTCTCCTCCAGGCAAACTACAGTTGACTGATCCAGGTTCCCAGGCACAGAGCCCACATCTTCAAGCGCCAGCACAGACCTAGCCCCGTCCCCCGCCACAGGGACACCTGCCCAGGAGCTTCCTCAGAGCCCCAGCCACTTCCTTGTTCCTCAGACTGTAGATGAGAGGGTTGAGCATGGGGGTGACCATGGTGTAGAAGGCCGAGACCACCTTGTCCTGCCTGGCAGAGTGGTAGGCCTGCGGCCGCATGTAGGTGACCATGGCGGCCCCATAGAAGAGCGAGACCACCACCATGTGCGAGGAGCAGGTGGCGAAGGCCTTCTGCCGGCCGTGGGCGGAGCGCATGCGCAGCACGGCCCCTAGGATGCGCAGGTAGGAGACGGAGATGACGGCGAAGGGCAGCAGCAGCATGAGCACGCAGCACACGTAGATCATGGTCTCATAGAGCGACGTGTCGGCGCAGGCCAGCTTGAGCACCGCGGGGACCTCGCAGAAGAAGTGGTCGATCTCCTGCGAGCCGCAGTAGGGGAAGCGCAGGGTGAAGACGGCCTGCACCAGCCCGTCCGCCAGGCCGAAGAGCCAGGACGTGGCCACCAGGAGCCAGCAGACACGACGGCTCATGACCGCCGCGTACCTCAGCGGGTCGCAGATGGCCACATAGCGGTCGTAGGCCATGCAGGCCAGCAGGAAGCACTCGTCCCCCAGCAGCGTGAGGAAGAAGAGGATCTGGAGCCCGCAGCCCGTGAAGGAGATGGCGCCCCCGCCGCGGAGGAGGTCTGCGGCCATGCGCGGCGCGACAGTGCAGACGAGCGCAAGGTCGGCGAGCGACAGCCAGCCGAGGAAGAAGTACATGGGGTTGTGCAGCCGCGCGTCCGCGCCGATGAGCAGCAGCAGGAGCGCGTTGCCCGAGAGCGCCGCCAGGAGCGTGAGCGCGAGCGCGGCGAAGGCGAGGAGCGGCGAAGGCGGTGAGTGCGCGAAGAGCCCCAGGAGCATGAAGTGGGGGATGAGCGTCTGGTTTCCCGCCCAGGCCATCGTGCCTGCGGGACGGGCCGGGGAGGTCTGCGGCCTGGAAGCAGGAGGTTCCCGTTTAGTGCCGTGACGTCGGGGACGTTGCAGCTTTTCCCAGGGGGTCATCCTCTTTAAATGGTACTTGGTTTAGAATAAAAGGCATAGGCTCTTTAAAGAAGAAAACTCTCTAACGAAGACACAGGTGGTGGTGGTTGTTATTTTAACTTCTAGGACTGTCTACATATGGTTGAGAAGTGAATTTTAAGCCATTTATTGCTAATGTGGGAAACTGCTTCCGCCTCAGCTAGGAACTGGGGCATTCTCCAGCCCTCATAGTCGCTTCTCCTGGAAGCTCTAGGCCAATCTCACTAAGGATTTGCTTTTTCAGGAAAAGTTCTCAGGCAGCATAGACAGGTATCAGCTATGAACTGGGCACATATTAACCTTTTAGAATCTCACTTTCCTTATCCTAAATTGGGATAACAATACTATCTTATAGGGTGACGGTAAAGATTGGATGTGATAACATAAGCAAAGCTTAGTCATTTAAGAATGATGACAGCTGAGGTTACCTGTGCATTTCTCGTGTGCTAAGCACCACATACGCCCACTGCTGCATCTTCACATTTAATCCTCACGACCACCCTGAAAGATGGGGATGATCATTATCCCCATTTCACAAATGGGGAAACTGAGACAGAGGGAGGTTTATTAATTTCCTTTCAGATATGAAAGCTTAAAGTGTTTCTTAGAAGCTTAGTAAATGAAAAATTGTAGGCAACCCAAATGCCCAACATAATGGAATCACTAAGTAAATTATGGTACAATCACATGGTAAAATAATATATACTCAATAAGGTATTTATGACATTTTAATAGATATTGAGCAAAAAAAAAATACTGAATATTCTTAAGTATTTCTTAAGACTGGGAGAAAGTATGCCAAGATATTGACTGTGTGGTTTCTTTTAGGTAGTGGGATTAAGGGTTATCTCCCCCCCAATTTTTTTGTACTTTACACATTTTCTATAAGAAACATGGAAATATAATTTAATTTTTAAAGCAAAGTCATACTATATATAGGATCAACACAAAAATTGGCAGCTATCTCATAAATAATACCAACTAATTAGCAAAAGTAGAAAAAGTATATATATATTAGTCACAATTACAACAAAGCTGTGAAGTATGTTAGAAAGAACTGTAATGCTAAAAAATATAAAACTTTACTAAAAGACATAACAGAAAGCTTGAAGAAAGCTATGCATGTGTTTGGATACATAGGCTCAACATTAGGATGTAATTTCTCCACCAAATTATAGAAAATCCATGTGATCACAATTAAAATCCTAACAGAACATTTACAGTTTAAAAATGGAAGTTCAGAGTTAGAATTCTCTCAGAAGTCTGCCCCGAAGCAGTAAGGAGATGGAAAACAGAAGTACAGTCTGCATTGGAAAAGTTGGGGTAGTTGACAGCTGAACACAGAAAATATCTGGAAGAGACCCCAAAACCAGTAGATGCTGAGCAGAAGTGAAGAAGAAAGTGGGCAAAGGACCCCTGTAAGCATAGACCACAAAGTGTGCTCTCCAAAGAGAGGGGCAAAACCAGAATAGCTAGTATGCAGCAGCAGAAGCAGGTGCATGGACCGCTACAAGGAATCTCTCAGGACGCAGTTTATTCCAAGAAGCAGAGGGGAAGAAATTGAATAAAGAGTCACACAGATCAACTGTATTTGCAGGAATTGTTCTGCCCCTGTGGCAGGGAGAGGAGAGAGGATGGATTTGCATTAAGAATAGCCCTATGGTCCTCTGTCTCAGTAACCTGAAGATTACTAAAGGTTGCTTTCAGTACCCAGGGTCTGGAGAACCCGGATGCACAAAGAACTCCACCTCTGGACTAACAAGGCTGATTAAACATACTCAATCACCATTCCCTCCAAAACTCCTACTAGAATGAGTTACCACAGACACAATGAGAAAGAGAGAAAAGACAACAAAAACAGTTTTTGGAAACTAGAAGCTGATGGATGGGTTGTAACTGACTTGCAAAACTAAGAAGGCTGTGTTCTATGCTGGCAGTGCCCAAGAGAACAGTAACCACAGATGGACCAAGGGCTCAGGAATTGGTGGCAGGAGGTGCCAATATAAGCAGGGGTGAGGGTGAGACCAAAAAAGGGATTGCTTGAGCTGAAAAACCACCTTGATACCTAGATCCCCTCTACTCGACACAACGGGCCCTGCCCCCCTCCTTCACCCTGGCATGAAGTGTGAGATTGATTGTCCCGGGGAAGGTGAAACAGAGAGTTCCAGGACCAGGGGAGGCCCACAGAAGGTGGGGGAGCTGTGAACACTAGAGGAAATTGAAGAAAGTTGTGTGTCTGGCCTCTTCTCCCACTCAGCTCTGGTACCCAGATTTATTTCCTTTGGGCAAGAAATTAGTTGACCCTCCTATTCCCCAACCAGTAATCTGACTGGCTCAGGAAGCATCTAAAATTACTGATGTTGCAAGTTTAAAAAAAAAAAAAGTCCAGTCATCGAACCCAAAGTGAAGCCACAACTGATGTGCACCACCCACATGCTCAGAGTACCCAATTTGTTTTTTGGTAACTCACACTTTAATATGAACAGACAACCAAGGGTCAGCAAGCATCCAAAAAAAAGTTTCCATCCATGAAGAAGGTAAGGAAAACCAACAAAGCAATATGGCAGGAAAAAAAACTCTTCAGGGACACAAAAATATTTTTTAAAAAATTTATCATCAACATGAATGAGATAAAGAAGATATTATAAACATGAATCAAGAAAAAGATACTATAGAAAAAGGAGCATTCACCCATTATTGGGCATCTACCCAAAAGAACAAAAGACATTCCATAACAAAGATACCTGCACCTGAATGTTTATGGCAGCACAATTCACAATTGCGAAGATGTGGAAACAACCCAAGTGCCCATCAATACATAAGTGGATTAATAAAATGTGGTATATGTATACCATGGAGTACTACTCAGCTATAAGAAACAATGGTGATATAGCACCTATTGTATTTGCCTGGAAAGAGTTGGAACCCATTCTACTAAGTGAAGTATCCCAAGAATGGAAAAATAAGCACCACATGTACTCACCATCAAATTGGTTTCACTGATCATCACCTAGGAGCACATTTAGGAATAACATTGATCAGGTGTCGGGCAGATGTGGGTGGGGGAGGGGATGGGTGTATACATACATAATGAGTGTGATGCACACTGTCTAGGGGATGGACACGTTTGAAGCTCTGACTCGGGGTGGGGGGGGCAAGGGCAATATACGTAACCTAAACTTTTGTACTCCCACAATATGCTGAAATACGAATAAAAAAAAAGAAAAAGGAGCATTTGGAGGACAAAGAGCTCTTTTAAAAATAAAAATACCTTTGTGCAGTTCTGCTTAGAGGAATTCATTTCACGGATACCTTGGCACATATATGAAATGACTTACAGACAAGATGATCTGGTGTAGATTTATTTATAGTAGAAAAAAGATTGCAGAAAACCTAAATGTTTATCAATGGAAGAAAGGCTGAATGAACAATGTAATAATGCAAATAAGAAACCACATGGGATTTGCTTTTTATATGTTGATATAGAATTCTCTCCAAATTATATTGTTCAGTGAAAAAGACAAGGTACAGAGCAATGTGTATGGTATAGTTGCACATATACATATATATGTATGTGTGCATATATATACACACATACATGCATACATTATATAACATGTTATATCATGTACTATATAATTATATATCACAATTACATATTATATATTATATAAATTATGTTTTAAGTTACATAATCATATAATTATACTATATTATATATCTTATATCATGTGATAATATATACAATTACATTTTACATATATATTTGTAAAAAAAGAAGTGTACATATATAAAGTGCGAAAGGACACAGAGTATGATAACAATGGTCACCTCTGGAGAGAAGATTAAGATTAGGTGAGGATCTAGTCAAAGAGAGACTCTAGCTTGATCTATAATGTTTGAGGTTTTGGCAAGAACCTGTTCACGTATTCCTTGATTTCAAGTAAAGATTGTCATGATATATCTGGGAGGTGTTTTCTCTTTAAGCTTTCTTTGTATCACAACATTTTTAAACACATAAAACAAGTAACAATTAGGAAATATTTTGAAAAAAGTAAAAGCAATAAATACATATTTTTTTACAGAAAAGTAACATTGATTGGATACTGTTCTCAATGTCACCTCTGGGGTGTGAGGTGGGGGATCCCTATGTTGCCAAAGCTACCCAGGCACACACACCACAGTCACAGCGCCTGGGAGCACGTCAAGAATCCCATCCTAGGGAACGACGGCGACACAAAGCAACAAGACAGGTGCAAGTGAGGCATGAGAGAAAGAGGGCAAGGGGTTGGAAAGGAGAGGAGGCCAGTTGCGGTGGCTCATGCCTATAATCCCAACACTTTGGGAGGCTGAGGCAGGAGGATCACTTGAGCCCGGGAGTTAGGCTACAGTGAGCTATGATCACACCACTGCACTCCAGCGTGGGTGGCAGAGCAAGACCCCGTCTCTAAAAATAAAATAAATAAAAATTTTGAAAGGAGAGGAATGAGGAGAAACATTAACAATAGGGCAGGAGAGGAGAGATAAAAGGAGTAATGGGAAAACATCAAGAGAAAGAGACATGAGACAATGGAGAAAAATAAAAGAGGGAAAATATTAAAATATTGGGAATGTTTTTACCCAGAAGATACAGAAAATAGTAAAACAAAGACATAGTGAGAGGGAGGCAGAGAGAGCAGACCTCATGAGCAGGGTGAATGAAGACGCTGAGAGACAAGGCTCAGGAAGGGCACACAGCTGGGACAGAGGCGGGGAGGGAAGGGTGCCGGAGTGAAGCCGGCAGCCAGGTGGAGGGACGGAGCACTCCTGTTCCCAACGGGACACTGCAGGTGCTGTGAGAACCACACCTCTGGCTCTTCCCATCCTTCTGGGAAGGGCTGTGGAGCAGACTGACCGCATTCAAACCCCTGTTGCTCTCCTGTGCGATTCCTGCTCCCTTCTCACAGCTGCTCCTGGCCCCCGGGCCCCACAGGCTGCTGCCTCCAATCTGGACAGAGCCATTCCCTGACCCTTCCCAACTTGCTCCCCATTGGACTGTCCTGTGCATAAAATGTCCACGTTCAAGAGCCTGGCCTACTCCAGGCAGCCCAGGGGTCATTGGAGCCTGCAAGGCCAAACTCAGCAGGTGCAGACATTCCAGGCCTGCCCATTCAGTCCCAGCCTTCCTCTTCATCTTAATACACCAAAGTCCACCCATCATCCCTCAGAATGCCTCTGCCAGCAGGACTCTGTGGTGGCATTCGCATCATCCTGTCTGCCTGGAACAACTTCCCTGGTCCTCCATTCATCCAGCAGTTACTTGCCAAGCATCCGTTACATGCCAGGCGCTGTGCTAAGTGTGGGGATAGAGTGAACAAGCAGATGGGTCTCCCTCCCAGGAGGCACACTCTTGGGAACCTATCCTCCTGCCCCCAAAACTCCCAACTTCGTTCCTCACCAAGTTCCTCTTCCTCAGTGATCTTCTCTCCTCTTTTGTACGGAACTTGGTGTCCAGACTCACTAAGTTGCTGATTGACCAAGTATTACCTGGTTGACATATAGAACATCAAAAGTTCCTAATATGGGGGTCTGTGAACCCTGAAATTATATGAAAATGTGGTGTTTATGTGCATAGTTCTGGACAGAAAGCCCATAGTTTTCATTATATTCCTTAAAAAAGTGAAAAGGCCCTGCCTATTATTGTTAAATTGAAGTTATTTACCTTGTAGTGGTGTTTACATTTTCAAGAATGGATGTCTAATTTCCCCAACCATATGTCTTGTTCATGGGGCACAAAGGCCTTGAGTGCGTGTCTCTGTGTGCCCCGTGTATTCACACCTGAGCGCACGTAGCACTCAGGAGAGAAGCCATGGGCACCACCTCCCTGCCCTTAAGGGTTCCAGGGAGGAAATTTTCATCTGCTTGGCAGGATCAGGAGAGATTTCCTGAGCCCGGGAGGTTACGCCAGATCCTGACGGAGAACTAAAATACCGGAGGCCGAGCAGAGAAAGTCGGGTTCGCCAGGCAGAGCCTGAGGCAGAGCAGGTCGCACAGTGTTGATGGGGAGGCAAGTCGGGCCCCTTGGCTGCTCAGGGCCACGGGGCGGCGGTGGTGGGGGAGGGGTGGAACCTGACCTGAACGCAGGCTAAGAGGGGAGGACTGTGTGTCACTGGGTCATGGCTAAGAGCTAGGGTTTGACCAATCATTAGTTCTCTGTCCTTGGGCAAGTGTTCACTGAGCCTCACATTCCATCTGCAAAATGAGGACAAGAATAATCACCTCCCAGGGTGGTTATGAAGATTAAATGAGTTAATGTGTTCAAAAGTACCAGGCACATGCTTGGTTTGCACAGAAATGGGTCAGCAAACAGAAGCTGTTGTTGATCATTGTCAAAGGAGTGGGTCTAAAACTATTCACCAGAGACAGAGAGTAGAGTAGGGGAGAGACTACAGGGAAGCTGCCGTGATGGCCCAGGCAGGAGACAGCCATCGGCCCTGTGACCCTGGTGCCTTCTCTAACCATCCTGAGCCCCAGTTTCATCATCTGTACAATTAGGGTAATAATTGAGTTGGAAACATTTCCTCATATGGCACTGTGGGGATAAACTAGGACATGATCCTGAGGCACAGTAAGCATCCAATACATCATGGTGGCTATTATGATGTCTACAACCTCCACCATTTATTAAGCTTTGGACAAAGACATAAACAGAAGAATATGAAAAGGGAGGAATTATTTTTTGAAAGCACTTTGTGTAGGAAATCAGAATTTCTGGGTTGAAAGGGAACTTGGACACTGTTTACTCTGACTCTTATCAGATGCATTGATTGGTTTTCAATAAACACTTTTAATCAATTGATCAGATGAATTAATCTTTGCTAATGAAGGAAGCCTCACTCTAGTATAATCTAAGATCTTGCTACCAGTTGAGATGCAAATTTCTCCTGACAAAGGCTTACCAGGTGGCTACAACACATATACTTTCCCAAACCCTTCAAATCAGACCTTGCCAAAGCCCTAGGCTGTACATGAGAGACTCCTGCAGATGCACACCTGGGAATTTTGTTGGAGAGCCCTGTAGCAGAAAGAAGTCAGACCCACAGGAGAAGTTTCTTACAGAGAAAGAAAACTGCACAGAAGGGAACAGACACCCCGAGGCGAGTTTTTCCAGATAAGGGCATGGCCCTGACTATGTACCCCTTCAAGAAGAAGGGGTATAAGAGAATATGAAAACAGAAAAAAATCTATATGGGAGGTGGGGGAACAGCAAGCAGAAACTTGTTTCCAGGAGTTAGAAATGTAGCTGGGTGTGGTAGGTGGTTGGAGGGGATTTCACCAGTGTCCTTTAGACAAAATCTGACAACCAGATATCCTCAGGGACAGATAACACTCCACTACCCTGAGGGGACAAGAATGACACATGCCAGTTTCAGAGGATCCAGCCATTGTTCAATCCTCCCTAGACTTGAGAAGACCAAATCGTGCCCACTTCCTAAAACCTTCCTAAAGAAGTCACTCCCCTCCTGGGTCTCAGTCTCCCCACCTATAAAACAGCTGGGTTGGAGGGGACAACCCCTCAGTTATTCTCTAGTTCCCTTCCCACAGAATAAAGAATTAAAAAAAAAACAAACAATATTTTAGAAGACAAATCTAACCACGCAAGAATTCTCTACCTCAAGAGAAATAGTAAACAAGGCCGGGTGCAGTGGCTCACTCCTGTAATCCTAGCACTCTGGGAGGCTGAGGTGGGAGGATTGCTCGAGGTCAGGAATTCGAGACCAGCCTGAGCAAGAGCAAGACCCTGTCTCTACTAAAAAATAGAAAGAAATTAGCCAAACAACTAAAAATATATAGAAAACATTTGCCGGGCATGGTGGCACATGCCTATAGTCCCAGCAAATCAGGAGGCTGAGGCAGGAGGATTGCTTAAGCCCAGGAGTTTGAGGTTGCTGTGAGCTAGGCTGATGCCACGGCACTGTAGCCTGGGCAAAAGATGGAGACTCTGTCTCTAAAAAAAAAAGAGAGAGAGAGAGAGAGAGAGAGAGAGAAATAGTAAACAAAAAAATGGCAGGAGTAGCTGTGGGGTGAACAAAGGTCATCCAGCATTTGATAACAAAGGGAGGAAATACAAGGGACAAAGAGGAAGAGCATTACCTGAAACCACAGAACCAAGGACTCAGGGAAGGGCTGGGAATCAGGAGGGCAGCGTCTCAACCGGAGCTGTATCCTGGAGCTGTCTGTCCTGTGTGAACAGACTCCCCCACTCCCAGGGGTAGCCTCACTGGTCAGAAAGTTAGGTCTGCAAAGTGGTCTCTCTCACTGCAGGGCAGCAGGTGCACCCTCATCTCTTTGAAGAAAATGAGCCTGACGTGGAAGCAGGAGGGACCTAGAAAAGGCAGAGAAGAGAGATTTGCGGGAG
Source organism: Eulemur rufifrons (assembly GCF_041146395.1). Lineage (NCBI taxonomy): Eukaryota > Metazoa > Chordata > Mammalia > Primates > Lemuridae > Eulemur > Eulemur rufifrons. The sequence goes on along the minus strand of NC_090989.1, from coordinate 192,087,341 downwards.
AAAGAAAGGCCCTTGTGGTCAGAGCAACTCTAGAATTCTCTCCCACGCTGTGAAAATAGGAATTGGCTGAGGTGCTTGGGACACCTTCCACCCACAAGCAGGAAATGCCCAATGCCTTCCATGATGCCTGTGAAAGGCTTTGAAGAAATGCCCTAAGATTGGCTAAAATGGAAAGAAAATAGGCTCTGAGAGAAGGAACAACAGAAAGATCTAGAAGGGAAAATTCCATTTTAAAATTGTGGCAGAATCAATAGGAGTTAAGTAAAAGCCTTAATCATCCCACAGAGAGAACATCCATCCCTCATCCAAAAGGAGGGCAGGGTAAGAGCAGGCTGGACCCAGAGGAGGCCTCTCGCAGGGAGCCAGCTCGAGCCTCTCACCTGTGGAGGAGCCCCCTCACCAGGCCTAGCCAGCACCTGCTGATTGGCTTTATTCCCTGTCCCCCTTCATTCCCACCCGCTGTTCTCCCCTATGCTGTGACTAAGGAAAGTTGTTTCTGTTCTCACAAATCCTAAGAGACCCCTCCTCCACCTCTGTCCCCAGTCTCTGGCAATTAAACCTCCAAGGGAAAACAGCCTCCTGCAAAGTTCTCTGCTCATCTCAGCTGCTCCAACAAACAAACTCTTTCCCAGGAGAGGGTGCAGAGGAAAACTAGGGAGCGAGGGTTTCTATGGGTCAATCTGGGAAGAATTGGCTTTCCCTCCATTCCAAAAAGAAATGGGAAATGTTGGCTTTTGTATGTCTTATGAACCAGCGTGGGACAGCCATTAAATTACATACAGAGGTGAAGTCAAAGGTCATCTTTTTGCCTCTTCCAAGTACCTGGGCTGCATGAAGAGGTTTCCATCTAAGGGCACACTGACCCTTCTTGCTCAGAGCTCAATTCCACTGGCATTCATCACAGTCACCAAGAGATCAAGGATATAAGAAACATAATCTGCTATGACCAAGAAGTCATCTGTCCCTGGCACTGACCACCTCCTGCCCACTCTGTCAGCTCACACTCAAATGGGCTTCTCTCATATTAAGAAATTTCCAAAAATAGAAGTAGCCTAGCACCTTTGGCCTTGGCCTTGAAGTCAGACAAAGCTGGGTGGGAATCTTATTTAGACTTGACCTTGGGCAAGAGACTTAACCAATCTGAGTCCCAGTTTCCTCATCTGTAAAATGGGAATAATGATGTTCACCACAAAATGTTTATTGTGAGAATAAAATTAAAATGGACAATTGAAAGTCATCTCCCTATGATAGGTCCTAAGGATTGTAGTTATTTGTGCTACTGACTTCCATTCTTTCCAAAGCCTAAAAGTGAGATGAAAATACATACTTTAGAAAAATAGTTTAGAAAACTTACTAAACAAACAAATAACTGCAGCCTGCAGAAACAAACAGAAGAGGAGGAAGAATCTGATTTACAGTCGCTATATTATAATATTCAAAATGTCCAATTTTCAACAAAAAAAATTACAAAGCGTGAACATAAATAAGAAATTGTGGCCCATTCACAGAAGAAATTAACAGAACTGCCTCTGAGGAAGCAGAGACATTAGAATTACTAGATGAAGACTTTATTATTTTTTTCTTTTTTTTTTTTTTTTTTTGAGACAGAGTCTTGCTCTGTTGCTGGGGCTAGAATGCTGTGGCATCAGCCTAGCTCACAGCAACCTCAAACTCCTGGGCTCAAGCAATCCTTCTGCCTCAGCCTCTCAAGTAGCTGGAACTACAGGCATATGCCACCATGCCTGACTAATTTTTTTCTATATATATATTTTTAGCTGTCCAGATCATTTCTTTCTATTTTTAGTAGAGAGAGGGGGTCTCGCTCTTGCTCAGGCTGGTCTCGAACTCCTGACCTCGAGCAATCCTCCCATCTCAGCCTCCCAGAGTAGATGAAGACTTTATATCAACTGACTTAAATATTCTCAAAGACCTGAAGAAAACTATGGACAAAAAACTAAAGAAAAGTAGGAGGACAATGTATGAATAAATAGAGACTATCAATAAAGACAGAGAAATTTTAAAAATGAACCAAACAGGCCAGGATATCCCAAAACTCAAATATGAGGAGAAGATGGTTCCCAGCGTGACAGAGAAGTGAAAAAACTCTGAGCAGACAGTAAGAGAATTGGGCTTTCATATTCATGATGCCCTTCCCCCCAATCTGCCTAGCACCAAGTCCATGGAAAATTTCCCCTGACTCAGTTTCTACAATGGAAAAAGTAAGATTGAGGTGGACAACTAGCTTCCCACCATATTGGGTAACCTGACAGGAGACCCCTCTCTGTCTCAAACCATGGAAAGCATCATGAGTGCCTGAAGGGAAAAATACTCCTGAGGACAGCCAAAGACAAAAGGGGGAGGTAGTACTACCATCCCGAGTCCTGGAAACTCCACTCTATAAATGAGCCACAGGAGAAGCAATTCAGAAATTTATCAGAGGAATGTAACAAAGAATGTGAAATAATGAAAAAAATCAAATAGAAATCTTGGAACTGAGAAATACATTTGCTGTACTGACATATTCATCAAAGACTCTTAACAGCAGAAAGGATTAAGCAGGGGAAAGAATCAGTGAGATCAAAGACAGGTTATTTGAAAATATAATCAGAGGGGAAAAAAATAAAAAAGAATAAAAAGGAATAAAGATTGCCTATGAGATATAGAAAATTAACTCAAAAGACCAAATCTAAGACCCATTGGTGTCAAGAGGGAGTTGAGCCAGAGAACAAAAACTAAGAGTTGGTTTTTTGAAAGGATAAATAAATTTGAGAAATCTTAAGCTAGAATAACTAGAAAAAAGTGAGAATTGAATAAATAAAATGAAAGAGGAAACATTATAATAGGTACCACAAAAAAACAAAGAATCAAAAGATACTACTACAAAAATTATAAACCAATAAATTGGATAATCTAGAAGAAATGGACAAATTTCTAGACCCATACAACCTACCAAGACTGAGTCATGAAAATACAGAATGTTTAAACAGACCAATAATGCATGAGGAGATTGAATCAGTAATGAAAAGTCTCCTACCAGAGAAAAGTCCAGGAACAGACAGCTTCACTGCTGAATTCTATCAAATATTCAAAGAAGAACTAATACCAATCATTCTCAACTCTTCCCCAAAAATACTTCCAAACTCATTTTATGAGGCCAGCATTACCCAGAAACCAAAAACAGACACGAACACTAAAAGAAAAGAAAAAAAGTACAGGCTAATATCCCAGATGAACATGGATGTAAAAATCTTCAAAAAATTATTAGCAAACCAAATTCAACAACATATTAAAAGAATCATTCATCATAATCAAGTGAGATTTATTCCTGGGATGCAAGGATATTTCAACATATACGAATACATAAATGTGATACACTGCATTAACAAAATTAAGGATAAAATCCATGTGGTCATCTCAATATATGCAGAAAAAGCATTTGACAAAATTTAACACCCCTTCGTGATAAAAACTCTCGACAAATAAGGTATGGAGGAGATGCATTTCAACACAACATAGGCCATATATGACAAACCCATAGCTAACATCATACTCAATGGTGGAAAGTTGAAAGCTTTTCCTCTAAGATCAGGGACACAAGACAAAGATGCCCAGTCTCACCACTTCTATTCAACATAGTACTGGAAGTCCTAGCCAGAACAATTAGGCAAGAAAAGTAAAAGGCATCCTAATAGGAAAGGAAGAAGTAAAACTGTCTCTCTTTGTTGATAACATGAGCTTATACCTAGAAAATCCTAAAGACTCCACCAAAAAACTGTTAGGACTGATAAATTAATTCACTAAAGTTTCAGGATACAAAATAAATATTAAAAAATCAGTGGTACAAAGGAAAAAAGGTCATTCTGTAACAAAGACACATGTACCCGAATGTTTATAGCAGCACAATTCACAATAGCAAAGATGTGGAAACAACCCAAATGCCCATCAATACATGATTGGATTAGTAAGCTGTGGTATATGTATACCATGGAATATTACTCAGCTATAAGGAATAATGAAGATACGACATCTCTATGGTTCTCCTGGAGAGAGTTGGAACCCATTATATTAAGTGAAGTATCCCAAGAATGGAAAAACAAGCATCACATGTACTCACCAGAAAATTGGTTTCCCTGAACATCACCTAAATACACATCTGGGAACGACACCAATCGGAGATCAGACTGAGGTGGGGGGTGGGGGAGGGGATGGGGGTATGCCTACACAATGAGTGCATTGCGCACCGTTTGGGGAATGGTAACACTTCAAGGTGCTGACTCGGGAAGGGGGGGTGGGGAAGGGAGGGATATATACCTATATGATGGGTGCAACGCGCACTACCTGGGGAACAGACACGCCTGGAGCTCTGACTTAGGGGGAAAGGCAGTACATGGGCAACGTATGTAACCTGCAATTCTGTATCCTCCATAACAATAAGATGAAATTTAAAAAAAAAAGAAAATATTCCAGGAGAAAAAGATGAAAAAAAAAAAAAAAAAAGAAATATATCCATCCGGATACCCTCCTTATATCTATTTTCATAAACCTTTACTTTATAAACTATATCTTTGGCTCTGTGTATTATTATTGCCATTATTTTATTTTTTTGTTTCTGTTTCCTACTATTTTTTTCATCCTTTGAGATGACCCCTGCCTGAGAGACCTGATCGGAAGAAAAAAAACCTCTTTGTGGGGAGCATAGCTAACTCCCCGCAGCAAAGGACTTGAATAGACATTTCTCAAAAGAAGATATGTTATACAAATGGACAATGGGTACATGAAAAAATGCTCAACATCACGAATCATGAGGGAAATGCAAATTAAAAACCACAATAGAGAGGGAGGAAAAGATGGCGGAGTGGTGGTGACGGCCTGAATCTGCGCTCCCGGGAAGGAAGGCATCCATCCGGACCTGTCACAACGCTAGAAGACCGCTCCCACACAGGAACAGCGGTGTGAATCCACGGAGAATCAGCGTGGGACAAACAGAGCGAGTGAGGTCTGAGGTGAACAAAAATTGGGAACGCGGGACAGATACTAGCCAGCGGAGCGCGGGTCGGATACACCCGCCCTCAGCCGGGGCGGGTGCAGCCTCTCGGGAAAGCGGCTAGCCCTCCGCTCCCAATTGAACAGAGCCCTGACCCAGGCCAGCGCAGAAACTGAGGGATACGTGGCGCATTGGAGACAGGAGGCTTTTTTGAGAAATTACCTTAGAACCTGGGGGATCTCAGCTGAGACAGCGCTTGGCGAGGAGGGACGGATCTGCCCCAGGGCAGAAAAACACAAAAGACTCCCGGACAGCAAATAGCGTTGTACCCCGTGCTGCCTTTTTCGGCAGTTCTCCAGCCGGTCACCCCTGGTGCGTGTCCTTGCTGGCCAGCCCCTGGGCAGTGGCGGTCTCCGCCTGCCGGGGAGCCGGTCCCCTCCAGCCCCGGAGCTCGGCAGGCGCCATCTTGAAAGCGAAGGCAAAACCGCTCGGGAGCCAAAAAGTGCCCAGCGGCTCTTTCTGCCCGTGCTGCCTTTTTCAGCAGTTCTCCAGCCGGTCACCCCCGGTGCGTGTCCTTGCTGGCCAGCCCCTGGGCAGTGGCGGTCTCCGCCTGCCGGGGAGCCGGTCCCCTCCAGCCCCGGAGCTCGGCAGGCGCCATCTTGAAAGCGAAGGCAAAACCGCTCGGGAGCCAAAAAGTGCCCAGCGGCTCTTTCTGCCCGTGCTGCCTTTTTCGGCGGTTCTCCAGCCGGTGACCCCCAGTGCGCGTCCTTGCTCGCCAGCCCCCGGGCAGTGGTGGTCTCTGCCTGCCGAGGAGCCGGTCTCCTCCAGCCCCGGAGCTCTGCAGACGCCATCTTGAAAGCGAGGGCGAAACCGCTCCGGAGCCATAAAGTGCCGAGCGGCTCTCTCTGCCCGGCGCCCTCCACTGGTCTCTGAACCAACACCAGGAGTACGGGATATGCCGGGGCCGCGCTCGGGGTGAAGGGGCAGAGCTGCCCTAAGGCAAAAAAAAAAAAAAAACCAACACGAACAAGAAGAATAGGCTCGCCGAACTGTATATTTTATTCTTGGTAAATTTCTTCTGGGTTTTGTGTGTTTCTGTTTGTGTTTGTTTTTGTTTTCTTTTGGGTTTTTTCTTTTTTTTTCCGGCGGCGGACAGCCTCGGCGGGCACCTTTGCCCTCTGGGCCTCTGGCTGCCGCGCCTTTTTGAGCGGGGAGGTTGGATCCCCACCACCCTCGGAGCTGTGCGGGCGCGCAGACGCCATCTTGAAATCCACTGCGAAACCGCCCGGGACCCAGCAGGGCGGGCGTGAAGGGGCGGAGCTGTGCTAAGGCGTAAAACAAACAAACAAACAAAAAAACATTGAGTCCCTGAAATATATACTTCAGATTTGTGTATCTTTCTGCCTTGCGGTGTGGTGAAGTGCTATGTAGTTTGTTTTTGTTCATTTTTGTTGGCGTTTTTGGTGTTTTTTGGTTTGGCTTTTTGCGTTTCTTTTCTTTTTTTTTTTCTTTTTTCTTTTTCTTTCTTTCTTTTTCTTCTTTTTTTTCTTTTCTCTTTCGTTTTCTCCTCTTTCTTTTCTTTCTTTCCTTTTCTTTTTTCTTTTTTTTTTTCTCTTCTCTTTCTCCTCTCTTTTCGCCTTCTAACTGGGGACCCACGGTGAGCTTCGGAACGGGCCAGGTCCCTGGCTCTGATACATACCGGATCCTGAGCAGTCACCCCCAGGGCCAGAGATCTGCGGGCACGCAATTGCCACTCTAGGGCCCACAGCCAAGTCACTGCGGAGCAATAGGGTACCAAGAGGCTCCCTGGACGGCCCTCTCCCCTGGTCCACGGACCTTATATAGGATCCCTGCCCAAGTGTAAACACTGAATACTTCTCCAGAAGCGAGAGTGTGGAACCTGATCCCTGGGGACATTGGGCCAAGACAGACTTTTGCCCGTGGGAGCTACAGCAACTGGGGCGCTGAGCAAGCAAAGTCACCGTCCTCTCCCCATAGCTAGTATCTTGCCGGCAGATAGAGTCAGAAACCTCCCCTATAGAGGAAGAACCAAAGGGAAACAAACAAACAAACAAACAAAGAGAATTTCAGTCTACTATTAGTGTGGACCCTGCCTGCCTTCTGAAAGACCACAACACAGTGTCCTAACTCACCAAAGCGGTCCTGGATCACTCCAATCCTCTAGGATTGGACACATCGGAAGCAGTCCCCCAACGGAAACAGAAAAATCTCTGAACAATACACAACAGTCTCCCCCTCTTGCCAAAAGAAGCAACATACCTAGACTGTTTCACAGCCTAAGAATAGAGCACAAAGAGTCCTGTTGACCAGACTAAACCTATAAGTAAAGATCCAACGACAAATCTAGATGGGAAGGGCCCAGCGAAAAAACACGGAGAGCAAAAAGAATCAAATGGAAAGCTCATCCCCAAAGAGAAATACCAGCTCCCAACCATTTGACACAAACCAGACTCAAAACACCAACATGTCACAGGAAGAATTCCAATTATGGATTATAAAGAAGCTGAATAATATACAAGAATCAATGGATAAACAACACAAGGAAAACACAAAAAAAAATACAGGATTTGGAGGAAAAATTCACTAAAGAAATTGAAATATTGAAGAAAAACCAAACTGAACTCCTAGAAGTGAAGAATTCACTCAGAGAGCTACAAAACACTGTGGAAAGTCTCAAGAGCAGGGTAGATCAAACAGAGGAAAGAATCTCAGAAATTGAAGATAACTCCTTCCAACTAAATAAGTCAGTCACAGAGATAGATCGAAAAAGTAAGAGAAATGATCTGAGTCTTCAAGAAATGTGGAATTATGTGAAGAAACCTAACTTGAGAGTTATTGGCATTCCTGAGGGTGAAGAAGATAACAAGCAAGGGTTGGACAAGCTATTTGAAGACATAATCGAGGAAAATTTTCCAGGCCTTGCCAATACTCTAGACATACAGATTCAAGAAGCTCAAAGGACCCCTGGGAGATTCATAGCAAATAGGAAAACACCACGCCACGTAGTCATCAGGCTGACCAAAATATCCACTAAAGAGTCACTTCTCCGAGCTGTAAGGAGAAAGAAACAAGTAACTTACAAAGGAAAACCCATCAGAATTACGCCAGATTTCTCAGCTGAAACCTTACAAGCAAGAAGAGGTTGGGGCCCCATTTTCACACTTCTGAAACAGAATAATGCCCAGCCTAGAATCTTGTACCCAGCTAAGCTAAGTTTTCTATACGAAGGAGAAATCAAGACATTCTCAGATAAACAAAGGTTGAGGGAATTCACCAAGACAAGACCAGCCCTCCAAGAAGTACTCAAAAGAGAATTATACACGGATCAGCACAAGAAAGATCCACGAATGTAAAACTACTCAAGAGCTAAAGATCAAATTCCAGATACCACAATGGCCCAGGAGAGAAAACATCACAATGAAGTTCTACCCAACAAGCTGAACAAAAAACTGTGTCACTTATCAGTTTTCTCAATAAATGTGAATGGCTTGAACTCCCCGCTCAAGAGACATAGACTGGCCCAATGGATAAAAAAATACAATCCAAGTATCTGCTGTCTTCAAGAAACTCACCTAACCTGCAAAGATGCATTTAGACTGAAAATAAAAGGATGGAAATCGATATTTCAAGCAAATGGTAACCAAAAGAAAGCTGGTGTGGCAATCTTAATTTCCAATAACTTAGCTTTCAAACCAACAAAAATAATAAAAGACAAAGATGGCTACTACATACTGATTAAAGGCACAATTCATCAAGAAGCCATGACTATACTCAATATATATGCACCCAACCTAGGTGCACCTAGATTCATAAAGCAAACCCTACTAGATCTCAACCAAATGATAGATAACAATACTGTAATAGCTGGAGACTTTAACACCCCACTGACAGTACAGGACAGATACTCTAAACAGAAAATAAACAAAGACATAATGGACCTCAATAGAATGCTAGAACAAATGGGCATGGCTGACATCTATAGGACATTCTACCCAAAGTCCACAGAATATACATTCTTCTCATCAGCTCACAGGACATTCTCTAAGATTGACCATGTCCTAGGACATAAATCATGTCTTCAAAAATTCAAAAAAATAGAAATTATACCATGCATCTTCTCAGATCACAGCGGAATAAAAGTAACAATGATCACAAACAGAAACCCTCACTCTTACTCAAAGTCATGGAAGCTAAATAACCTTCTCCTGAATAATTATTCTATAAAAGAAGAAATCAAGATGGAAATCAAAAATTTCTTTGAATTAAATGACAATGGAGATACAACTTATCAAAATCTATGGGATGCAGCTAAAGCAGTCCTGAGAGGAAAATTCATATCCATAAATGCCTATATCAAAAAGACAGAAAACATGCAAATAGACAACCTAACGAATAGACTCAAAGAACTGGAGAAAGAAGAACAGAACGATCCCAAACCCAGCAGAAGGCGAGAAATTACTAAGATCAAATCAGAACTAAATGAAAAGGACAACAAAGAAACTATAAGGGAAATTAATAAAACAAAAAGTTGGTTCTTTGAAAAGATAAACAAAATAGACACACCTCTGGCTAGACTAACCAAGAGCACAAAAGTAAAATCTCTAATAACCTCCATTAGGAACATGAAAGGAGAAATCACAACCGATGCTACAGAGATACAAGATATCATCTATGAATTCTACAAAAATCTTTATGCACACAAACTGGAGAACGTGGAGGAAATGGACAAATTTTTAGAAACACATAGTCTTCCCAGGCTCAACCAGGAAGAAATAGAGTACCTGAACAGACCAATATCAAGAACTGAAATCGAAACAGCAATAAAAAACCTTCCCAAAAAGAAAAGCCCTGGTCCAGATGGGTTCACACCTGAATTTTACCATACATACAAAGAAGAACTGGTGCCCATCCTACATAAACTATTCTCCAATATTGAGAAGGATGGAGTTCTCCCCAACACGTTCTACCAAGCCAATATAACATTAATACCAAAACCTGGAAAGGACACAACAAAAATAGAGAACTACAGACCAATTTCCCTCATGAATATGGATGCAAAAATTTTCAATAAAATACTAGCAAATCGAATCCAAGTACTTATCAAAAAAGTAATCCACCATGACCAAGTGGGCTTCATCCCCGAGATGCAGGGGTAGTTCAACATACGTAAATCTATAAATGTAATTCACCACATAAATAGAAGCAAAAACAAAAACCATATGATACTCTCATTAGATGCAGAAAAAGCATTTGACAAAATTCAACACCCTTTTATGATAAAAACGCTTAACAAAATAGGCATTGATGGAACCTACCTAAAAATGATACAAGCCATATATGACAAACCCACAGCCAACATCATACTGAATGGGGAAAAACTGAAAGCACTCCCACTTAGAACTGGAACCAGACAGGGCTGCCCATTGTCTCCATTACTTTTCAACATAGTATTGGAAGTCCTTGCGAGAGCTATCAGGCAAGAGAGCAGAATCAAGGGAGTCCAAATAGGGAAGGAAGAGATCAAACTCTCACTTTTTGCTGATGATATGATGTTATATCTGGAAAACCCCCAGGATTCAACCAAGAGACTCCTGGAATTGATTAACGAATACAGCAAAGTCTCAGGCTACAAAATTAATATACACAAATCAGAGGCATTTATATATGCCAATAACAGTCAATCGGAAAACCAAATTAAAGACTCAATACCCTTCAAAATAGCAACAAAGAAAATAAAATATCTAGGTATATATCTAACTAAAGAGGTAAAGGACCTCTATAAGGAAAACTATGAAACACTGAGAAAAGAAATAGCAGAACTTGCAAATAGATGGAAAAATATACCATGCTCGTGGATCGGAAGAATCAACATTGTTAAAATGTCTATACTACCCAAAGTGATCTACAGATTCAATGCAATCCCTATTAAATTACCAACATCATTCTTTACAGACATAGAGAAAATAATTATACACTTTGTATGGAATCAAAGAAGACCCCGTATAGCAAAAGCAATTTTAAGCAACAAAAACAAAATGGGAGGTATTAATTTGCCAGACCTGAAACTATACTACAAGGCCGTGGTTCTTAAAACAGCCTGGTATTGGCACAAGTGCAGGGACACAGACCAGTGGAACACAACAGAAAATCCAAATATAGAACCATCCTCATATAGTCACCTAATTTTCGACAAAGCGGGAAAGAATATACTCTGGGGACAAGAATCCCTATTCAACAAATGGTGCTGGGAGAATTGGTTAGCCACTTGTAGAAGACTGAAACAGGACCCACAGCTTTCACCTCTCACAAAAATCAAATCACGGTGGATAACAGACTTAAACCTTAGGCGTGATACAATCAGAATTCTAGAAGAAAATGTAGGAAAGACTCTTACAGACATTGGCCTAGGCAAAGAATTTATGAAGAAGACCCCCAAGGCAATCACAGCAGCAACAAAAATAAATGAATGGGACATGATTAAATTAAAAAGCTTCTGCACAGCCAAAGAAACAGTCCAGAGAATAAACAGACCACCTACAGAATGGGAAAAAATTTTTGCATACTACACATCAGATAAAGGACTGATAACAAGAATCTATTTAGAACTCAGGAAAATCAGCAAGAAAAAATCAAGCAACCCTATCAAAAAGTGGGCAAACGACATGAATAGAAATTTTTCAAAAGAAGATATAAAAATGGCTAACAAACATATGAAAAAGTGTTCAGCATCTCTAATCATCAGGGAAATGCAAATCAAAACCACAATGAGATATCACTTAACCCCAGTGAGAATGGCCTTTATCAAAAAAACCCAAAACAACACATGTTGGCGTGGGTGTGGAGAGACAGGAACACTAATACACTGCTGGTGGGACTGCAAACTAGTGCAACCTCTGTGGAAAGCATTATGGAGGTATCTTAAACAGATTCAAGTAGACCTGCCATTTGACCCAGCAATCCCATTACTGGGCATATACCCAAAGGAAAAAAGGTCATTCTGTAACAAAGGCACTTGTACCCAAATGTTTATAGCAGCACAATTCACAATAGCAAAGATGTGGAAACAACCCAAATGCCCATCAATACATGATTGGATTAGTAAACTGTGGTATATGTATACCATGGAATACTACTCAGCTATAAGGAATGATGAAGATACGACATCTCTATGGTTCTCCTGGAGAGAGTTGGAACCCATTATATTAAGTGAAGTATCCCAAGAATGGAAAAACAAGCATCACATGTACTCACCAGAAAATTGGTTTCCTTGATCATCACCTAAATACACATCTGGGAACGACACCAATTGGACATCAGACTGAGGTGGGGGGTGGGGGAGGGGATGGGGGTATGCCTACACAATGAGTGCATTGCGCACCGTTTGGGGAGTGGTAACACTTGAAGGTGCTGACTCGGGAAAGGGGGGGTGGGGAAAAAAATATGAAACTATTGTTTTTAACTTGCACTGTTCACTTAATAATTTATCATGAATATTTCCCATATTATTTCATATCATTGTACAAGAAATAATGTATACATTATGAGGACATACTGTATCTAACAAGATATACTGTTAGACTCTTTGATTCTGTAAAATTAAATAAAAAAGAAAAAAGAAAAAAGAAGAAAAAAAAAATCAATGTAATTCACTATATTATCAAACTAATAAAAAAATAGATGCAGTAAAAGCATTTGACAAAAAAAAAAAAAAAAACCCACAATAAAAAATCACCTTATATCTTTTAGAACGGCTTTTATTAAAAAAATTAAAATGTTTATGAAAATGTGGAGAAAAGAGAACTCTTGTACATTGTTTGTGGGAATGTAAATTAGTATAGCCATTATGGAAAAGTGTATGGAGACTCCTAAAAAAAAAACTGAAATTAAAACTTGCCATATGATTCAGCAATCCCACTTCTGGGTATATATTCAAAGGAATTTAAATCAATATGTTAAAGGGATATTTGCACTCATGTTTATTGCAGCATTATTCACAATGGCCAAGATGTGGAAGGAATCTAAGTGCCCATCAACAGATGAATGGATAAAGAAAATGTGATATATTTTCACAATGGAATACTAATCAGCCTTTTATTTTTTTTATTTTATTTTTTTTTTTTTTGAGACAGAGTCTCACTCTGTTGCCCAGGCTAGAGTGAGTGCCGTGGCGTTAGCCTAGCTCACAGCAACCTCAAACTCCTGAGCTCAAGCGATCCTCCTGTCTCAGCCTCCCGAGTAGCTGGGACTACAGGCATGCACCACCATGCCCGGCTAATTTTTTTTTTCTATATATATTTTTAGCTGTCCATATAATTTCTTTCTATTTTTAGTAGAGATGGGGTCTCGCTCTTGCTCAGGCTGGTCACGAACTTCTGAGCTCAAACGATCCGCCCACCTCGGCCTCCCAGAGTGCTAGGATTACAGGCGTGAGCCACCGCGCCCGGCCTAATCAGCCTTTTAAAAAGAAGGGAATTCTGTTATTTATGATGACATGGATGAACGTTTGCTAAGTGAAATAAGCCAGGCCCAGAAAGACAAATACTATACAATCTCACTTACATGTGGAATCTAAAAAAGTCAAACTCATAGAAATAGATAGTAGAATGACGGTTACCAGAGGCTGGGGAAAGGGTAGGAAGAAAGGGATGGGGAGTTGTTAGTCAAAGGGTATGAAGTTTCAGGTAGACAGGAGCAATAAGTTTTGAGATGTATTGTGTGAGTGTAGTCAATAAAAATGTATTGTGTATCTCAAATTAACTAAGAGAGTAAATTTCAAATGTCTCACCATAAAAAATGATAGGTAAGTGAAGTGATGGATATGTTGATTAGCTTGATTTAATCATCCCACATTGTGTACATGTATCAAAACATAACATTGTATCCTGTAAATGTATACAAATAGGATTTGTCAATTAAAAATAATAACATTTGGCCGGGCGCGGTGGCTCACGCCTGTAATCCTAGCACTCTGGGAGGCCGAGGTGGGCGGATCGTTTGAGCTCAGGAGTTCGAGACCAGCCTGAACAAGAGCGAGACCCCATCTCTACTAAAAATAGAAAGAAATTATATGGACAGCTAAAAATATATATAGAAAAAATTAGCCGGGCATGGTGGCACATGCCTGTAGTCCCAGCTACTCGGGAGGCTGAGACAGGAGGATCCCTTGAGCTCAGGAGTTTGAGGTTGCTGTGAGCTAGGCTGACGCCACGGCACTCACTCTAGCCTGGGCAACAGAGTGAGACTCTGTCTCAAAAAAAAAAAAATAATAATAACATTAAAAAATCAGGCATAATTCTATACACCAGCAATGAACAATCCAAAAGGGATATTAAGAAAACAATTCCATTTACAAAAGCAGACAAAAAAATAAAATACCTAAAAAAAACTTTACCAAGGAGGTGAAAGACTTGTACACTGAAAACTACAGAACACTGCTGGAAGAGATTAAAGATCTAAATAGATGGAAAAACATCCTGTGTTCAGAAATTGGGAGATTTCATATAGTTAAGATGGCAAAACTACCCAAAGTTATATATAGATGAAATGCAGTTGCTATCAAAATTTCAATGGCCTTTTTTTCAGAAATAGAAAAGCCAATCCTCAGATTCATATAAAATTGCAAAGATGCTCAATAGCCAAAACAATATCAAAAAAGAAGAACCAGGCCGGGCGCGGTGGCTCAGGCCTGTAATCCTAGCACTCCGGGAGGCCGAGGTGGGTGGATCGTTTGAGCTCAGGAGTTCGAGACCAGCCTGAGCAAGAGCGAGACCCCATCTCTACTAAAAATAGAAAGAAATTATATAGACAGCTAAAAATATAGAAAAAATTAGCCGGGCATGGTGGCACATGCCTGTAGTCCCAGCTACTCGGGAGGCTGAGACAGGAGGATCCCTTGAGCTCAGGAGTTTGAGGTTGCTGTGAGCTAGGCTGACGCCACGGCACTCACTCTAGCCTGGGCAACAGAGTGAGACTGTCTCAAATAAAAAAAAAAAAAAAGAAGAAGAAGAACCAAATTGGAAGACTCACACTTCCCAATCTCAAAACTTACTACAAAGATATAGTAATCAAAACAATGTGGTGATAGCATAGGGATAGATATATTGCACTATTAAATAGAATTTAGAATCTAGAAATAAACCCACACATCTATAACCCACTTATTTTTGACAACGATGCTAAGACCTCTAAATGGGAAAAGAGCTGTCTTTTCAACAAATGCTGGGACAACTGGATATCCAGGTGCAAAAAGAATAAAGTTGAACCTCTATCTCATACCATTTACAACAGTTAACTCAACATGATTTAATGAATTAAACATAAGAATCTTAGAAGAAAACCATAAATCAATCTTCATGACCTTGGCTTTGACAGTGGATTCTTAGTTATGACATCAAAAGCACAAGCAAGAAAAAAATAGATAAATTGAACTTCATAAAAATTTTTAAACTTTTGTGCTTCAAAAGACACCGTCCAAAAAATAAAAAGATGGGCTGGGTGCTGTGGTTCATGCCTGTAATCCTAGCACTCTGGGAGGCCGAAGCAGGAGGATCGTTTGAGCTCAGGAGTTTGAGACCACCCTGAGCAAGAGAGAGACCTCTTGCTCTCTACTAAAAATAGAAAGAAATTAACTGGACAACTAAAAATATATAGAGAAAAAATTAGCCAGACTTGGTGGCACATTCCTGTAGTCCCAGCCACTCGGGGGGCTGAGGCAGGAGGATTGCTTGAGCCCAGGAGTTTGAGGTTGCTGTGTGCTACGCTGATGCCATGGCACTCTAGCCCCGGCAACAGAGCGAGACTCTGTCTCAAAAAAAAATGACCCACAGAATGGGAAAATATATTTGCACATCACATATCTGATAAAGGCATAGTATCCAAAATATGTAAAGAACTCTCCTACAACTCATGAAAAGAATAAAAATACAATTTTAAAATGGGTAAAGGACTGGAATCAACATTTCTCCAACAAAAATGTACAAGTGGCCAACAGGCACATGAAAAGATGCTCAACATCATTAATCACCAGGGAAATGCAAACCAAAACCACAATGAGATACCACTTCACACCCACTAGGAAGGCTATAATCAAAAATGAAAAATAACAAATGTTAGCAAGGATATGGACAAACTGGAATCCTGAGTGGCAGCACTCAGATACTCTTTGGCTGTCTGGAAATTGTTCAGGAAGTTCTATGGACACAAAGTTAAAAGGAGAAATTCAAACAGAACACAGGCACATCAATAACATTAACATCATCTTTTTATATATGTTAATTTTCTCCAATAGATAACTTTCATTTAAGCCCTATTTTTCTAAAGGTAGGAGGAAATTACCAATAATCCATCTATAGTTATGAGCTGCCTGACTGGGGCTAATGTCATGTGGCTAAGGAACAGGAAAAACACATTTTCAATAATTTATGTATTCGAGAATTTACCTTCACTATGTTATAGCAAAATTAAATTGTTCTAGACAAAAATTTTAAAAAAAAGAAATAGAAATCCTCACATGTTGCTGGTGAAAATGGAAAATGATGTAGTCACTATGGAAAAAGTTTAATGGTCCCTCAAAATGTTAAACATAGAATTATCATATGATCATATGATCTAGCAATTTCACTCTCAAAAGAATTGAAAACAGGTACTCAAAGAAACACTTGTACACAAATGTTCATATCAACATTATTCATGAGAGCCAAAAGGTGGAAACAGCCCAATATTCATCAACATATGAATGGGTAAACAAATTGTGGTATATACATATGATGGAATATTATTCAGCCATAAAAGATATGAAGTACTGATGCATGCTACAATGTAATGAACCTTGAAAAAATTATGCTAGGGGAAATAAGCCAGACACAAAAGGTCACATATTGTATAACTCCATTTATGTACAATATCCAAAATAGGCAAATCCATAGAGACCGAAAACAGGTTGGGGTTGCCAAAGGCTAAGGGAATTAGAGAATGGGGAGTCACTGCTTAATGGCCATGGAGTTTCCTTTTGGGGTGATAGAAAAGTTTTGGAAGTGAGCTGGCTGTTTCACATCATTGTGAATGTACTAAATGCCACTGAAATGTTCACTTTAAGTAAGTTTTAATTTTATGTCACATGAATTTCACCTCAATAAAAAAGGGACAAGGGACCAAGGCAGACCTTATGTAGATGAAAAGAGGAAAGAATTGAAACTTTTGAGTTGACCCTATAATAAGCTTACCTAGATCAGTTGCCACGTATTAATAAAAGGATGCCTGTTCTCCTCTGGAGCCACCCAAACCATTTCTTTGTTGCCTCTGGATTCTTAGCTAGTGTTGGATCTAAGTATGCTCCAAAGGGACAAGTACAAAATCTGTCCTGGGAGAAAACAGCTAATATTTCAAAAAGAATCACAAGATTTTGCTAATCTATGCTTACAAAAAAAAAATGGGAAATATATCAAGGAAGGCATTCTAAGAGTGTTAGATCAAGGAGGAAATGATATAACTATGAACTTACTGATATGTATAATGATTAATGTGAAGTGCCAGTGGCTAAATTCCTACTAAGAGTTTGCTTGGTTATTTGACTGAAATTTGGACTCAGTTGTGGCTATACTCAATGAAGTTTTGAAGCTAAAACTTCCTTGTAATTATGAGAGAAATAAATTCAAAGGCTTAGCAAGGTAGGAATTTTAGAATGAATTTATGATATGCAACCCACTCACCCCGTACTACATCCCCTGAAAAGGCCCAAATCCTCTCTGTGTCATTGAGAAAATATTAGTTATGAGAACCAGCCTCCTTAAAAAGCCCTTTGGTGGCTGTTCTCTGCAGGCCAAGTGTGATGGGGCAAGATGCTGCCACTAAGAGGGACCTCCCTAATTTCAATGAGAATTACAGATTACTGGAGTAACAGGGGCCAGGTGACAGTGGGGAACTGCCAGAATAGGGTTCATGCAATGGTCGTAACGTACGGCAGGGACGACTGGTATATAGAATGTGTTGATCCTGAGGATCTTTGTTGATAGTTAAGGGATCACAGTGTCCTTTATAATGAAATGGGAAGCCTTGATCTATGTATTAGGAAAAAGTCAAGATCTACTAGACAGAAACCTGGTGTAAATCATTACAAGGGTAAGTCATGGCCTCTTACCTAGTTTCCAGACCTAAGCCAGTTCACAGACCTGGAACTTCCTAATTAAAGAACCCTGCAGCACTACCACAGATACATACTGCAAACATTCTCAAACTTCACCCAAAGGATCTGTTGCTATTTGCTAGAGTGACCATGCAACCATGCGTAGGAGAAAAGAAAATACCCAAACCTTTCAGGAATTGACTTTCCAAAAAAAAGACCACTGGAAAAACCTGCTGATCAAACAAGGCCAAGTTTATTACTGATATAGTAAGGGTAAACACCATCTTGACAGCGTCTTAGTAGTATTTCAAAAGGGAAAGACCAGGGGTAGATATACAGAGTTTTAGGACCTGGATTTGAGTAATTTGAAGTAGCTCTTGAGATGCAGGGATCTGACCAGAACTGGCCAAAGTCTGTGATATAACAGGACCAGTGGGCACCGTAAGCGTGAGTTCTGGAAGAGTCTTAATGAGAAAACAGTTGTCTGACAAGCAACTGAATTTGGCAAACTAAGTCATCTGTTGTCCTGGAAAGGAGACTGATTGAACAGTCCATTTCTCAGATAAAACTAACAACAAAGTTATGTTCTGATTCATGGGCTTAACTTCCTCAGCAAGAATGTCTTGGTATAAACAGCAAAGTCTTGTTGATGTAGAGACATTAGTTCTGAGTCCTAATAGTCAAGCCATATGAATGCAGATGGGCTTAGTTCTCTCTAGACTGACTCTAAATTGATACTAACTAATTCCTTGTGACCCAAAACACCGGTGTAGTCCGGAGAGCTTACAGTGATGAAGTAATAAGAGGCATTTAGGCCTAAGTTTAAATCACGGTGCTCCAAGTGAGTTTTTAGACCTGCCATGTGATTATTTCCCAGATTCTTAATGTATATTTGTAATAGACATATTCAGAAACTTGTACAAACACTACATTGGCTCCCTGAGCTGTTCCATTACAGTAGAAAGAACAAGTTTTGGAAGCTCAGGAAATTCTCTTCTCTATCAGGACACTAAACCAAAATCAACACCACATCCCCAGGAGAAGTGCAGGTGTTAGTGCTGCCATAAACTTGAAATATGCACATTTTTGGCCTGTACAAAAGGGGAATGGATTTTAGAAAATTACTGCACATTATTGTAAAGTTAATCAGGTGGTGACTCTCACTGCAGTGACTGTTACAGATGTGGCCATTTTACTGGAACAAATCAGCATAGACCCTGACACCTGATATGTAACTTATTGACCTGGAAAATTATTTTTTTTCTCTCAAACAATTTGCAAAAAAGATTAAAAGCAGGCTGCTTGTCTTCAAGGACCAATGGCACATCTTACAGTCTTGTCTCAGGACCACATCATTTCTCCTGCTCCATAATATAATCTACAAAGATCTTGATCATCTTAACATTACATAGAATGTCTTCCTCTGTGGACAACTCTCATTCACTGTGCCAGGGACAAAGTGGTTACGGTTGTAGGGACAAAGGTTATGCACATGCATACCAACATGGATGGATCCTCATCCAGCTGACCTGGTTACTACTACCACTGAGGGGCTAATCTCCCATCAGCAGAACCCCATTGTGGGGCCCAACAGAGCAAATTTCCTTTGGGAAATCAGCTAGCCACCTAGTAGCAGGTTGATTATATTGGATCCCTTTCATCAGGAACAGGGTAGCAATTTGACCTCACTGGAATAGAAATCAATTCTTGATTTCAATTTGCTTCCCTTGCCCATAGTGCTTCCGACAGCACCACCAACTAGGTACTTAGCCAATGTCTCGGATACCATGGAGCCATTCTGTACAACATTGCTTCTGATCAAAGAACTGATTTCATAGCAAAAGAAGGGCAGCAGTGGCCTTGTGTCTATGGAATGGACTGGTCCTATAAACGTTCTATCACCCAGAAGCAATTGGCCTCGGTTATGACACCAATCCATTTATAGTGCCAGTCCAGAAAAAAGACCCTGAAAAGACAGGAGAAAAGGACATCGGGAAGGGGAAGTGGAAGAAGAAAGATATAAATATCAATTATGTTTTCATGATTGATTGGTGTGTTGGGAGGGTGTCCATATGTACATGTGTGTGAGCTATTTTTTCCTTCTCACTCCTCCTTCCTCTTATTATTTTATGTACTTATTATTGGTGGTGGCTAACATTCAAATGAGATTGTGACTGATCATGAGGTATAACTAACATTGCCCACAGAAGGACACCATGACGGCACGTGTGCATAGTTACACATTCTTAGGCAAAAGCAAAATCTCGTTGCTATTTAATGGAAGTTCAAATATGGGTAAAATGGTGCATGTGGATGTTGAATGGCCAAAGGAGTGGACTCTGCCAGTTTTCAAGCTATTGCCTCAGCCCCAAACCCACAGTTCCATGCTCTGATTCACAATGCTAGGGCTGCTTTGTTGTCAAGATTCCCATTAGAATCTGCCCGTAGGACCAGTAGAAGGAAACTGTAAGCCAGGAAGAGGGAAAAGAAACTAACTCCTCATGACTTCCTTTTTTTCCTGTCAAAATCATCCCAGCTATGTTTTTTCATCCTGGAAGTTGGTTCCACTTTGCAGATTTTATTTTCATGCTCCCTACACCAGTTTCCTTCTGCCCTTAGAGAAACAGGCGCCAGCTGGACTAGCCCCGGTGCTTTAGCAGTCAGGACCGGAGACCCTCCTCTGAACTCCTAGTGTCAGAACCAAACACACAGCAGCCGCCTCTCAGAAGTCTGGGTCCCAGCTTTGAAGCCGCTCCTCTTCCCCAGGCTCTGGAGGTGCGACGTACCACCACAAGTTAGGCGGGGCAGGCCTCAGAGGTCAAGCAGGCACTTCTACAGGGCCCCTGCTGAGGTTGAACGCCACGTGGTCACTGCCCACTCCTCAGACATTCCGGCTCCAAGAATCCAGGTTTTAGTAACCCTAACCCTCTCCCTGTGCTTCCCCTAGCCTAGGAATAGCAGCTTCTTGCTGTAGTTTTTCTTCTGCAATCCTTGGTGTTCTTGTTTTGCCCATTCAGTTCTCCAATATCTGGTTAGCAACTCTTTTTTTTTTTTTAAGAGACAGGGTCTCACTGTGTCACCAGGTTGGAGTGCAGTGGCCTGATCATAGCTCACTGTAACCTCAAATTCCTAGGCTCAAGCCACTCTCCTGCCTCAGCCTCCAGAATAGCTAGGACTACAGGTGCATACCACCATGCTGGGATAATTTTTTTTAATTTCTTTTTAGAGACAAGGTCTTGCTATGTTACCCAGGCTGTTCTCAAAGTCCTGGCATCAAGCAGTCCTTCCCCCTTGGTCTCCCAAAGTTCTGGGATTACAGGCATCAGCCACCACACCTGGCCAGCAATTCCTTACATTAAATTTTCTCTGTTAAAATAACTGATGTGGTTTTATTCCCTACTGGACCCTGACTGATATATAAGTTATAAAATAAATGGCTCAATTTCTGTCTTTATTTCTGTTCCAGTCTTCAACCTCTAAGACAGATATAGTCTTACAGTTGCAGAACTTGAAGTACTGAAATGAATCTCAGCTACTCCAGCAGATTTGGTTTGTGAACAGTGCTTTAAAAATGCTTTCACATATATGACTTCATTTGTTGTTTTCTTCTTGCATTTATTCAACAAATGTTTTATTGAGCAACTGCTGTTTATAAGGCACAGGATCAGGTGCTGGTAATACACAAATAAACAAGATTTTACCTGAAGGGATAACTTCTAAACTGCAGAGATATGGTTTTATTTCTTTAAAATAGGTTTTATAAAGCCTCTAATGGGAGAAGGCTAAGAACTATCCAAAAAGAATTACAGAGACTCAATTTCTAGAATGCTTCCATTTAAGACATCCCTATTTATTAGCCTGAGTCATCAATTAAATAATACAGAAGACATATAAAGAAAACAGGACAGTGCCCAGAACTTAGTAAGCACTCAATGAAAGACAGCTATTGCCAAGAAGAATTAGGAAATAGAGTAAATTTAGTTCAAGGATGCTATGAATAATCAATGACTATAATAGCAATGCATTGCTTCTTCGTGGGGCTTCACTTTTACATGTTGTGATCTTGACAAAAATCCCAGAGAGGTGGGGCATATTTCATGATTCTCATTTTTTTAATGAGAATATTCATAATGGCTTTACTTGTAATGGCTGAAAACTGTAAATAACCCAATGACTATCAACAGGTGAATGGAAACAGGCACTCACAAAAGGTGAGTGACTTACCAATACTACACATCCAAGAGCTGGCAGAGCCAGGCACCAGCGCCCTGGGGTTCAGTGCTGGCTGCCAATCCTACAGCGGTCCAGCCCCTTCCTCAGTGCCCCCATCACCTCATGGTTCCTCAAGCTGTAAATGAGGGGGTTGAGCATAGGAGTAAGGACTGTGTAGAAGACGGAGACCACCTTGTCGTGGCCAGGGGCCCGGTAGTGCCTAGGCCTCAGGTAGATGAACATGGCTGCCCCATAGAAGAGGGAGACAGCTGTCAGGTGGGAAGAACAGGTGGCCAGAGCCTTTTTATGGGCCTGAACAGAATGCATTCGGAGCATGGTCCCCAGGATGCGAGCATAGGAGGCCACGATGATGGAGAAGGGAAGGAGCAGCATGAAGACACAGCACGCAAAGAGGAGGATGTCAAAAAGGGATGTGTCTGCACAGGCCAGCTTCAATAAAGCTGGTACCTCACAGAAGAAGTGATCAACATTCCTTGAGCTGCAGTAGGGGAAGGTCATGGTTGCCACCATCTGAATCATTCCGTCTATTATCCCAAAGGCCCAGGAGCTCCCAGCAATCTGGACACAGACCCTCTGATTCATCAGGATGGGATAGTGAAGTGGGCGGCTAATGGCCACATAGCGGTCATAAGCCATGAGTCCCAGCAAGAGCCCCTCAGATCCCACAAGAGAAACAAAAAAGCCAATTTGTATGCCACAACCCACAAAGGAGATGAACTTCCTACCAGACAGGAAGTTGGCCGCCATCTTTGGCACAATGTTACAGACCAGCATGAGATCCATGAGGGAGAGCTGACTGAGGAAGAAGTACATGGGTGTGTGAAGCCGAGGATCTACGTAGATGAGGAAGATGAGGAGGACATTTCCACAAAGGGCCGCTGTGAAGACCACCATAATGGCAGAAAAGAGAACGAGATCAGTTGGGCTGTGGGAGAAGATGCCCAGGAGAATGAAGCCATCTGTGGATGATTGGTTCGACCATATTCCCATGGCTTAGTCGTTCACAGTCACCTGAAAACATGAACAGAAAAATTTTGAAGTTGAGTAACATGTCTCAATTGATCTCTGAATCCTTCTTCTTCAGCCAGATATATCTTTTGTAATTCCTTGGAGTTCAATAACATATGCTCTAGAGCATACAAGGGGACATTCTTTCATATTCCCATCACACAGATGACAGGATCTCTGCTAGTTCATGGAATTGGACTACATGTCTATATTTGTAGGTATTCATACCAAGGGAGTAGAAATGAGATTATTCTAGGTGCCACAGGACTATTGGACAATCCTCCTTCAGCAAAGTCTTGGCTTTGCCGTATTACATTGACTCTCCTTATCTGGGATCACATGGACTTGGTAAACTATCTCTAACAGGACTTGGACTATTTCATGCCCAAGAGATTATTTATATTTGTTACAATGAGGGAAGGTAATGGAGACTTGAGATGTGCTAGTCTTTATCTTGTTCGGGTCAAAAATCTTGGAATCATTTTTAATGCCTCTATTTTTTTTTTTATTCTCTAGGTCCAACCCATCAGACAAGCCTCTTGGTTTACATTCAAGGTTTCTCAGGATTTAATTAGCTCTTACCACCCTCACCACAACTACCCTGGTCCAAGCCACCATCCTCTCTCAGCTGGATTATTATAACCTCCTACCTGGTCTCCTGGCTTCTATCCTTGAGCCCTTGAGTCTATTCTCATAGCATTTCCAGTGGCTCTGCTAAAATGTAAGTCATACGATATAACTCTCCTGGTGAAAGCACGCCAATGACACACCAAATTACTCCAAATAAAGCCGAGATCCTTACAATGGCCAGCAAAGCCCTATATCTCTCTCTCATACACACACACAGACACAGACACACACACAGGCACACACAGACACACACAGACACACACATAAAAACACACAGACACGCACATGCCAGTACTTCTGAACTCATCTCCTACTCGCACTATGTTCCCACTCCTACTCCCACTATGAATTCCTTCTGAACTCATCTCCTCTGCTCCCCCTTCACCCACTATGCTTCCTCAAGTTTCCTTGGACAGGACATACCACACGTTTGGTCCTTTGCATGTTTTTCTCTGTGGAATGCTGTTTCCCCAGATTTCCATCCCTCACATGCTTCATACCTTTACTCAAATACTGACCTGTTTAGATCAGTGTTCTGTGAAAGCCATATTAAGAAATCAAATGTCATGTATTCTCAAGCCCCTTCCCTGCTTCAGTCCATTCCACTGCACTTAGGCCACCTGACACACACATGCTTATGTGTTTGTGCTGTTACTGCCTGTGTAATCCCACTAGAATTTAAGCACCATTTAAGTTCCACATGTTATTGGCAGCCCCCAGAATGCTGCCAGACTCACAGTATGACCTCAATACACAGGTGTTAACCCAGAAAAGTAACATATGATGAAGCAATAAATGGGTGCAATTTCCATTTTCAGTAAGCAGAAAGACTCCCACTTAACAACCTTGGCCCGAATATAATAGGAGTTTACTGTTTGATTCATTTCCATGAGGGACAGTGAGTGACAATGTAAGAAATACCTTCAGGTGTTCACGAAGACAAGGATGGAGGGAATGATAGCTGTGTCTGTGAGGCATTTGTTTGCTGGTGCATTCACATCTACCTTACAGCACTGTACAGAGGAAATGAGGTGATTCCACGGGCACTACGCTGTGTGAAGACCCTGGTTAATTGCCTGCCCAGGCCACTTCAGCTGTGTCTCTACAGAAGGGAACATGTCCTGACTTACGCCCAAGAAGGCATGCCCCGCAGTCCTTGCCACCAGTGATACCTGGTGTGATGGGAGGTGGGGTTCCTCAGGAGTGAATCGCTGTCCCCACAGCCTTCAAGCACCATCTCAAGCCATATGGGCCCCAGGCTCAACCAAACAGCAAAACAAACCGGGTCCCCCCAGACCTCACTGCAGAAGTTCCTCCTCCTGTTCTGAAGACACCCAGCCCTACTTACTGTGTGCAGGGGCACTTGGCCACATGCACCTTCAAGGACAGGCACTCCCCACCCCCTCCCCCCACTAACTCTTGTACTACAATACCGCAAGGCTGATTAACGACAACCATCCTGGACAGCTCCCTTGCACTCAGATTCTTATATCCCCTGTGTATTCAACATCTCCCCTTACATGTCTAATGGACTAGTTCCACTAAAGTGGCCAAACAGGCTTCTTGGTCTGCCCTGGAGAAACACTTGCTCTCCCCTCCACTCCTCCCAGCTCGGCTATGGTAGGTCTGTCCAGTTTCCCAGGCCACAACACCTGGGTCACCCCAGACCCCTCTTCTTCTCTCACACGCATATCCCAACCACCAGAAACTCCCGCTGGCTCTTCTTTCAAAATACACCCACCCCTGACCACTACTCAGCCCTGCCGGCTCCCACCTGCCACACCATCTGAACTGCTGTTCATGATGATGGCAATGGCCCAGAGGGAACCGGCCTCCTGATCTACCCTTGCACTCCCCACCTCAGTCTGTTTGCCACATAACACTAGAGTGAACCCATCTGTGTGAAATAAAATCCAAAGTGCTTTCATCAGCAGACCCTCCTCACCACCCAGACCTGCGTCCTTCTGCTCTCCCAGCTTCCCTGCAGTTCCCCACATGGCAGGGGGACACCAGCCTTGGGGGACTCAGTAATCCCTCTTACCTCCTCCCAGAAGGCTCTTCCCAGACGTGGGTAGAAAGAGTGGGGAGAGCCATAGCACCAGAAGCTGACCCCCCCTACTCCCCCAAGAAGAAAAAACCCAACAAAACCCTGCTGGGGGCAGACAACAGGAGGAAGAGGAAATGCTGATGAAGACACAGACATGAGGAAACACACCGACAACCAGCAGCAGGAACTGCAAGGACGAGAGAAGGGTGAGAGGAGAGACCCTCGCTCACCTTTGGGTGGGTGCCCTGTGGGTGGCCCTGTTGATGCCCAGGGCCCCTCAGCCTCCCTGGAGCCCCTCTAGTGCAGAGAGCGGGGTGCAGCCCCACAGCAGCCCCTCTCAGAGGGAGGAGGAGACACAGGCATGGGGAGTCAGTGGTGGCAAGTGGGGACACAGCCAGTGGCTGTGCATGGCCCACCACAGAGGCCCCCTGCCTCCCACACGCCTCCCTCTCACCCGGGTTGCAGAGCCGCCTCCCACTGCCCACGCGGGTACTTGACATGCAAACGGAGTGAGGAGGGTGAAGCTGACAGCTCCCAGTGGGCCACAGACTCCAGTGCTGAGCAGGCGTTCCCAAGCCTGCAATTAAAGAGGCCCAAGGAGGGAGGCTGGGAGGAGCAGGAGCAGGGCCAGTGGGGACAGGGCGAGAGAGCCCAGCTGGGGGAGGAAGGATGTGGGGCCCAGGGCACAGGGATACAGGAGAGCAGGGAAGACTCCTGGTGCCCTGCCCTTCCCCCATGTCACATTTCCCCAGTGACCCCCAGACCCCCTCAGGGTCTCTGCCTATGGCTGCCCCCTTGGCCCTCCCTGCACCCCACAATCCACATCTGTCCTTTACCTGTCTGGTGACGTCAGCCTACACCTACTGGTGGCCATGATGTGCTGGGTGAGGTGCTGTGCTTGAGTCAAAGCTGTGCCCTGGCCCCAAGGGGTTTGTAGCCTAGTTTGAAGGGGAGACCCCCATTCACAAGAGGGTGGCGTGGGAGCCTGGTGTCGTCCCAAACCCGGACAGACATTTCTGTTGGGTCAGTGCCCTTCCTGGGTTGCCGTGGAAGGTCCTGCGCTCACAGCTGTTGTGCTGCTGTCTCATGGAGCCATGGACAGCACTGCCTTCACTCTCCAGAATGTCTGGGTGGGACGACAGATTTTATGGTTATTCCATATTTGTCTTTATTCCCACAGGAGCAGGTCTGTTTTCAAAATAGCGAATTCATTGGAAACCAAATGGCAGAATCACTTACTTATCTTTTCATTTTAACTCTTTAGTCTTAGTTAATTTGAATGGTTTTATGTTATTTTCACAACAGTAGTTATATATGCTTTACCTGCTAAACAACTTGGGGGCTTTAGAAAAGCGAGCAGCTCAGAGGGCTTCGAGGAGAAGGATTGCAGAGGGAGGCCAGAAGATGCAGGAAGGTGGGGGCAGAGGACCCAGAAGACGTGGGCAGAACAGGCCTTCTGTCTAGCTGGTTCCAGGCACACCAAAGTGGCTTTGAAGGAATTTCCCTACAGCCGTCACACCCTGCTCTCTCCTGGTCCTCTGGCGTGGCCTCCACAGCCAGCTGATCTACTCCGGTTCTGCATAAGTACCCAGTGTTTTCCCATCTCCACACTTTTGCTCAAGTTATTCTCCCCTTGGAACTTACTTTGCTTCTTTTGTCTTCTCCTATTGAAACTTAATTCATTCTATAAAGACCCATCTAGAACTCATCTTTACTAC
The DNA here is from genome assembly GCF_041146395.1 of Eulemur rufifrons. NCBI lineage: Eukaryota > Metazoa > Chordata > Mammalia > Primates > Lemuridae > Eulemur > Eulemur rufifrons. Next base: position 192,059,580 of record NC_090989.1, on the reverse strand, counting down.
TGTGACCTTCCAAGGATTCAATCCACAAGTACTCCAGCTGCTGTGACCTCCTTAGTGACAGCACGGATAAACCTGGAGGACATCATGCTAAGTGAAACAGGTGGGGCACAGAAGGACAAATACCTCATGATCTCACTCCTGTGTGGCATCTCAAACAATCAAACTCATAGAAGTGAAGAGTACAATGATGGTTACCAGAGGTTGGGGGCTGGAGGCAATGGAGAGATTTTGGTCAAAGTGTACAACATTTCATTTAGATAGGAGGAATAAATTTGTAAAGATCTATTTCACAGCATGGTAATTATACTTAATAGTAATGTATTATATATTTCGAAATTGCTTAGAAAGTAAATTTCTAATGTTCTTACCACAAAAATAATAAGTATTTAAAGTGATGGATATATTTATTAGCTTGCTTTAATCATTCCACATTGTATATATATCTCATATATATCATAACATCACCCCATAAATACATACAATTATAATCTGTCATCTAATAATGAAATTAAAAAATTATAAATAATTAAATACATCATAATACTGGCCAAAAAAAAAAAACCAGGCATATTAACGAATGGAACAAACTATAAAAGCCCAGAAATAAACCCAAGCATTTATGGTACACTGATATTCAACAAAGGAGCCAAGAACACACAATGGGGAAAGGAAAGTCTCCTCAATAAATGGTGTTTGGAAAACTAGGTATTCACATGCAGAAGAATGAATTTGCATCCTTATCTCACATCATGTACAAAAATCAATTCAAAATCTATTAAAGACTTAAATCTAAGTCCTGAAACTATAAAACTTCTATAAGAAAACATATGGGATGGCCGGGCGTGGTGGCTCATGCCTGTAACCCTAGCACTCTGGGAGGCTGAGGCGGGTGGATCTTTTGAGCTCAGGAGTTCGAGACCAGCCTGAGCAAGAGCAAAACTCCATCTCTACTAAAAATTTGAAAGAAATTAGCTGGACAACAAAAAATATATAGAAAATTTAGCTGGGCATGGTGGCACATACCTATAGTCCCAGCTACTTGGGAGGCTGAGGCAGGAGGATCGCTTGAGCCCAGGAGTTTGAGGTTGCTATGAGCTAGGCTGACGCCACGGCACTCTAGCCAGGGTGACAGAGTGGGACTCTGCTTCAAAAAAAAAAAGAAAGAAAGAAAGAAAAAGAAAACATATGGGGAAAAGATACATTACACTGGTCTGGGCAATGATTTTTAAAAATATGACCATATTCCTGCTGTACACTGTACTTAAAAAATATGACCTTAAAAATAAAAGCAATAAAAGCAAAAATACACAGATGGGGTTACATCACACTAAAAAGCTTTTGCCCAGCCATGAAAACCATTCAGAGTGAAGAGTCAACCCAAGAGGTAGGAGAAAAATATCTGCAAACCTTACATTTGATGAGTTAATATTCAAAATACATAAGGAACTCAAACAACTCAATAGCAAGAAAATATTAATAAATAATTAAAAAATGGGCAAAGGACCTGAATAGACATTTCTCCACAGAAGACATACAAATGGCCAACAGGTATAAGAAAAAATGTTTAACATCACTAATCATCAGCAAAATGCAAATCAAAATCACAATGAGATGTCACCTCATACTTGTTAGAATAGCTCTTATCAGAAAGAAAAAAGACAACAAGTGTTGACAAAGATATGGAGAAAAGGGAACCCTTGTACACTGTTGGTGGAAATGTAAATTAGTACAGCCATTATGGAAAACAATATGGAGGTGTTTGAGTCCATTTGTGCTGATATAACAGAATATCAGAGACTGGATAATTTGTAAAGAACAGAAATTTATTCCCTCACAGTTCTGGAGGCTGGGAAGTCCAAGATCAAGCTACTGGCATCTGGTTAGGGCCTTCTTGCTGCTTCTTCCAAAGGTGATGGATGCCATGTCCTCACATGGTGGAAAGCAAAAGGGTGCTGAACTCACCTTTTTAAACAGCATTAATACCTACTCCTGATCATTTAAGGAATAAAAATAATAAAATAGCATTAATCCCACCTGTGAGGGTGGAGCTGTCATGGCCCTCACCTCCCAAAGTTCCCACCTCTTAACACTGCCACAATGGCAGCCAGATTTCAACATGAGTTTTGGAGGAGGCATTCAGACTACAGAATTCCAAACCTGGCCTCCCCAAATTCATGTCCCTCTCACACACAAAATACATTCTTTCCATCCCCAAAGCCCCCAAAGTCTTAACTCATTCCAGCACCAACTCAAAAGTCCAAAGTCCAGCATCTCATCTAAACATCATGTGAGTGAGAATCAAGGCATGGTTCATCCTGAGGCAAATTCCCTTCCATCTGTGAGCCTGTGAAATCAAAATAAGTTAGGTGTTTCCAAAATACAATGGTGGGACAGACACAGGATAGACATTCCTATCCTAAAAGGGAGAAATAGGCAAGTAAAACAGGTCCCAAGTAAGTCCAAAACCCCATAGGGAAAACAACATTAATTCTTAAGGCTTGAGAATAATCTCCTTGACTCCAGGTCTCACTTTCTGGATTCCCAAGACCTCAGGTAGTCTTGTCCCTGTGGCTTTGCTGGTCTCAATCCACGTAGCTGCTCTCACACACTGGAGCCTCGTGTCTGCAGCTCTCCCAGCTGGCATTGCACACCGGTGGGTGGCTCTATAGTTCTTGGGTCTCAGTGGCGACCCCACTGCTGATACCAATGTTTTGTTCCAGGCCGTTTGTGCTGCTGTAACAGAATCCTACAGACTGGGCAATTTATAAATAAGAGAAATTTATGTTCTGAAGGCTGGGAAGCTCAAGACCAAGTCTTTGGCAGGTCCAGTGTCTGTTGGGGTGCTATTCCTCATTGGTGGTACCTTGTTACTGTGTCCTCACAGGGCAGAGGGCAGAAGAGAAAGAGAACAAGAGAGAGTGAGGCAGTTCTCTGAGGCCCCATTTACAATGGCATTGGTCCATTTATGAGGGATAGTCCTCAAGACTTAATCTTTATCTCCCAAGAGGCCCCCATTGCAATACTGGGGATCGCATTGGGGATTAAGTTCCACCACGTGAAAATTGGGTGGGACACAACATTCAAACCATTGCAGGAAATTTTTCAAAAAATTAAAAATAGAATGACCATATAAACTAGCAATTCCAATTCTGGGTATGTATCCAAAGGAAATTAAATCAGCACCATGCAGAGATATCCGCACCCACATGCTCATTGCAGCATTGTTCTCAACAGCCAGGATATAGAAACAACCTGCATGTCTATTGATAGATGAATAGATAAAGAAAATGTGGCATATATGTGCAATGGGATATAACTCGGCCTTAAGAAAGGAGATCCTGCCATTTGAGGCAACATGGATGAAACTGAAGGGTATTATGCTATGTTAAATAAGCCGGACACAAAAAGACCAATGATATCACTTATATGTGAAATCTAAAATAGCTAAACTCATACAAGCACAGCATAGAATTGTGGTTTCCAGGGGCTGGTGGGTGGGGAAAATGAGAAGATTTTGGTCAAAAGGTATAAAATTTCCATCCTGCAGGATGAACAAATTCTGAAGATCTAATGTACAGCAGGGTGACTGTTGTTAATAATATTATATACTTGAAATTTGCTAAGAGAGTCAATCTTAAGTTTTCTTACCACAAAAAAAGGATAACTATGTAAAGTCATGAATAATTTAATTAGCTTGATTGTGGTAATCATTTAATGATGTACATGTATATCTTAAATATATACAATTTTATTGAGATGGGATCTTACTATGTTGCCCAGGTTGGTCTTGAACTGCTGGGCTCAGGTGATTCTCCTGCCTCAGTCTTCTGAATAGCAAGGACTACAGGTATGTGCCACCATGCCCAGCTCTAAATATATATAATTTTTATTTGTCAATTATACTTCAACAAAGCTGGGAGAAAAAAGAAATATCAAAATCACCTGAACTATATTACTTCCTATGGTGGAAATAGCTAGAAATGTTTTTAAAAAATTAGGAAATTCTCATGTTTTTAAAAATTAAGGGATATAATTCCAGATGGGTAAAATCTTAAAATTCTCATGGAAATTGGACAATATTTTGAAAAGAATAATAAAAATATAACATATCAAAATTTGTTTATCAAGTCTATACTCTATTTAGAGGAAAAATTAAAGCCTTAAGTGAGTATATTAAAAGAGAAAAAAAGCAGTAAATAAATAACTTCAGTATCCACATCATAAATTTGTTTAATATGGTTGCTGCCTTGACATCCATTTTTAGGCCTGGCATAAGTTGTTTGAAACCCGGTCATACCCTGTCATCTCTGGCCAGTTAAATCCACCCCCAACTCCAGGTTGTTTTTGCAATATAGACTGCAAGTTCCTCCTCTCACCGACCCAAAACCTAACACCTCCCACAGCTTCTAATGATGATGGAACCTAATGGTCAACACCAGAGTCACTGCGTAAATCAAGTCTGCCCTTTGCACGTGCTTTCCTTAAACTAGCCAATCCACAACCCCCTCAGGGCAAGCCTAAAGGATAAGGCCCAGGGACCTGGATAAAAGCTGGGTCCCACAGGTTTTCTCTCTCGCCCTCCACCCACTGGGTGAGCTCCCTGCAGGCTCCAGACTTCCCGTCACTTCCAACCCTCCAGCACCCCTAACCTCTCTGGGATCTGTAAGGAATAAAATTACGTTTCATATATTTTGGGTTTACCTCCTCATTGTGTCTTACCTGACCAACACACCCACACCTAAATCTTTCCCCTGTCAGGACTCTCCCAGGGAGTGGCTCTCTTGGCTTATGGCTACTCTCAACAGAGAAACTTCAAGATCAAATTAGAAAGAAACCATAACAATAGAAATCACAACAATCCATCTTAAGAAGTTTGATAAAAACATCCAAATAATCTCAAAGGAATAAGGAATGAAATAATAAACACGATAAATTTGTGAAATACTAAACAAACAGAGAAAATCAACCAGATAAAACTTGATTCTTTGGAAATACTGGTTGAATTGATAAATGCTTGGCAAGTCCAATCAAGAAATAAAGAAAATGGCACAGTTTACAAATATCTAGAATGGAAAATGGGACATCACTAGAGATACTAAGGACATTAAAAAGATAATAAGGGCCAGGCGTGGTGGCTCACGCCTGTAATCCTAGCACTCTGGGAGGCCCAGGCGGGAGGATCACTTGAGGTCAGGAGTTTGAGACCAGCCTTAGCAAGTGCGAGACCCCGTCTCTACTAAAAATAGAAAGAAATTAGCTGGATAACTAAAAATATACACAAAAAATTAGCCGGGCATGGTGGCGCATGCCTGTAGTCCCAGCTACTTGGGAGGCTGAGGCAGGAGAATTGCTTGACCCCAGGAGTTTGAGGTTGCTGTGAGCTAGGCTGACGCCACAGCACTCTAGCCCAAGGAACAGAGACTCTGTCTCAAAAAAAAAAAAAAAAAAAAAAAAAAACGATAATAAGGATACTGTGAAAAATAATACAAATATATTTGTAAATTTAGAAGAACTAGATAAGTCTTATAAAAACACAACTTACCAAAAGTTACAGAAAAATAAATAGAAAATATGAATAGTCCTTTACTTTATTTAACAAATTGAATTCATAATTTAAAATATTCCCACAAAGAAAAGCCCAGGACTCAATGGCTTCAGTGACAAATTCTACCAACAGCTTTAGAGAAGAAATAGTAACAATATTCCAGAGATTTTTAAAAAAGGGAGAGGGATCTTCCTGGCCATCCTATCAGGACAACATAACCTTTAACCCAAAACTTGACAAGAATATTACCAAAAAAAGGTCATTACAGGTCATTCTTTCTCATGAATATAGATGCAAAAATGTTAAACAACAAAATATTAGTTAATCAAATCCAGTAATATATAAAAATGATATTACACAACAAAAAATTGTATTCATTCCATGAATGTTATGGTGGTTTAAAATTCAAAAATCAACCAGTGTAAATGTGATAAGTGTACTGAGGATTTGTTTTAACCAGATATGGTAAGACAGGCACACATGCAAATGCCTGTCACGAGGGAAGAGGTTTTTATACTCACAGATTCCCAGAAACAGGAGGTAAGGCACCCCCATGCAGGGCCACATGGGGCACCCCGATCAGTCAGGAGGCAGAGTGAGCAAGGGTGAGCCTGGGCAAGAGCCTTCACTGTGGTTCCTGTGGAAAGGAATGAGCAAGGTCGGGTGAGAGGGCTTAGGACTGGCTTAGAGTTGATTTGTGATCAATTTTGGCAACTTTTCTGTGTGCCAGAACATACATTAAAGGAAACGTATGTTTTCTAGTACTTAGGTGCAATTTTCTACATATGTCCACTAAATCTAGTTGCTATTCAAATTGTTAAAATGTTCTATATCCTTACTGATATTTTTTTATCTTGTTGTAAAGTTACTAAGAGATGTGCGCTAAAATCTCACATTATTATTGAGAATTTGTCTATTTCCACTTGTAGTTTTTTCAAGTTTCCCTTTATGTTTGAGGTCATATTAATAGGCATATATATATATATATATATATATATAAATTTAAAATTATTATATCTTCTTGGTGGATTGATCCTTTTATGAAATATCTGTATTTCTAGTTTAACTTAATCCTTTAACATCTGCTTTGTCTGATGTTAGTGTAGCCTCATCAAAATTTTTAATGTTTTTTTTTTTTTTTTTTTTTTTGAGACAGGGTCTCACTCTGTTGTCCAGGCTAGAGTCCAGGCTATGGTGTCATCATAGCTCACTGCAAACCTCAAACTCCTGGGTTCAAGGGATCCTCCCTCCTCAGCCTCCCAGAGTGCTAGTGATTTTTTCTATTGACTTCTGACCCTGTTAACAAATTCTCTCTTTTTCTGGTCTGAACTGTTGCTAATGCATCTATTGAGTTCTTAATTTAGTTTTTGATATTTTCAGTCCTAGAGTTTCATTTTCTTCTTTTTAAAGACTACAACTGTCTGGTGAAATTATCTATCTTGTTTTCTTTTCTCTTGAATATACTAATATAGTTACTTTGAAATCCATGAATGTTAATGCCAATGTCTGGGTCTCCTATGAGTATGTTTCTTTTTTTTTCCCCCCTCTTGAATTTGGTTATTTTATCCTGCCCTGGGGCTAAAGGAAGACATCATGAATTACAAATTATAGAGATAACCTGAAGCTCTGGGTCATACTCTTCTCTTCTGGAGAGGATTTGCTTGTCCTTTTGTTGGGCAGCTAAATTAGCAGTAGATTACCTTAAACAGCCTGTGACTGACCTGCACGAAGCTGGGCTCCATCTTTATGAGAATTTGTGTTTCTGGTTAATAATTACTCCTAAGTGTATAATTTTCCGGGGTCTTAGTTGGAAGTTTGAGGTGTTTCTGAAGTCTCTGAACCCCAGATTTTGTCTCCCAGATCTATGAGACTATCAGAGATTTCGCTGAGCTTTCCAGCCATTAGGCCCAGGGCCGCTTATGAATCAGCAAATGCCTCGAAGGGAAAAGCATCACAGAATGTCCAACTCATCGCAAAACACTTCCCCTCAAGTCCTGGCTGTTTTGGTATCTTTATGATGCCTTCAAAAGATATGGTTTGGGATTTTATCCAATCTCTCATTATGAAAATTGTTCTGACACAACCTAGTCCCCAGTGGCTGAATTTTTTTTTATTTAATTTTGATTTTTAATTGTGTAAAACATTTACCAAAGTCCAAATATAAAATAAAGTATACTTGGGCTGTGCGTGGTGGCTCACACCTATAATCCTAGCACTCTGGGAGGCCAAGTGGGGAGGATTGCTTGAGCTCAGGAGTTTGAGACCAGCCTGAGCAATAGCAAGACCCTGTCTACACTAAAAATAGAAAAATTAGCCAGTCATGGTGGTGTGCCCCTGTAGTCCCAGCTACTCGGGAGGCTGAAGCAGGAGGATCACTGGAGCCCAGGAATTGGAGGTTGCAGTGAGCTAGGCTGACGCCACGGCACTTTACCCAGGGTGACAGAGTGAGACTCTGTATCACAAAAAAAAAAAAAAAAAAAAAATACACTTAAAGATGTCTAGTTTCATTTCTGTCCCTTCCCCACATTTCTTCCCTTCTCCCATAGGTAACCATATTTATTAATTTTTGGTTACTCTTTCATTGTTTGATTTTGAAAATATAAAACAAATTTGTGTATAAGTTTTCTCCTTTCTCACACAAGAGATAGCACACTATATACACTGTTCTGCACCGTACTTTTTTCACTCAACATTATATCCTGAAGAGTACTCCAGAATAGAAGATAGATTTACATTATGTTCCTTCTTACAATTGCAATCTATTATGTGGATATGCTATAGTTTACTCTGGTTCAGAGTGAGCTTTTAGATTTTTGTTATTATGGAAATTTTCAGACTATACAAAATTAGACAGACTAGCAGAGTGAAATTCCGTGCACTCACCACCCCCTAGCTCTGGCAGTTGTCAACTGGTGGCCATATTGTTTCATCTACACTCCACCCACCTCCTCTCTCTTACACCACTGGATTATTTAGAATAAATTTCAGGAATTATATAATTTCATCAGTAAATACTTTAATGTGTTTCTCTTAAATACAAGGAATAAAAAATAACAATAGGATGAGCATTTAAAAAGAATTCCTAACAGAGAAACATCAATATTGACCTCTCATGGCCATTTATGTGACAGTTACTGCTTTCATTATAGTGCTAAAATTAGGGGGATAATTTGAATGCCCTAGCCAATCAAAAAAATTTTAAATTAAACTTACACATTAAAATGAAAGAGAATGTCCCTATTTATACAAGGTAGTTTTCAAAATAAAAGAAAGTGTCATTTCAGACATTCTAGTAATTTGTTTGAGAAAACTAGACATTTCAGAGAATATCTCCACCTGCTTTAAAATCTTAAAGGCTGAGTAATATGATTGCTATTAACAGACTCTTCTCCCTTTCCTACTTGGGTCTCTAAGCCCCAAGGCAGTCTTGATTTAGGTGATTCAAGGGGAGAAACATGTAAAAGCACTGTACAAGGGTGTTTCCTTGTTCACACGTGATCGGGTTTGTCCTGTATGTAATGCAAGGAATTTTAGGAGCTCTCCCAAGGCCATGTGTCCACAGGTATAGACAGCAAGTCTGTAGGGATTCACAGGATGCCGAGGTCACTGTGAATTGAGTTTGGGGAGGAATTTTGGATGGAGAAGATGGGCTTGAGCTGGATCTTGGGGAATTACTTAAGTCTGAAGATGGACAGAGGAAGAAGACAGAAGAAGTTCCAATGGGGAGAAATGTGTGGAGAGAAAGTGTGGATGTGGGAAAACATCAGGTGCACAAGGAGGATCAGAGGAGAAGGCTGAAAAGGAGAAGAGTGACAGATCCTCTGGGTCAAGTCCTCAAAATCCAGTGTCCACTAAAGCAGCTGGGAGGTGTCCTTTCTCTTCCTCCCTAGACATCCTCTCTGTCCCCTGGTCTTCCTGCCTCTCCCTCTTGGTCTGCCGTGTGCATAGCTCCCAGACTCCTGAACGAGCTGGAAGCTGGGGCAGAGAAAGGGGTACACATCAAAAATGCTGTGACAAAGATACCTTAAAGAACGAAAGATTTAGAAGGAACAAATAAATTTAGTTACTTAGACTGTGGCAAGTGCATTATAAGCATGTTGGCCAGTGAGAAAAATGACTTGCTTCTAGGGGACACAAAGCCAATGGACACAGAGTGACCATAAAATCCGTCCTTCCCCCAGGACCCCCTGGAGAGTGCAGACAGTGCTGTGCGTGACTACACTGTGGAGTAAGGGGCAGCATGGTAAATGGACACAGGACTGTCCGTGGCAAGCCACGAAGGACACGGGCCCAACAGAAACATCTTTCAGGGTTTGGGAAGACACCAGGCTCCCACGCCACCCTCTTGTGAATGGGGGTCTCCCCCATCTAGGTTACAAACCCTCGGGACCAAGACTGTGTCCAGGGTGCAGCTTTGACTCAAGCACAGCACCTCACCCAGCACATCATGGCCACCAGTAGGTGTAGGCTGACGTCACCAGACAGGTAAAGGACAGATGTGGATTGTGGGGTGCAGGGAGGGCCAAGGGGGCAGCCATAGGCAGAGACCCTGAGGGGGTCTGGGGGTCACTGGGGAAATGTGACATGGGGGAAGGGCAGGGCACCAGGAGTCTTCCCTGCTCTCCTGTATCCCTGTGCCCTGGGCCCCACATCCTTCCTCCCCCAGCTGGGCTCTCTCGCCCTGTCCCCACTGGCCCTGCTCCTGCTCCTCCCAGCCTCCCTCCTTGGGCCTCTTTAATTGCAGGCTTGGGAACGCCTGCTCAGCACTGGAGTCTGTGGCCCACTGGGAGCTGTCAGCTTCACCCTCCTCACTCCGTTTGCATGTCAAGTACCCGCGTGGGCAGTGGGAGGCGGCTCTGCAACCCGGGTGAGAGGGAGGCGTGTGGGAGGCAGGGGGCCTCTGTGGTGGGCCATGCACAGCCACTGGCTGTGTCCCCACTTGCCACCACTGACTCCCCATGCCTGTGTCTCCTCCTCCCTCTGAGAGGGGCTGCTGTGGGGCTGCACCCCGCTCTCTGCACTAGAGGGGCTCCAGGGAGGCTGAGGGGCCCTGGGCATCAACAGGGCCACCCACAGGGCACCCACCCAAAGGTGAGCGAGGGTCTCTCCTCTCACCCTTCTCTCGTCCTTGCAGTTCCTGCTGCTGGTTGTCGGTGTGTTTCCTCATGTCTGTGTCTTCATCAGCATTTCCTCTTCCTCCTGTTGTCTGCCCCCAGCAGGGTTTTGTTGGGTTTTTTCTTCTTGGGGGAGTAGGGGGGGTCAGCTTCTGGTGCTATGGCTCTCCCCACTCTCTCCTCTAATCCTCTTTCTCTGGTCTACTTCTCTCTTTTTCTCTCCTTAATGTCTTATTAACCTTTTCTTTTTCTTGTTCCCTCTGTGTGGACTGGGGGCTGCGCTCTGGGCCCCAGGGTGGAAGAGCCGTCCGCCACAGGAAGAAGGATGGCGGAAGTGAAGGTGGAGGGTGGAAGGATAGGGCTGGTGTGGGACAGGCGTCATCGCGCCCTGAGACAGTGCTGTAAAGCAAAGTGGCCTCTTTATGTTGTCATTTCTAGGAAGAAAAATGACTCCACTAACTTAACACCCAGCAGCAATATATGAAGTTAGAGAGTAGGAAAATGAGCATGTGAGATACTGGGATAATTTCTTGAGTTGTATTTCATAATACAATTATTCATTCAACAAATATTTACATCACTGAGAGCATAATAGACGCCAGGCACTGTTCCAGGAGCCGGGGATCCCACTGTGAGCAACAGAGGCATCAGGGACAGAGTCTAGCTGGGAAAGCAGAAAGCAAATGAACCCTTGTGAACAGAGTGCCGTGGGCCTGCTGGCGGCGCGCGCCTGGTGCCCCGCGGCAGGGAAGGCGAGTGGGAGGGAAACAGGGGCTGACGGAGGGCCTTGCTGAGAAGGCGAGGAGGACGTGAGGGCATGAGGCGGAGTGCGGGTGAAGGGCCCCTGTCGAGAGGTCAGAGGTGTTGCTGGAGCTCTCAAGGCCGTGCCCACTGACCGTGAGGGCACGCCGCAGGAGACCAGCGACGCTGGAGTCAGGGAATCCTGGCAGAGCAGAAGGACGGAGGTCTGGGTGGTGACGGAGGAGCCACCAATGAGAGCTTGCTTCTCCTCTTGAAGCACTTGGCCGTCACTGTTGTGGAGATGGGCCCACTGTAGCAAGTCCTCTCCAGCTACTAATTATTATGCTAACATGCAAATGTTCCCTGCATCTTAAAATAATGGAGAAAGGATGGTGGAATGATACTTAAAAGAATGGCCTCCTTCCAGGCTCCAGTAAAAACAGTCGTGAAAACAAGTGAGCTAGGCCTCAGCATAGTTTTCTCCGGGGCAGCCATCTTGTGTTTTAGGAGGCACCAGGTGCCAACAGCCTGAGGTGGGGAGGGCGGTTCAGGAGGTGTCCGCCCAGGGCACAGTGACAGCAGCCTGGGCAGGTGGGAGCCGGCAGGTGAGAAGTGGTCAGGGCGGATGTGTTCTGGAAGAAGAGCAGCAGGGGTTTCCAATGGCAGGAGTGCACGTGTGAGAGGAAAGTACTCCAAAACAACCCAGCGTCGGGACCTGGGCAGCTGGACAGACCTGTCATCCCTGAGCTGGGCAGGAGGTGGAGACGGATGTTTCTCCAGGGGAGACCTAGAGCTCTGGTTGGCCACTTTAGGTAGAACAAGACTACTGGACACCCAGGAGGGATGTTCAGTACACAGTGGGCACAAGGATCTGAGTTCAAGGCAGCCGACCAGCATAGGGAGACAACTGTCCTTAGTGACCCGCGTGGTGTTGTGTAAGTTAGGTCTGCAGAATTTTTCCTGGAGAGTTCCACATACGCTCTCTCATCAGAGGCCCACTGGCAGCCATGTGTATCCTCCTTCCACAGAGGACACAGTACGTCCACACGGTTGCAGAGCACTGGACAAGGCCCACAGAGACTGCAGATGGGGCTGGGTCTTGGCCCAGCCCTTTCTGGGTTTCTGTCTGTTATATTTACAGTTTCTGCAAAGAAAAGTCCTTTCTAGGGAGAGCCGCTTGTTATGTAAGTGCAAGTGTGCTACAAGCATTTCTAATTAGACAGAGAAAGATGAAAATTGAGAGAAGGAAGGGAGGGAGGGAGGCAGGAAGGAAGGAAGGAAGGAAGGAAGGAAGGGTCGATCTCCCTAAAGATACATGTGGCCAGAAACATTCCTCCACATCACGCCTGGATGTTGGTGGTGGTGGACGCCTGGGCGCATCTTCTAGGGCACAAGTCAGGACATGCTTCCCTCTGTAGGGACAAGCTCAAGCAGCCCACCTTGGTGGCTGTGGATCTGGGCAGGCCTGTCCTAGTTGAGGACATTACCTGGGTCGCCACAAAGAGAACATGTCCTGTGGAGCAGCCCCATTCGTCTTTACGAAGCGGTAAGGAAGACCTGAATACACCAGCATGCGACTATAATCTATTTGTTGGAGGTCATCCTTGTCTTTTGTGACTACCTGAAGATATACATTATCACTCACTGCCCCGCATAGGAAAGAATGTAGCAGGGAACTCCTACTACATCAGGTCAAGAACGAGGTCTCCCGCAATTAAAGGGAAAGCTTTGCGCGTTTAGAACACGGAAACTGCAGCTGCATGTCATGTCACTGGGCATTGTTCATGTCAGTTAACATGTATATCCTATGGCCAGACCCTCCTGCAGGCAGAGAGTGAGCAAAGGAGATGGGAACCCCTGGTCTCACAAATGGAGTTGACAATTAAAAAACAAACAAAAAAAATCACCAGGTAAGCAAGTACTCAGAGTGTCAGGGGTGAGGAAAGCTGTGGAGTAAGACCAAGCAGGGGAGGAGGGGCCAGGGGTGCTTTGCAGAGAAGCTCTGGGTGACCAGAGGACACCGAGAAGGTCTGCAGGGATGGGGGATAGTGGGGAGATGCTCTGTGGAGAGGCAAGTGCAATGTCCTAAGGCAGGAGGGTGTCTGCCTTGCTCCAGGGAAAAAACACATAAAGGGGCCTGAACAACTGAAACACCCTGAGTAGGGGGAGGGTCGGAGCCAGGCTGCAGTGCTGGCTGCGGGAGGGGCAGTGGAGGGACCTGCAGGGTCCTCTGGCCTGGCTCTGAGGGTGTGGAAAGCCAGTGGCATATCTCGAGCACAAGGTCAGCATTATCCAGCTCAAGTGCCAGGCAATGGCCTCCCGGTCAGAAGCGGGGGACCACAGCGGTAGCCACGACAACATGTTCATTGTGCAGAAGGAATGTGACATGAGAGACCACAGGGCAGGGTCACCTGGCGTGGGGTCAGCTGGGGGCCCCTTCGCGGCAGAAGCCAGTTTGACCTAAGCCCTATAGGACATCAGGAGACACTACTTTTGTAGCCGTGCAGATGAGAAACACAGCTTACTTCTTGCTGTCTGAGGGGCCAGCAAGGCACGTGATTGTGTATATTCCACAGGCAATTGGTAGTTTGGCGCTGGGGCGTGGAAGGGGCATCTGTGATGTGATGAGGGTTTTTCTGTCATTTGGAGAGATGCCCACATAGACCTCTGGCTCCTCCACCTCAGCCTCACAGTCACCACCCAAGGATGTTCCCTGAATTCAGCAGGTTCAAAAATGTAATTGGATTTTTCATCTAGGTTTGAGGAATTGCATTCATACCAACCGACTCACAGGACTGAAACTTAATAGCCTTCAATGATAATGTATTGCCCTGTAATGAGAGTCTTGTCACACAGGAAACAAGTACCACTCTTTAGCAAAAGCATCTCTGATTTTTAAGACGCCAGGTAATGGATCAGAGCCTGCTGAGTGAGCCAAGAGTGAGAGAAAGGGAATTGGGAGTTGCTGACCAAGAATTTCTCCAAGTTAGCTTGCTCATCTCAGAATTTTTTTTCACAGAAACAGCCTAATATAATCATCCATTATCTCAAGTCTTGGTTCTACATTTACTAAACTTTGGCCACCTCCTCAGAGCCTCAGTTTCCTCATTTGTAAAAGAGGGTCTATGCTAATCAGGCTGGGTGTGCTGGCTCACCCCTGTCATCCCAGCACTCTGGGTGGCCAAGGAGGGAGGATCACTAGAGGCCAGGAGTTCAAGACCAGCCTGGGCAACATAGCCAGACCTCATCTCTAAAAAAAAAAAAAAAAAAAATTAGCTGGGCGTGGTGGCTCACACCTGTAGTCCCAGCTACTTGGGAGGCTGAGGCAGGAGAATCACTTGACCCCAGGAATTGGAGGCTGCCTTGAGCTGTGATGATGCCACTGCACTCTAGCTGGGCAACAGAGCAAGACCCTGTCTCAAAACAAAAAAAAGATAACTTATTAAGTAGGTATTACCTATACTGGTTTGTCAGCCACTTTTACTGAGACCCTGATAGCGGGGTTATTTTTAAAGTCTCAACATAACTAAAACCTCACTGTTCTCAGGAAGTATGGGCACCCAGTACTCATTGCTTCTCCACATTGGTCCTGGGACGTTCCTGTCACCCCCAATGTGATTGACAATGACAGGAGCCATTACAACTCCTCCTTCCTCATGTGGCACCAGAGGAGAATTTCCTTTCTCCAGATATGATGATAACACAGTGGTTGGCATGATAAAATTCACAGAAACTAGAGAAAGACTCCAGACTAAAGAGCAGCTCTTGCTTCATTCCCTTCCCTTTCTATAACACACATGAATTATCTCTGAGGGTGAAATGGTTCAAGATTGTCAAATATAGTTTCCAGACTCCACATGATTCCAGACAAAAGACTCAGTGTCATATGGTAAAGCTAAGACTTGCTGACAGGGATTGTCCAAAGGTTTATGACACGTAAAACAACTCAGTTTCTACTCACCATGGTAAGGAGACAGACCAGTACGGATACATGTTCCCATTCTATGAGCTGGGGTGGGGGGCTCCTGTCTCTGTGTCAGGCGGACATGAAGGAGCGTCCGCCGCTATGCCCCAAAGCTTAAGTTGTGGAGTCCTGATGAGTTGCAGACAAAACAGCTGCCTGAAGATATGGAATGAAAATGTCAATGAAGAAACATCACTCAATCCAATATTTTTTTGTCCATGTTCTCAGGTGACCTGGAATAACAACTGAGCCATGGAGACATGGTTGAACCAATCATCCACAGATGGCTTCATTCTCTTGGGCATCTTTTCCCACAGCCCAACTGATCTTGTCCTTCTCTCTGTAGTTATGGTGGTCGTCATAGTGACTCTCTGTGAGAATGTCCTCCTCATCTTCCTCATCTACGTAGATCCTCGGCTTCACACACCCATGTACTTCTTCCTCAGTCAGCTCTCCCTCATGGATCTCATGCTGGTCTGTAACATTGTGCCAAAGATGGCGGCCAACTTCCTGTCTGGCAGGAAGTCCATCTCCTTTGTGGGTTGTGGCATACAAATTGGCTTTTTTGTTTCTCTTGTGGGATCTGAGGGGCTCTTGCTGGGACTCATGGCTTATGACCGCTATGTGGCCATTAGCCGCCCACTTCACTATCCCATCCTGATGAATCAGAGGGTCTGTGTCCAGATTGCTGGGAGCTCCTGGGCCTTTGGGATAATAGATGGCTTGATCTAGATGGTGGTAGTAATGACCTTCCCCTACTGTGGCTTGAGGGAGGTGAACCACTTCTTCTGTGAGATGCTATCCTTGTTGAAGCTGGCCTGTGCAGACACATCCCTTTTTGAGAAGGTGATATTTACTTGCTGCATCTTCATGCTGCTCTTTCCCTTCTCCATCATCGTGGCCTCCTATGCTCGCATCCTGGGGATCATGCTCCGAATGCATTCTGTTCAGGCCCGTAAAAAGGCTCTGGCCACCTGTTCCTCCCACCTGACAGCTGTCTCCCTCTTCTACGGGGCAGCCATGTTCATCTACCTGAGGCCTAGGCGCTACCGGGCCCCTGGCCACAGCAAGGTGGTCTCTGTCTTCTACACAGTCCTTACTCCTATGCTCAACCCCCTCATTTACAGCTTGAGGAACCATGAGGTGATGGGGGCACTGAGGAAGGGGCTGCACCGCTGTAGGATTGGCAGCCAGCACTGAACCCCAGGGCACTGGTGCCCGGCTCTGCCAGCTCTTGGCTCTGGGACATCAGGTTAATAATTCACTCAATTTCAGTCTTGGTTTCCCGTTAATAATGAGGATTATGACACCTGCAGGCTTAGGTGGGTCTTTTTAAACTATAAACCAGGACTGGGCACAGTGGCTCACACCTGTAATCCTAGCATTCTGTGAGGCCGAAGTGGGAAGATCACTTGAGCTCAGGAGTTTGGGACCAAACTGAACAAGAGTTAGACCCTGTCTCTACTGAAAATAGAGAAATTAGCTGGGCATTGTGGCATGCACTTGTAGTTCCAGCTACTCAGAAGGCTGAGGCAGGAGGATCACTTGAGCCCAAGAGTTTGAGGTTGCAGTGAGCTATGATGACACCACTGCACTCTACCCAGGGTGACAGAGCAAGACTCTATCTCTACATAAATAACAAACTCTAAATAAGTACTCTATATTTCTGGTGATAACCCAGATTTTTTCTCCAATATTTTGTATACTGATTATTTTGTAACATACATTACAAAGGGATGTAGGACTTTGTAACTCAAGCACTGTGCAGAAACAGGCATTGGGAATGCTATCACCCATTATTTAAAATTGGAATGACTTTTATTAGCAGAGGATTCCCTGAGCTGAACCTCCTAACTCTTGCTAATACCTACCATTTATTCAGAGCTTATTATATGCCAAGCATCATGCTGTGTGCTTTATGTGTGTGTGTAGCTATCACTTGTCTGTTATTTTTATAATGTCTCTCACCAGGTATAGCTACACCCTAGTGTCTTAGATGAAAAGCTTCCAGATGATAGAATATAAGCTTATACACTATGAATGGTTGCTTGTGCCTGTAATTCCAGCACTTTGGGAGGCTGAGGTGGGAGGACTGTTTCAGGCTAGGAGTTTGAGACCAGCCTGAGCAACATAGCAAGACCCTGACTCTATAAAAAAAAATTTAAAGTTTAGCCAAGCATGGTGGTGGGTGCTTATAGTCCCAGCTACTTGAGAGGCTGAGGCGGGAAGATCACTTGAGCCCAGGAGTTTGAGGCTGCAGTGAGCTATGACTGCATCACTGCACTCCAGCCTGGGTGACAGAGCAAGACTCTTTCTCAAAAAAAAAAAAATATATATATATATATATATTTATATATACATAAGCCTATATGCCTATATAATTATCTTTGGAGAGTACCTGACCTTCATACTGTGTAAGTGGAAACTTTATAAATTATTGAAGGAAAAAATGCAAAGTGTTCGAGATTCATAAGGAATAACATAGAGACTTCCTTATTTGTGTATTTAGTGTCTGGCACATAGGAAACACATATGAGCATGATGTATACACACCATCCTTTAGCAAAATTTGCCACTCTGTATCACTTTAGTTTCTATAAGGAGAAAATTGGCTAAACAGTTTCCCTTTAGGGGAAGATTAGAATTTAATGACAGAATTTGATGTTATTTGAAAATTTATTTTCAATATTTCAATTTGAGCTCTGTACCAGTCCTCTGTACATATTTAGAATAAAACTATCTTTTCCTGGGGGAAAAAAAATCACCTCTGTTTAAGGAAGAGAGAACAGAGAGACCAGAACTGGGTCTAGAATGAGACTAAACCCCAGGGAGGTATCTGCTCAGTTTTAGGCTTTGGAGAGGATGGAGGGTGGACACACTAATGACCATAGTCCTTAGAATCAACCATGGGAGATGACTTTAGATTGATTGTCCATTCATTTTAATTCTCACAAGAAACATTTTGTGGTAACATCGTTATTTCGATCTTACTGATGACGAAACTAGGGCTCACCTTGGTAAATTCCTTCCCCTCACTTTCCAGTTTTCCTCTCCACCTCCCCCCGGGGGAGAAAGTCTGTTTATTGGAGCAGCTGAGATGAGCAAAGAGCTTTACAGGAAGCTCCCTTACCTTGAAGGTTTAACTACCAGAGGTGGGCTGAGGATTTGTAAAAATGGAAGCAACTTTCCTTAGTCAAAGGGCTGCAACATTTTCCATTGTGTACCTGTACCACAATTTTTTCTGGTTTTTGAGACAGGGAGTCGCTCTGTTACCCAGGCTGGAGTGCAGTGGTGCAATCATAGCTCACTGCAGCCTCCAATTCCTGAGTTCAAGAGATCCTCCCAATAGCTAGGACCACAGGTGCCCACCACCATGTCTGGCTAATGTTTTTCATTTTTTGTAGAGACAGGATCTTACTGTGTTGCCCAGGCTGGTCTTGGACTCCTGGACTCAAGCAATCTGCCCATCTCAGCCTCCCAAAGTGCTGGGACTGCAGGTGTGAGCTACCATGCTCAGCCAGTATACCATAATTTACTTTATGATTCCTTACTGATACCTCTCAGGTAGTGCCCAAACTACCAAATTAATTTTAAGCTCCATAATATTAAATCTCTTTCTAGTTATCCTCCTCATTTTTATCCCGTCTTTTTGCCTTGTACAAACTACAATTTGCCCCAAAGTCTCCTCTTTCAGAAATTATTCCCTGATTAAACGATGCCCATTCTGCTCTCTCTTAGACCTTTCACCCTTCAACACATAATTATCTTGAGTGTTTCAACCAGAACCGTTTATCTACAACCACTGAACCCCTACACTGGAAGAATATTCAGAGGAAATTTAATCTAGCTCCCTTCCAGGGAGGCAGAAATTTACACTACAATCACCCGAACCAAGTTTCACCAGGCTGTGCCTTAACGAGCCCAATCATGGGAGCATTTCTATTTTATTTTATTTGCTTTTTTTGGTATAGCCTTTGTGTTTTTAATTCATTTCCTGGACTAGGACCAGATATTCGATTGACAAATGTCTCCTGAACACCTACCCAGAAATATGGTAAGTTCTGGATCACAAAAGAGGCCCTGCAGGGTTTTCCTTATGTCCAGATACACAATTCAGTTCACTAATTGATGCTCCTTATGAAAGCAGAGTTGAAATAATCTCACAACAGTCCCAGTATGTGCAATAATGAACTTAAAATTTACTAAAAGAAGAAAATAATAGAGATAGAGAATAGATATCAAAACATAGGGGGAAGAGAGAAAGGAGAATCTGGCTGAGGGAATGGGAGTTCGAGATACTTGCCTCACTTTTGTGTATGCTTGAAATTCTCCATAATAAACAGTTAGAAATGCTCACAGGCCACTGGGTTTTGCCAACTAGTAAATTCTGTGCCACCAACTTGCCAGTTCATCTCATTGAGAGATTTATATGTAGTGAACCTCCATTCTAATCAGGCAGGTGTTTTGTTTTGTTTTGTTTTGTTTACAGACAGGGTCTTGCTCTGTCACCCAGGCTGGAGGGCAGTGGCCCAATCACAGCTCACTGCAGTCTCCAACTCCGAGACTCTAGTGATCCACCTTGGTCTGCCAAAGTGTTGGGATTACAAATGTGAGCCATGGCATGCGGCCCTGACCTCAGTGTTTTATGAACATGAAAAATGGCTTTACACCTGCAGTGGGAAAGACTGTATATATTTGTGCGATTTATTGAAGCTAAGCTTGCAGCATAAGAGCAGGGATCCTATCTGTCACAGTCACATTGGGTCCCATAGTCTGACCCTCCAAAAGCCCAGGAGGAACATCTGCCCCTGCGACCAGCAGTTATCACCCTTCTCCACGCAGGAAAACAGCCACAGGGGGGCAGCAGAGAGCCGGGAGGGCAGCCAGGCCAGACAACCTGGGTGGGTACAGGGGCTTAGTTTATTTTTGTTTTTGTTTTCTATTTTTCTTACAGAGGAAACAGTAGATGGAAGAAATGTGGTTTTCGTTTTGGGTTTTTTTTAGCTGTTTATTAGCAAAATGCAACCTTTGCCATCACATGAGTCTGAAATAGCCAGGGACATTTTCACAGAGATGTGAGCTGGGCCTTGAAGGACAGATCTAGTGTTAGGTGGGAAGAGAGCAGAGTGGGGTCCAGACTATTCCACCCTTCCTATCTGCTGCCCCTGACAAGTGTCTTAGCCTCTCTGTGCCTCAGCGTCCTCCTTTGTAAAATGGGAGTGAGAGCACCTACTTCAGAGGCTGCCATGCCAGGACAGTGAGTAGAGTCCACTCAGGCAGCACAGGGCCTGGCACAGAGGACCACATGTGAGCTCCTGCTGATGCTTATGAAGACAATGAGCAAAGGCACGAGGTGGGGGTGGCACAGTGGGACTTGTGTGGAATGGGTTCTGTAGGAAACACATGTGAGCAGGGAGAACGGGCCACGATTGTGGAACCTTGAAGGCCAGACCACGGAGCCTGGCCAGGGCAGCTGGAGAGCAAGGGGCCACAGTGGGGAAGCTGCCAGAGGCGTCCTGAGGGGCTGAGGCTCTCCCCTCTCTACCCAACAGCACCACCAGCCCTAAGTCTGTTGGGTGCCGGTGTGTCCACCTGTCTCCTGGAGACCCACTGTGGCAGCTGTCAGATGTCCCCAGGTCTGGGGACCTACCCCAGAGTGACCAAGGCAGCACAAGTTTGGGCCTCTCTGTGGAGCAGACAGACTCACCCCCAGCAGCCCCTGCCTCCAGGGCCATTCAGAAAAGTTCCATTTATTTAGTTCTGTCTATGTGTGATCCTGAGCTAGCACCTGAGGGCTGCGCACAACGCTTCACGTTATAGAATGAAATAAAATGAGTGACCCCCTTGCTGTGGGCAGCTCACATTCACAGCCCCAGGAAGACACAACACTGCAGGGACGAGGCGACTGTGGGAGGTGGGAGTCCCTGAGCTCTGAAGGATGTAGAGGCTTTACTCCTAAACCCACATTAGGTGCAGGGCCAGAAAGGCCATTCCAGAAGGAGGAGGAAGGGGTGGGGGAGGAGAGAGGTGAGTGGCCAGGAGGCAGAGGTTTGGAATGTGTGGGAGATGGACAAAGCTGGGAAAGTCAGCTGGAACCAGACAAATGAAAATTGAGTCTGGAAACATAAGTGTGGGTCAGAGCTTCGCAGCAGCTGTCAGGTTTGTTCCAGGTGGGAACCCAAAAGAAAAGTACCTATAGGACAGATGCGGTTAATTGGAAACTTAGGCTTGTAAAACAATAGCTGCAGGAGTCTGGAGAGTCCCCGGAAGTTGTAAATCTAACAGACACCTGCAGCCAGCATTCCTATCCCCCCTGATAAGGACCAAGCTACGCCCTCCCTTATCTCTACAGGATGACACTGATACAGGGGTCCCAGAAATTGGTTGTGTAAAAAAAATTTATTACAGCAGCTGTTCTGGCCTGAGAATCATCTCTCCGGACGCAAACCTGCAGGTCCTCCAGAACCTGCTCCCCCTCCCCACTTCCATTTCTGGGAGCGAATGTGAGTGGCCTTGTGCCATCAATCTCATCCATTTCTCCCTCTTCCCTTGCTATGTCCTTCAGCTCATCCACCTGGCTGCCCACCACCAGTGATGCTAACATCCTGGTCCCCACCTTACTCCTGGGGGAGCGGTTTCTTGGAGACATGTCCCCAGATGAAAGCTTAATGGGTCTTGGCTACCTTCTCCTCACTGTCTACTGTTAGGTCCAGAGCCCAGAGAGAGACACATGAAGCCTCATGTGTAGGAAAATGCTATTTTGTTTTGGGCATCTGGGTGCAGAAGGGTGGAGGCCAAAGTGTGTCCACCCCAAGGGAGGGGGGATCCTTGGGTTTTATAGAGGGCTTCTCTAGGGGGGCGGGGGGTGAGTACCTGGGCCAGAACAACTGCCGTGATAAAATTTTTTGAAACAACTAATTTCTGGGACCCTTGGGTCAGTTTCATCCTGTAGAGATAAGGGAGGGGAGTAGTTCCCTCCATATCAGGGGGATAGGAATGCTGGAGTCTGCAGCTGTCTGTTAGGTTTACAACCTCTGGGGCCTCTCCAGACTCCGGCTATTGAGTCACAAGCCTCGGTTTTCCATTAGCCGCATTCTGTCCCATGCATACTTCTCAGGTTCCCACCTGGAACAAACCTAACACATATAAATATAACTCAAAGGAAGTTAAATACCATTTTATATTTGACGATGTTTTCCTGTATGATTCAATATAACCAGTAAGCCTAATGAGTTTTTTCTTGGGCTCCTAAAGTATCTCCACTATTAAAAGTGAGTTTGAGGTTCAAATAACAATTCTAGAATTTTGTTGCTAGAAACCTTGTCAAACATTACAGGTCTAAAACATTTGTTTAAATAGAATCACACGTTACTTCTAAAACAATGGCTTTCATTTACCCAAGAGTGACAGTCTTTAGAAGACCCTAAGGGCAATGAAGATGGTATATGGGTATAAACTTTAACCCTTAAAGTTTGGTTTTTCTAGTTAGTCAAAACACAACAAAGATGACACAGGAATTATTTTGACAAAGCATAAAATCTTGTCTCTCTTAGGCCAGTCACCAAAGAGGCAAAGAAAATTTTTCATCGTACAACTGTTATCAGTGGCCACTTCAGATGTAGTTACTTTCATTGATGTATTAATTATGATCTTAAACATTTAAACTTTAATAACAATTTTAAACTACTTCTATTTATCAAAGGGAACCAAGGTCATGTGAACTAAAGGCATTTGGGTCCTTTCTTATGTTCTTAATAAAATTTGACATAAGCTTGCTTATTTTTTTAACCCAATTAATTATAACTCTTTTACATCTTTTGGTAATGAAACATTACATACACGTAACATATAGACATTTTTTGAGGTGAAGCAAGGCAGAAAGTCCTACAGTTTGAAAGCTCAGAGCATACCAAGGAAAAAGTTGCATGTAAAGTTCCAGTTAAGCTTCTTTCAGAAGCCAGAGGAAGGAAGCCATCAGATCTTTCCCCAGTGGGGGTAACTGGGAAGCACAAAAAGGGGTGGGCAGGCAAAGACTTTATCTCCCATCAAGCAGAGAAGCTGTGGAATACACAGAGGGTTTGTATTTTACCTTTCACTCTGAAGGCGGGGGTAGGGGAGGGAAACAGGCCTGAAAACTCAGGAAGTGCAGAGGATGTGGCTCCGGAGCGTTCTCACCTGGCCAGCCGGGAGCTCCCTGAGGCTGGGCCATCCCAGTGCGTGGAAGTTGAGTCTGTTCCGAAGCCCGACTGTAGCAGGTCCTGAAGATCTGTGGGTAAGGGGAGGGCCCGCACAGGGGTTTGCCGGATCTGGAAGGTGAGTGCAATCGCCCCTCTTAAGAAGAGGGCACTTGCTCTTCCAGTGCCCTTTCTTTTTACAGCTGGGGCGAAGTCCTGGCAGAACCACTTCCTGGGGCAGGCCTTTCTCCAGCTGGTTGCAGTTAAAGCGGGACGGACTTCCCCGAGCAGGCTGTTGCTCTGGTGTCTTCTTGCTTGGGCCTTTCTGAGCAACTGTCTCCAGGGGGGAAAAAAAAAAAAAACACTTTTACAGTGGCAGCCACTACTTGAAAAGGTTTTTCTACTTTGGGGGCTGCTGTCAGTCCCACTCCCTTTTTCCTTTGTCCTCTCCCCATCGCAGTTATCCAAGACCTTGAAGGACAGGTTTAAAGTTCCACTTGTGGAGTCTGAGGCCCCTTTTCAAGTTTTTGAAGTTTATGCCAAATATTGGGGCCCACTGGGAGATGAAGTCCATCGCTAAGATGCATTGTCCCTCCCCAGTGTCAGGATGTAGATTAGTAAAGAGAAGAATGACTTCAGACAGGAAAAGGGCTGGCATTTCAGCCTGGCTTCATCCATGTGGGCAGCTGATTTGCAATGCCTTCGGACCCTGCAGCCTCCCAGAAAGGGAGCTGGTGTGCAGGGGGGAGGGAGTTCTGGAACGGCCAGCCAGAGCAGATGTGGCCAGGCGAGAGAAATGGAAATGGAGAGGAGGAAGGAGGAACAGGGGATCCAAAAGGGAAACATTGTCCAGACAGTGAGGCAGCGAGAGAGATGCAGGCATGAGAAGTGACGTGAGCCAGGCAGAGTGGAGACCAGGAAGTCTAGCAAGTTTGAAGAAAGCTTGAAAGTAGAGGACGTTAGACTCTTCACCGGCCAGTGGTGATAGAAAGAAGGTCAAGTATCAGAGATTCATTCTGGCGCCAAATTTCCTGGTCATTTAATTTATGGACGTTTGGGATGGGGGTCAATGACGTTTGGCCAAAGTTCCAACTGAATGTTGCCCATGATGGATGTTTTTAGGGATGGTCATATGTTGCCAGAAGTCTGAGAGGGCGTCCCCAACTCAGATGACCGTTGAAGGTCTGATCAGACACATCAGGCATCTCCGAAAATCTGAAGCCAGACCAAAACCTAGTGATCTAGGCCAGAGAATGGGTGTCCCCAAACTATGACTCAGATTGTGAACTTGAAGTCTTCTCCATAGCCAGGCGTCCCTGGGTCTGGGCGAAGACTGATGGGTGCAGTGCGCCCCAGGAAAGAGTGGTTAGGAAGTGTCCCTTCATGCCACCTCCCCAGTGGTAGACCCAGGCACCAGATTTTTTCCTTGACTAAGCCAAACCAAACCAAACTGAAAAGCTACCACTCTCCACGTTGTGCCTATAACCATTCCCAAAATTTCCAGAGACCAAATGACTCACTGAATTCTGAACGATTTGAGGTCAGCGAGAGGGATGTCCTAGGAATTGCAGAGGAGGGAGCAGTTTCAAGACTGAAGCAGGTCACTGTCCAGAGGTAGAAAAATGAGAAAATAATACAGTTCCCTCACTGGGGAGAAAAGTGACTTCTCCCCACGTGGAGGCAGAGAAAAGTCCCTGTACAAAGGCAGAGAAATGATTTTCCTTTTTCCTCATGCAGAGGCAGAGAAAGTCCCCAAATGGGCCACCAAATGTTAGGGTAGAAAGGCTCATAGGTGCTCACTGTGCGGGTGGAGGATTTCTCACAAGAGATTAAGATATATAAAAGTATAATTTATTTTATCCTTTTTTTTTTTTTTTGAGACAGAGTCTCACTCTGTTGCCCGGGCTAGAGTGCCATGGCGTCAGCCTAGCTCACAGCAACCTCAAACTCCTGGGCTCAAGCCGTCCTACTGCCTCAGCCTCTGGAATAGCTGGGACTACAGGCATGCGCCACCATGCCCGGCTAATTTTTTGTATATACTTTTAGTTGTCCAGCTAATTTCTTTCTATTTTTTTTAGTAGAGATGGGGTCTCGCTCTTGCTCAGGCTGGTCTCAAACTCCTGAGCTCAAACGATCCCCCAGCCTCGGCCTCCCAGAGTGCTAGGATTACAGGCGTGAGCCACTGCGCCCGGCCTATTTTATCCTTTAGAAGGACAGAGAGAATGTGGGGGAGCAGGGAGATGGTGTGGCAGGCCAAAGAAAGAGAAGGGATATGCCAGCAGGGAGACCAAAGTGTCTTGCTGCTTTTTAGGGACAAAGAGAAAAATAGTAATTGTTGTGGAGTAATTAGTGAAACCACCCTTCAATAACAGGGTGCAAGGTGAGAACTGTGGTAAGGGCCTAGCTAAAAATAATTCACAGATCTAGCTAAAAATAATAAACAAAAATTAGTAACTGTCCCCTTGTAATTGCCACTCCAGAGCCACACATCTGGTGGTCAAAGAGTCCTAACTTCTCCCCGTAGCTGGTGTCCATAAAGATTCTTAACTTTCTCCATAGATAACATGACCTTTTCGAAACCGAAAGGCAGTTTTCAAGATATCTTCCAGGCCCCGGATTCCAGTGGATCGACTGGCCCACCTAGACCAGTGGTCCATACCAAAGAAATGGACTCAACTGGAATTGTGACCCCAGGGACTGGAATAACACAGGAAGATGATTTCTGCATCCTTCTAATTTTGCCCCAATTAACAAACCTAATTGCCTACTCCCTTTCCTGTCAAACTACCCTGAAAAACCCTGTCTCCCAAGTTCTTGGAGAGGCAGATTTAAGAAATGTCTCCCGTCTCCCCACTTAGTGCTATGTGGCATAAAGACTCTTTCTCCATTGCAATCCCGACTGTCTCAGGACATTGGCTCTTCTCTGTGCAGCAGGCAATACAACCCGGCTGGGCGGCAACAAAAGCAGGCAGTTGCAAGACGTCAAGCTGTCCATCTTTCTTGTTTTTTCTGTTCCTGGAGACCTGGTTGTCTCTGAAACGTATACACGCCTGTCACAGCGGATGTGACTTTGCCCCTGAGATATGGTTTTGGACAGGAAACGAAGGCCTGGAGTCTGTCTGTCCGGGAGCTTCCTAGGAACTCCTTGAGGCTGTAGAACAAATTTTAAAGGCTGTCAGCTGGGGATCGTAAAGAGAAAGATGTACATTTCCTTCCTTTTGGCTCCTTTTTGATGTTTGTGAAAACAGTCTCTGTAGGATGTCTGCTAACTTGGGACAGAAACAGCCAAGAGTAGAGAGAGTCAAAAGTGATTTTTAGAAAATTGGGAGATTCAATGCTGCCCTAACACTTTTGGTCCTTGAATTCTTGTCTTTAAGGGCCAACTCAAATGAGGAGACAGACTTTTCTGGCAAACTTTCCCAGTCTCTGTCCTAACAGGAGTGAGCGGAGCCCAGTGTCCCCAGACCCTCTCTGTCTTCTGTATGTCCTTCCAAGACAATAGCCAGCTTTGCCCCAACCCAGAGCAGGTGAGCCAGTGGACGAATGACTATTGTCAGAGACTGTGAACTCCTGCTATGGCCCAGGCCCAGGGCTCTGGGGGTCAATGGGACAAGAAGAAGAATCAGACCACGAAGGGGTATTTGGGGGGTGCCTGGGGGTTGGTGCCCCATCGCATGTCACATGGCCACCTTCTCCACCTGTACTGCAGGGCAGCCCAGAAAATAAGTTCTTTATCTTGGCCTTCACTTATTCAGATAAAGAGTAGGCTATTCAGCAGAAATGTCAGAAACAGAATAAATCTCAATGCCAGGAAATCAGGGAGTTTAGAGCCAGCAGGGACCTTTGAGATCATCTCATTCACCCTCTCATCTTGTGGATGTGAAAATGGGCTCAGAGATGGGAGTGGGTGGACACAAAACAGGTCCCCGAACTCCGTGCTCAGGGCCCGGGACCTCGTGGTCCCCCAGGCCCGTGCAACGCTGGCACTAAATTCAAATGGATTTCCAAACTGGCAAAGACTGAGTGAACCCAGTTTCCTCTCCTGGATGCATAGGAACAACTAGCCTCAGACCATTTCCTTCTACCTCTGGCACGAAGTGGAACAGGGTAGTCCCGCCAGCAAAACTTACCTGTGGAGTTTGGACTCTGCCGCTTTGCTAAGCTGGAGACCTGAGGACTAAAAGACATTGTTACATCTGAATTGTGTCCCCACAAAATTCGTATGTTAAAGCCTCAACCCCCAGTCAGAATGTGACGGTATTTGGGGCTAGGCCTTAAAAGAGGTGATATGGTTAAAATGAGGCCATTGGGGTGAGCCCTAATCCAATCTGACTGATGTCTTTACAGAAGAGAAAATTTGGACACGCAGAGACACCGGTGCGCATGTGCGCACAAAAGACAATGCGCGTTGCAAGCCAGAGAGCACAGCCTCAGAAGAAACCAACCCTAGCAGCACCCGTATCTTAGACCTCGAGCATCCAAACTGTGAGCGAATAAATGTCTGCTGTTTAAGCCCCCAGTCTGTGGTATTTTGTTATGGCGACCCTAGGAAAGATACAGATGTCACAGGAGGCCTTAGCATTCCCAGGGCCATTCCCAGGGTGAAACCTCAAGGAGATCCAAGCTCAGCAGGGCGTCCAGGACGCAGCTGAAGTGGGCCTAGGCTGGCTGGTGCTTATGCGGGGCTTCCTGGCTTTCGGGGGTCGGGGTCGGGGAGTTGGGGGTGGGGACTGGGTCTGGAACCCAGTCTGCTCAGACGCCACCTTCTCCAGAAAGCCTGCCTGAGCCCCAGATTAGATGCCACCAGCCCCAACTCCTCCAGCACCTTCCCTGTCCCTATCCAGGACACAGTATTGCCATTCAGTTAGGTTTGGGAAAACCAACGAACCTGCCAAGCCCTGTGCCCTCCATAGACCAGCCCTGAGAGGAGATGACCCAGGCAATGAGCCCATTAAAAGTCCATCCATGCAGAGAAGCGCAGGAGGGAGGCGCGTCTAGGGCCAGGAGGGGCTTCCAGGGGGACCGAGGAAAGGTCCAGCAGAAAGGGCAGCCCCTGCTCTTGCTATGGCGACAGGTTCGCTGCCCTACGCCGGGGAGCGCCTCACAGGTTTCCTGGTCGCTGCTGCCGAGAAGGCGCAGGGGACCCCTGGCTTCCGGCCAGCTGCCAGGGCTCGGAGTGCTCTCCCACCGGGAGCGGAGAACCAGCTCAGCGCCGGCGGCTCCCGCGGCGGGACTCCCTGGAGCGGACTTGCAGGCTCAGGAAGTCCCTGGGTTCGACCAGGGGACCCGTTAGGCTTCCCAATGGATGCTCCCTGTCCCCGCGCAGCCGAGAGCCGCTCGTTAAACGCTTGTTAGAAACTTTCCGCTTAACGAGCCCTGGCGAGAGGCGCGGGGTGGGGCGGGGAGCTGGAGACGCTGCTGCTCCCAAGCAGGGGCCCCTGGGGACGAGGAGCAGGTTGCAGAGAGAGCCAGGGGGACCTTAGCTGTCCCGTCCTGCGCTCCCACCTGGGGAGCCACTAAAACAGCTCGGAGAGCGCCGGGCCCTGGCCTCGGCTTTACTTGGGCTTTCTTCCTGAACAGAAAGCAGAAGTCTAGGCTGCAGCAGCCAACTCTCTGCACTCCTGGTTTTCCTTAGTATAGTCGCTGTTGACTCACATGTACCTCTGCCCCGCCTGTCGCTCTGGCCACCGCGCGGTCTCCGCACCGCATTGCGGCTTCCACTGTGAGCTCCCTCTGGTCAGACCCCCGTCCCCCGCAATCACGGCGTGCCCCCATCGTTTGCTGGCCTGTGTGTCGCCAGCCTCCCCGTGCTCCTCACCCACGCCACCCTCCCCTGCTCTGGAGAGCAGGGTGCTTCCGTTTTGTCTCATTCCTGCTCTAGCCCCTGGGCTAAAGCCCGGCCTGTCTTGGCACACCTGTGGATCCAATGAGCGTCTCTATAGGCCTCACTTGGTGCATATACATATATTAATTTGTTTAAGCTTCATCACCAACCTAGACTAAAGGCACTACTGTTAATCATCCCGTTCTACAGACGAGGGACCCAGACCTCGAAGTGATG
Organism: Eulemur rufifrons; assembly: GCF_041146395.1. Taxonomy (NCBI): domain Eukaryota; kingdom Metazoa; phylum Chordata; class Mammalia; order Primates; family Lemuridae; genus Eulemur; species Eulemur rufifrons. The sequence goes on along the minus strand of NC_090989.1, from coordinate 192,029,981 downwards.
TGTGCCTTGAGCCCTGGCAGTGAGTGCAGGAACTGAGCCAGCCCAGGTGCCCCTTCCAGAGGGCCACCCATGCTCTGAACACCGCAACTCCACGCAAACCACACTGCTCATAAACAATAGATTTGTTCCCTTACATTTTGAGACAGATACAGAAAATAAAAGGTGAGAGCCCCCACGTCTCTTCGAGTGCTGGCACCCTGCACATCACTCACACACTCACCAGCACACTTTGGTGCCTCATGCAGACACACACTCTTGGGTGGATGTGCTTGTTTTTCCCATAGACTGGATCATTTTGTGGATTATCATTTCATTTCTGCAACATGCACTTTTCATTTTTTGAAACCCATCCTCTGGCAAGTTTTTCAGCTGGCAATTTTGGATTGGATGATTTCCATCACTATCCTTGCAATGCTCCGGTCTTGCAATAGCTCCTCAACTCCTTCGTTTACTTGGCATTTCCTTAAATTTATTCACATTTTTATTATTTATATATCTACTTTGGCTTCATTACAAGCAATACTATATATAAATTCAAGTTTCAAGGTGCAAGTTATTTGTCTTCTAACACCACATTAAAGCATTACATAAACATTAAGTATGCTTCTGGGTCACTGGAACCATTTTGCACACTGCAGCTGTCACCTGTGCTGTTCCCTGGGAAACACTAACTGCCTCCTTGTGTTTTAGGGTTTGTTTTTATGTTTTAGCATTTTATAGCAACTTTGTAAAGCTATAATTTACACATAATAAAATCCACTCATTGTAAGTGTAAAGTTCAGTGATTTTTAGTTACAGTACAGAATTCTGCAACCATCATCACCACAATCTGCTTTTAGAACAGTGCTGTTACCATAAAGAAAGGAACTCTTGCATGCCCATCCGCAGCCAGTCCTCACTCAGGCCTAGGCAACCAGTGATCTCTTTCTGTCTCTATTGACATGCTTTTTCTGGAAATTTTATGTAAGTAAGTGGTAGAGGTGGATTGCCAGATTGTAAATTTACCTTTGTAATAACAAAAAGTTAAGCATAGCATTACCATACAACCCCTCAATTGCACTCCTAGGAACATGCCCAAGAGAGTTGAAAACATATCTTTCACAAAAAAAATTGTACAAAAAAATGTTTATAGTAGCATTAGTCATGATATGCAAAAAGTGGAGACAACCTAAATGTCTATCAACTGATGAATGGATAAGCAAAAATGTGGTATATTTGTGCAGTGCAATATTATTCAGCTATAAAAAGGAATGAAGTACTGATACACGGTTCAATAGAATGAACCTCCAGAAATATTATGCTGAGTGAAAGAAGCCAGGCACACATGGCCACACATTATGTGTTTATATTTCTGCAATGTCCAGAGCAGGCAAATCCAGAGAGGAGAAAGTAGATTAGGGATTACAGGGACTAGGGGAAGAGGGCTTGGGAAATGACTGCTAATGCACTCAGGATTTCTTTTGTGGGTGATGAAAATGTTCTGGAATGAGCTAACGGTGATGGTTGCACATTATGAATGTACTAAAACCTACTAAATTGTGCACTCTTAAAGGTGAATTTTATTGTACATAAATTAGATCTCAATTTTAAAAATAATGTGCAGAAAAAAAACCATACCTGGTATTAACTGATCAACACTTAAGTGCACATGTGGTGGTAACATTCATCGGGTGTCGGGCAGGTAGGGGGAGGAGGGGTTGAGTATATTCACACCTAATGGGTGAGGTGTGCACTGTCTGGAATTGGACATACTTAGTAGCTCTGACTCGGGTGGGCAAAAGCAATATATATTACCTAAACATTTGTACCCCCGTAATACTCTGAAATAAAAAAAATCTATATAAAAAAACCCATACCATTACGTGTAACAACATGAATAAATCTGAAAAATATACTGGTAAGGGAAAAAATCCAGACACCAAGGAATATGTATTAGATGATTCTATTTATGTGAAGCTCAAAAACAAATCTAGGGACTAAAATCAGAATTGTGGTAACCTTGGAGCAGAGCAGGATATTGCCTGGGAGGGAACACAAGGGACTTCTGGGGTGCTAGTGATGTGGTTTTTGTTGATCTGGGTGGTGGTTACATACGGATATTCACAGCATGTTATACTTCAACAAAAAGGATATTAAAATGTCAAGAAAAAACAAATTGGTGGGGCGCAGTGGCCCATACCTGTAATCCCAGCCCTTTGGAAGGCTGAGGAAGGAGGATCATTTGAGCTCAGGTTTTGGAAGCTGCAGTGAGCTATGATCACACCACTGCACTTCAGCCTAGGCAGCAGAGTGAGACCTTATCTCCAAAAAAATAAATTAAATTAAATCTTATCTTTTAGAGATGTGGACTGAAATAGGTATAGATGACACCTATTATCATCATACAAATGATGACTGGGGTTTGCTTCAAAATATCGGGGGCAGGATTCTTCTAAGTGAAGTATCACAAGAGTGGAAAAACAAACACCACATGCACTCACCATTAAATTGGTACTAATCAATCAAAACTTACGTGCACATATGAAAGGAACATCCATCAGGTGTTGGGAAGGTAGGAGGGGGGAGGAGAGGATGGGTAAACTCACACCTGACAGTGCAATGCGCGCTGTCTAGGGCATGGGCACACATGTAGCTCTGACTCAGGCAGTGCAAAGGCAATTTATGTTTCCAAAGCATTTGTATCCATGATATTCTGAAATTAAAATATGTATGTGTGTTTGTGTGTGTATATATATATGTATATTGAGGGCAGAGAGTAGAGGAGAAAGGAAGGGAACACAGGGCTAACCAGGGATTCATAACTGCTCAGTTCACAGGTTCATTTTAATATTCACTTTATTTTCATGTTTGAACATTTCCAGAGCAAAACAGAGTAATTGTATACACAGTGAGTATACAGAATTGGAGGCAGGCCAGAAGGGTCCCAGGCAACACAAGAGGATGGCGGTGGACATTCTTGGCACTCCTTGAAGGGAAGTCCCCCAGGCTGCTTGGTTGATGGACGGAGCATGGGGGCAGAAGGAAAGGGAGAGATGAAAGCGAAAGCACCAGGTGCCCAGGTGATGCCAACTCCTAAGCAGGCTTAGACTGACAGGGTCAGGAATAACTTGGCAGGGGCAAGGGTGCAGCAGTAGCGAGTCATGATTGACAGCCTGGGAGATTATTAAGGTGGAACAGTTCAGGAGACAGACACTCTGTGGACAGTCAGCAGCTATGGGAGTCCAGAACCCAAAAATGCCTGGTTAGAGAAATAAGTTTTAATCGATTTATGGTATTTAAAGCCGTTGCAGTTGATAAGTGTCCGAGGAAGAAGGTGTGAAGAAGACCAAGCCCCAAAGTATATCAAGAAACTGAGCATGAGAATGAAGCTGGAGAAAGACCCAGAGGAAGCCAAGCAGATGCTTTTGGAGCCCTCAGTCCGTTGTGCAAAGCAGCGCCTGAGGCCCAGGAAGGTGAAGGCTGCGCAGAGCCTGTCAGCAACCTTGACAAGAGCAATTTGGATGGATGGAGGGTGGAAGGAGACATTGAGACAGAGCCCTCTGAGAGGGGCACCACCTGAGGGAGATGTAGGTTCTAGTGCAGGGCAGATTCTGAAGATGACTGTATGCTGATGGCAATGGCCAGGGACCGGGAGGAAAGGGCAGGAGGGCATAGAGGGGCTGGGCCTCTCCCACAGGATCTGGCACCTTGTACTTCTTTGGCCTTCTTACCACTGGGATAGCTAAATATTTAAGCTATGAAGAAGTCCAAGAGCAAGTCTGACCTGTTCCCGACTCTATCCCAGCATCTGGCATGGGGTCTGGAACATTGTGGATATCACATTAATGTGTGTTACTCAAGTGAACTGAAGACCTTAAACTTTGCTTAGGAAGGTCCTGGGAATATGAGCCAACCCACCTAAAGTCAGGAAGTCACAGCCCAAAGTCTGGATATTTCCGCAGCCTGGCCACCCTAAAGTCCCAACCTTGAGCTTCCTCACCCCCGAACCTCCTGGTGCCTCTGGCGAGGCCTGGTACATACCGGCTCAGCCTGGTTGAGCCTTTATCCCACGCTGACTGGGCCCCTGCCTTGGATGAATACCAACATCTTCAGAAGAGAACTTTGCCAGCCACTCCGCCACCAGGTGCCAAGTAAAAGGGAGGAAGAATTCCTGCCTGTACCTAACACTGGGCGTGTGTTACCCCCTTACCTGCAATTACACTGTCAGATTAGGAATGACTCACAAGCGCCAGAATGACAAGGTCCGTACCTAGAAAGCCACAAGCTTATCCTACAGACAGATGTAGATATATAAACATTAAGTCCGTGTGCCACCCCTTTATCATCCTACTGAGGCCACACTCCTCCTGGACTATAAACTTCACGTGGTGTCTGAGAAGCATGCTGGGAAGTCAGTCACGACCTCCACCCCCAGGCCCACCATGGGCAGCCTCTGCCACCAGAGGCTCCAGGTCCAGGTGGTGTGCCCAGGCCCTAGCTCCAGGGTCCCAGATTCCCAAGCATGTGTTCAGGGCCTCACCTGCTCAGGCGTTCTCAGCCCTGGCTCCCAGTTGGGCACCTTATATTCGGGCAGCAGCTCCAGGGCCCCAGCCAGGAGGTGAAGGAGCACTGGGCTGGCTGTGCAGAGAGCCTGAAGCACCCAACAGGCTCTGGCCACACTGGAGGTGGTAGAGACAGTTCTCCTGGAGGTGGAGGAGACCCTCCTTCTGCAATCTGGCTTAGCAGGTAGACGTATGGCCAACCCGGACTCATGCCCTGCTCCACCAGGACCAGGTGCCCCAATACTCGGATGGCTGACCCCAAGGCAATAAGAACACTTCCAGGTGATCCCTCCTGGGCTGTTTTCTGAACCTTCTTTCTCATTCAGCCACACACCGTGATCACTGTGAGGGGACACACATAGCTCCCGGGAGTGGGACTACCACTGCCCGTCTCCAAGTATCACAGAACTCATCTGGGGCAGCCCTGCCCTCCTTGCCCAGGGAGGCCAGAGGGAAAGGCCATGGAACTGCTGGAAAGGTGAGGGCACCTGCTTCCTCGTCCTCAGGAAAAGACACAAATGCCCAAGAAACTGGCCTCTGCCCATCCCACCTGTCTAACTTTGCCCTTCCCTTCTCTCCCGATATCAGGGTTTGCTCAGAGTAGCTTTACTTTGTAACAATAAGATAGAAAATCATTAACAGGCCTAAGACCATGCAAGACAAAGCCTAAACCACATCTGCAGGTCATCAATTTACTTAACAGATCACTTTAGTCTGACTATATGTTTGGCGGTTGTCTCTGATTAACAGACTTCCTTACCTTAAAACATTCCAAGCCTTTAGACAAAGCTTCATTTCTTTAACCAATCACAAATCAAAGAATCTTTAAACCCACCTATAATCTGTAAGCCCTGGCTTTGAGATGTCCTGCCTTTTTTTTTGTTTTTGTTTTTGTTTTTGTTTTCTCTTGAGACAGAGTCTCACTCTGTTGCCCGGGCTAGAGTGCATCAGCGTAGCTCACAGCAACCTCAAACTCCTGGGCTCAAGCAATCCTCCTACCTCAGCCTCCCAAGTAGGTGGGACTACAGACATGCGCCACCATGCCTGGCTAATTTTTTCTATTTTTAGTAGAGACGGGGGTCTCGCTCTTGCTCAGGCTGATCTCAAACTCCTGAGCTCAAACGATTCTCCCGCCTCGGCCTCCCAGGTGCTAGGATGACAGGCGCCAGCCACCACCCCCCGGCCTGATTTATGACTTTACATGTAATTCCTATCTCCCTGACATGTATAAAACCAACCTGTAACCCAAGCACAGCAAGACCACTTGCTCAAGGCTTCTTGCGTGTGGCTCTCCGGGCCGTGGTCGCACATATTTGGCTCAGAATAAACCTCTTTATATAGTTTTACAGAGTTTGGGTTCTTTTCTGTTGACAGCTGGTGGGTGTGAGGGTGGCAAGACCAGCAAAGAAGCCTTTCCCGTGATCTCGGTGAGAGCTTGGGCAGCTCCAACAAAGGGATGTGTCACTGGAGAAGGGGGCTTGCAGGTGGGTGCCACAGATCTTGTGAGAACAAGCAGACACTGGGCTCACTGGGGAACACTCTGTGAGATAAAAAAAAAAAAAAAAAAAAAAACAAAAGTCATGGGAAGGAGCCCACACACTAGTGGAGAGAATCATGAGCTTAACCTGCAGCACCCTTTCCCGTCTCTCTGCAGACAGCTTGACAACAAATAGAAGTGCCCAGCAGTGGCTTCTGGGCAGGAGCAAGGTCAGTGAAAGCTATTGAAGGGCTCAGAAGAGACTTGAACAATGGTAAGATAGATCACATTCTTCATAAATGTATATATACTCTCTAAATGAATACAATTGACCCTTGAGCAACACAAGTTTGAAATGCACGTATCCACTTATATGTGGATTTTCTTCTGCCTCTGCCACCCCTGCGAAAAAAGACCAAACCCTCCTCCTTCTCCTCCCCCCCTTTAGCCTACTCAACGTGAAGATAATGAGGATGAGACCTTTATGATAATCCACTTCCACTTAATCACAGTAAATACATTTTCTCTTCCTTATGATTTTCTTAACATTTTCTTTTCTCTATCTTATTTTATTGTAAGAATACAGTATATAATATATAATACATACACAAAATGTGTGTTAATCCACTGTTCATGTGATCTGTAAGGCTTCTGATCAATAGTAGGCTATTAGGAGTTAAGTTTTAGGGGAGCCAAAAGTTATATGTAGATTTTTGACTTTGAGGGGAGTCAGCACCCCTAACCCCTGTGTTGTTCAAGGGTCAACTGTATATAATTTTAATTTGATCCCAATTAAATTGGTTCTGTTCTTTTCTTTTCTTTCCTTTTCTTTTCTTTCCTTTTCTTTTCTTTTCTTTTCTTTTCCAGACAGGGTCTTGCTCTGTCGTCCTGGTTAGACAACATCATTGTCCTGGTTAGTGGCATCATTGTAGCTCACTTGCAACATCAAACTCCTAGGCTCAAGCAATCCTCCTGCCTCAGCCTCCAGAGTAGCTGGGACTACACGTGAGTGCCACCCCGTCCAGCTAATTTTTCTATTTTTTGTGGAGATTCGGGCTCGCTTTTGCTCAGACTGGTCTTTAACTCCTGAGCTCAAGTGATCATCCTACCTTGGCCTCCCAGAGTGCTAGGATCATAGGAGTGAGCCACCTCACTTGGCCAAGTTCCTTTCTTTAAGCATACTGATTCTAAAGTTCAGTCAGGAAAATCTGATAAAAGAGAGGAGTGATATAGACCTAGCCCCTATCAGTTATTCAGACATATAACTTTGGAGTCATTAAAACAGCTTGGAGCTGGGCGCAGTGGCTCACGCCTGTAATCCTAGCACTCTGGGAGGCTGAGGCGGGCGGATCGTTTGAGCTCAGGAGTTGAAGACCAGCCTGAGCAAGAGCGAGACCCTGTCTCTACTAAAAATAGAAAGAAATTATCTGGCCAACTAAAATATATATATAGAAAAAATTAGCCGGGCATGGTGGTGCATGCCTGTAGTCCCAGCTACTCCAGAGGCTGAGGCAGGAGGATTGCCTGAGCCCGGGAGTTTGAGGTTTCTGTGAGCTAGGCTGACACCACGGCACTCTAGCCCGGGCAGCAGAGTGAGACTCTGTCTCAAAAAAAAATGAAAAAAAAAAAATGAAAAAAAAAAAAAGCTTGGTTATAAGTGTGATGTATAGACAAATCAGGGAACTAGGCATAAGTCTACAAACACACATGAAAATGAATTTGATGACATGTTGAATATTATATCAACGGGGCAAAGGTGGATTCATTCATTTATTCATCAAATATGTAGTTTTTTTTGAGACAGAGTCTCACTCTGTTGCCCAGGCTACATCAAATATGTATTGAGCAATGACACAGCCATGACTGCTCCGGCACTGGAGCTGTGATGGACGCAGCTGCCTCTTCATGGGGGCCGTGGGGCAGAGGCCTTGCCGCCAGAGGACCGTGCCTGGGCTGCACCCATGTACAAAGCGCTGAGGCTGGGCTTCCTGGGCTTCTTCAGGGACTGAGTGTGGCCGAGTGTTGCTGGAGTAGAGGGAGCTCAGATGAGGATGGGACCAGGTGGGATAAAAGGCAGCCAGACTAGAGGAAGAAGGCCTCATGGGGGGGGGGGTCTACTTGTGACTCGGAATGACCAGGACCCCCTGAACAAAATAAAGACTGACTTTTGTTGTTTTAACTTACACAGGATTCTACTAAATGTGCTATTCTGCCACTTGCTTTTCTTTCTTTTTTTCTTTTTGAGACAGGGTCTCGCTCTGTTGCCAAGGCTGGAGTGCAATAGCGTCATCATAGCTCGTTGCAACCTCAGACTTCTGGGCTCAAGTTATCCTGCCTCAGCCTCCCAAGTAGCTGAGAGTACAGGCGCAACTCCATGCCTGGCTAATATTTTTTTATTTCTTGTAGAGATGGGTTCTCACTATGTTGCCCAGGCTGGTCTTGAACTCCTGGCCTCAAGCAATTCTCCCACCTTGGCCTCCCAAAGTGCTGGGATTATAGGAGTGAGCCAGAGTGCCCTATCTTCCTCACTATTTTTAATGGTTTTAGAGTATCTCATATTATGAAAGTACCAAAATTAATTTAACCGATCCCTTCTTCATGAAATTCAAATTAATTTAAGTGAGCAAAATAAGAGACTCACAAGCTATGACAGAATTGGAGGAATATAATGGAAACTACTTTTATAATCATGCCTCCTAAGCAAAACACAGACCCACCTCGATAAAGGAAATACTGTAAAATTTGACTATATAAACACTCAAAGCTTTATAATTGTTAAAAGTTAAGGGACAAACTGAGCAAAAATATTTGCAACATATGTTATGGTTGAGGGAATAATATACACATACCATATAAAATATAATAAATGCATGTAATATGTAAATATGTATACTTTGAAAACATATAAAGAACGCCTACAAATTGGTAAAAAAAAAAAAAAAAAAATTAACTCCATAGGGGGAAAAAATGGCAAAATACATGAACAGGCAATTCACAGAAGTAAAGTAAGTGGATGTATAAAAATATACTCATTTAAAACAATAATAAGACATTTCTTGTTTATCTGATTGCCAAATGTTTCAATGTTTTATAGTGTCCACCAATGGCAAGAAATTGGGAATCTCCCACCTTGCTCGTGAGAGTATCCAAGGGCCTACCTTCCAAAGGGCAATTTGGGAGCATCTATAAACACATGAACGATACCTTTCTTTTATTTTTCTATTTTTATTTATTTATTTTTTTATTTTCTTTCATCCTTGCAAATGTAGGAGATACCTTTCTTTTAAACCAAACTTCCAGGTCTTGGAACTCCTCTTAAAAATTCTGGTACAAAGATATTTGCACAAAGTGTATTTGTGCCTAAGTGTATTACTAACTGTAATAATTTTTAAAGTTGGCTCTGGTGCAGAAAGAACCAAAAAGATCAATGGAACAGAAGTGAATCTATAAACAGACGCAAATGTGTTTGGGCATTCAGTTCATGAACAAAGTGGACAAATTTCTTTTCCTAAGAAAACAGTTTCTTATCTAATGGAAAACCAAGTCAAAAGTAATAAAAATAAATGATGGGGATAATCTTGTTGATACAAAAGAAAAGGGGGGAATACATGGGACTGGATGGAAAAGTGGGTTGGAGCAAGTTTGGTCCCCTGCTCTTGGTCAGCAAACTACCCTCCACCAAATCCAGCCTGCAACGTATTTTCCTACTGCCCAGCAAGCTAAGAATTTTCTTCACATTTTTTTACTGGCCGGAAAGAATCAAAAGAATAATATTTTATGACTCGTGAAAATTAGTATCTGTAAATAAAGTTTCATTGGAACACAGCCACTCCCATTCATCTTTGTCTAATACTTTGGGCTAAAATGACAGAGTTGGGTCGTTACCAACAACACCAAAAGTATTTACTATGTGACCCTTGCAGATCCCTGCTTTAAGTATAGAAGGTATGAAATTTTGGACTTTTATGCAGGCTGTTGGAGAGGCCCCCGGCTGGGGAAATTGTGATTCTAAAGGTCATTGCCGTTTCTGTGCCTGTGGTCTCCTCCTCCATCCACCCTAAAACCAGTATGTTCTGAGTGCTACCCACCTCCAACCCGGCCCCGGCAGGCCAGTGGAGGACAGGAGAGCCACATGTTGCTTCCCAGGCTGCACTTACAGCCACGCGTCGCTTAATGGTGGGGACACTTCTGAGAAAGGCGTCCATAGGTGATTTTATTGTGCGAAAATCGCCGAATGTCCTTACACAAACTTAGATGGTGTTGCCTCCTGCATACCTAGACTATACGGTATGGCCTGTGGCCCTTAAGTGAGTGATTCTTTGCCCTATGATGTTACCACAGTTACGAACTCACTAGGCCGTAGCAATTTTTCAGCTCCATTATAATTCTGTGGGACCACCGTCGTATACGTGGTCCGTTGAATGTGGATCCGTCCTTGAGGAAAACATCGTTAGGCAGCACAGGACTGTACTTCTGCGTCAGGGGTTGCCTCTCTGGACCAGCTCCTGCCCCTGCCCACTCTATCTGCCATTAACGCACTGTGGATAGAGACCCTTGCTGCCACTTCCCACCAGATCCCCACCCTAAATCCATCCTGAAGCTGCTTTTCCACTATTTCTTCTGTGCGCACTACCCCAAATTCCGCAGGCACCGCTGCTTGTCCGACATGCATTCTGGAACCTTCCAGGATCCCGTCCTGGTGCTCCGGAGCAGAGGCACAAGCAGGAGCCGCCACACCCCAGACGCTGGTCCACAGGCATCGTCCCCACCAGCAGGGTCGCGTGCAGAGCCCAGGCGCAGGCTCCGAATCAGAGTTTCCATCTCTCCAAGCTGAGGACCTCTGTCTTAGCTCGGGTTGCTATAACACAATGCCATATACTGGGTGGCTTGAACAACAAACATTCGTTCTGGTGGCCAGAAGTCTGAAATCAGGGTGCCAGAAGGGCGGGGCTGTGAGGGGGTCTTGGTAAGGGGCCTCTTGTCATTTACACCGGCTGCCTTCTAGCGGAGTGGTCACGAGGCACAGTAAGACAGCAAGCGAGCGTCCAGATCGCTTCTTAAAGGCCAGTAATCCCATCTTGAGGATAGGACTCCACCGTCACGACCTAATCACCTCTTAAAGGCCCCACCTTGCCCGATGTAGTGGCTCTTGTCTGTAGTACCAGTGACTTGGGAGGCCCAGGCAGGAGGAAAACCTGAGCCCAGCAGTTCGAGACCAGCCTGAGCAACACAGTAAGACGTTCCCCACCCCCGCCCCCCAAGAAACAAAAAAATTTAGCCGGGCTTGGTGGCATGTGCCTGTAGTCCCTGCTACTCGGGAGGCTGAAGCAGGAGGATCACACCATTGCACTTTAGATGAACACGGTTTTATTTAATTAATTACCAAAAATATTTCTTTTTTATTTTTTTCCGAGACAGAATCTCACTCTGTCACCCAGGCTGCAGTGCAATGGCAGGATCATAGATCAAGGCAACCTCAAACTCCTAAGCTCAAGAGAGTCTCCCGCCTCAGCCTCCCAAGTAGCTGGGACTACAGGCAAGGCCACCATTCTCAACTAATTTGTTTCTTATTTGTAGAGACAGTGTCTCGCTATATTGCTCAGGCTGGACCAGAACTCCTGGCCTCAAGGGATCCTCCTGCCTCAGCCTCCCAAAGTACTGGAGTTTGCAGGCATGAGCCACGACACCAGACACAAAATTATTTCTTAAAAATCAATTTGAAATATAGCAATAAATGTGCTTAGTAACAAGCTCTAGTAGCATATATAATAATTATCATAATTGTTTAAGTACTAAGGAGCATAAATGATATTTCAAAGTAGCTACAACAACTGTGATGCATTAGGAAAGCATCCATGATTTCTACTGGCAATGAAGATCTTGTTAATCCTACTGTGGTTTGTAGCCTCTATTGGTAATGGAAGGAAGACTCTATTTCAGTTAGTGATTAGGAAAAATATGAGTTCTGTTATTTTTTTCCCATCCAGGTTCACAGACCCCACAGCCCCTGGGAAAGAGAACCTGCCTGCCTTCCCCATGGGTTAGTCCTTCACTTCTGCCCAGGGGCAGTAGATGGCGCCAACAGCCAGCTACTCCGTCTGATTATTCAACAGGAATTAGGCAGAACTGGCGGAGTCAGGCAGAGCCAGCAAGCAGGGAATTGAAGAGCTTGCGTGGACTGGGCATGACTATATTAGGAGAATAACTAAGAATGCTTTCGTCTAAGTGATTGGCTTTATTTTATAAAATAATGTGCCTTGAGATAAGAAATTATCCACCAGACATCTACAAAAAGAGCTGGGGGTTGAGGTGGAGGGTACCAGGGTCTCACTCTGTCCCCCAGGTTGGAGTAAGTGGCACAATCATAGCTCAGGACAACCTCAAACTCCTGGGCTCAAGCGACCCTCCTGCCTTCCAGCCTCAGCTTTCCGAATATCTCCCGAATAGCTGGCACTGCAGGTGCATGCCACCACACCCAGCTAATTTTTTTTTTTTTTTTTTTTTTTTTTAGAGACGAGGTCTCACTATATTACCCAGGCTGGTCTCAAACTCCTGGCCTCAAGTGATCCTCCTGCCTTGGGCTCTCAAAGTGCTAGGATTACACACTGGCCTGATCTTCGTTTAAAATTCTATAAAACTGAAAAAAATAATGTAGAAATGAATGCATTGACATGAAAGTACATTTGCCGAGTATTTTTGAAAAATCAAGTTACAAAGCACAATACAAAGTATTTCTGTTAAAACATAGCACATCTAGCTGGGAGAGGTGGCACGCGCCAGTAGTCCCACCTACTCTGGAGGCAGAGGCCAAAAGATATTATAGCTTGAGCCCGAGAGTTTGAGACTAGCCTGGGCAACATTGGGAGACTGCCTCAAAAACAAACAAAAAAAACCACATAGGTTAAAATATGCATGAAAAGCGCCTGACAAAATATTAGCAATACGGGGGTCATAATTGAGGGTGCTTTCCATTTTCTTTGTGCTCATTTATGCTAGTTTCTCTTCCTAGGTGTGTCTTATCTTTCAATACTGAGCATATATTAATGGAGCAATTTTGTGTCTTCATATACAGAGAGGAAATCCTAAGGAACTGAAAAAGCAGGCTGGAGGAGAAAGAGCAAGTGCACAGCTCATGAACAGGGAGAGTGGCCAGGTGACAGCTCTGGTGGAGACTGCCTCTGCTTCCAGCCACCCCCTCCCACCCCTTCACCCCCACAACCCCCTAACCCCACCCTGTGCTAGACAACTTAGCCTAAGTGCATGCCCACTTAATCTGTTGTTTCTAGGCCAAAATGGGAAGCTAGGGTTGCCACATAGGAAGGAGGAAAGGGCAAGACTCCCTCTCTCCTCATTTCAGGGTCTTCTTTTAACAAGTTATTATACAAAAAGAAAAGGACATAAGGGACTTGGAAAGCCTGTTCTGCTGGGAGACAGTGCCATATTTGGTTCTCAGATCTATATCCCTGATAGGCAGAATTCAAAGATGGCCTCAACAGTTCCACCCCCATTTACACATCTGTATTAATAGAATCCTCTCCCTCTGATTAAATATGATGGCATATCACTCCCACAGTCCTGTTACATTTTATGGAAGAAAGATTTTGTAGTTGTAATTGAGGCTCCTGGTATCAACTGAAGAATGATGAGGTTCATAAATTTGGAAAGGAGCCAGGCTAGGTGGCTCATGCCTATAATCCTAGCACATTGGGAGGCCAAGGTGGGAGGATCACTTGAGGCCAGGAGTTCAAGACTAGCCTGGGCAGCATAGTAAGACCCCATATGTACAAATTTTTTTTTTTGAAATTTAGATAAAATAAATAAATTTGAAAAAGAGAGCTTTATCTCTCATAATGGGTTGCAGCCATCAGGGTGGCCATTTTGACAGGCTGGGAAGCAATAGCCTCGGACAGAAGCCAAGAGCTGTACTTCCAGAGAGGAACAATGGAATTATGTTGAACAGAGTGGCTGAATATACATACTTAACAAGCTACAGGAGGAATCATAAATATTTATTAATGGAGAAATACACTCACGCGCAATTGAGCTTCATGGTACTTCATGGGATCCATGTTCAGCAGCATTAGCATGATCCAAAAGTGGAGTTTTCTGCCCTCCTAAGTCAAAAGGTGAAGCAGAGGACACAAAAACCCTTACTGCACATCCTCTATAAACTGGCCAGAACCACTTTGTGGCCAGTGGTCTCTTATTTGGAAGGAATGTTGGTCATTTGTTGTGCCCAAACCGCAAAAAGGAAGGAGCAGCCGTGGAGCAAGTCTTTCCAAGGGGCTGGTCCTGTCATCCCTTAGGGAAGAAGCCTAATGGTGATTAGTGAGGGAGGAGGTGTAACGAGGCATGTGTGACCTCCCATCCTGTCATAGCCAGGAACTCAGTTTTAAGGTTTCTCTGGGGATCCCCTTGGCCAACAGGGGCTCCATTCAGTTGACTGGGGGGGGGGGGGGGCTTAGGATTTTATTTTTATTTCTCACTGCTCAGTTGACTTTGAATTAATCAAAAGGGAAATTATCCTGAATGGACCTGATTTAATCAGACCAACCCTGTAAGAGAAGGTAAAGTTCCAGAGACATGCTGTGCACTGCTGACCTCAAGGAAAGAGGCCTCTGGTTGCTGAGAGCCATCCCAGCTGACAGCCAGCAAGCAAATGAGGATGTCAGTCCCATAACCACAAGGAATTGGTTCTGCCAACAACCAGTAAGAATGGAAGAGGATCCCCAGCCTCGGATGAGATGGCAGCCACGGCCAGCACTGCTGTGTCACCTGCTGAGATATGAGTAGCGGACCTTGCTGATCTGTACCCAGTTTTCTGACCCATAAAAACTGAGATAAATTTGTGCTGTTTTAAGACACTAAATTTGTGGTAATTTATTAAGCAGCAATAAAAATAAGCTATAGCCTTTCCAATTAATGAACTCATATTTTCTAAAAAATTTTCACAGAAAGATATTTTTATCATGTAAGTATTTTTATACATGCAAAGTGCACAGCTAAGTGAACACATACACTGACACAGCCATATGTGTACCCATCACCCAGGTGAAGATAGAACATTTCCAGCATCCCCGCAAATTTCCTCATGTCCCTTCCAAGACAATAGCCCCACCTTCTTCTCCTGGGTAACAGAATTTCTAACTTCTGTCACCATGGATTAGTTTTGCTCATGCTTGAATGTCATGTGTATGGAATCAAAAGAATGCAGAATCTTTTGTGTTGGTTGCATTTGCTCAATATTAAAGTCAGTGAAATATATCCATATTGGTTTTTTAGCAGTAAGCTTACTAACATTGTTGTAATTATTCCATGTATGACCATATTCAACTTTATTGATCCAGTATAAAGATGGTGAACATCTGGACTGTGTTTCACAGTAAGCAGTTCTTTGCAAACCTACCCCCAAAGGCTGAGGAAGCTGAGAGGTGGAAGGAAGAAGCTGACAAATCCGGTTTCTCAGAAACAAACATCTAATAGGGACTTGCTAACAGTAGCCATGTCTTGGGCAGTCACAAGACAAGATGGTGTGTCCCTGCACTGTCATTCCCCAGACCCAGGGCTTCTGCATCATAGGGAAGAAACATGTAGGACAATTAAAGTTGACCCGTCAGGGAAAAGCAAGAATTTGCCTAAGGGTGGGATTTATTATGAATCAAGGTTGTTTTGACCTAAGCGCAGAATTTATAGCAGGTACATGAAAGTAGAAATCTGTTCACAGAAAAAAAAAAAAAGAAAGAACTCTGCACAATAATTTAAAGAGGTTTATTCTGAGCCAATATGAGTAACCATGGCTCAGAGAACATAGTTTACCCGATGTCCTGAGAAAATGCACCCAAGGCAGCAAGGTTACAGTTTGGTTTTATACACTTTGGGAAGATAGGAATTGTAGGTAAAATCATAAATCAGTACATGGAAGTCACACATTGGTTTGCCCCCAAAAACGCAGGACATCTCAAAGCCAGGGCTTACAGGTTATAGGTGGATTCAGAGATTCTTTACTTTGTAATTGGTTAAAGCAATAAAGCTTTGTCTAAAAGCTTGGAATCAGTAGAAAGGAATGTTTTAAGTTAAGATAAGAAAGTCTAATTATAGAGCAGGCCACAATATACCTACTCAAAGTGATCTGTTAAGCAAATTGATGGCCTGCAGCTGGGACTTAAGCTTTGCCTTTCATGGCCTAGGTCCTATTAATAATTTGGTATCTTATTGCTACAAAGAGTCTGTTTTGTCAGTGTTATGATGTCTATTTTAACATTAATAGTAGTCAGTTCTATCTAAACTGCAGAAGGAAGGGGTTATAAAGAAGTATGTCTGAGCCCCTCTTTCTGTGATGGCTGGCAATCAGTTTTAAGGTTTTACTGGGATCCCTTGGCAAAGAGGGGGTCTGTTCGGTCAGTGGAAAGGCTTAGGATTTTATTTTTAGTTTACAAATCTTAGAGGCTTTCCTGGAACTGGGGTTAATCAGAAGCCAATATGGGCTGGGCGTGGTGGCTCACGCCTGTAATCCTAGCACTCTGGGAGGCTGAGGCGGGTGGATCAAGGTCAGGAGTTCGAGACCAGCCTGAGCAAGAGCGAGACCCCGTCTCTACTAAAAATAGAAAGAAATTATCTGGCCAACTAAAATATATATAGAAAAAATTAGCCGGGCATGGTGGCGCATGCCTGTAGTCCCAGCTACCCGGGAGGCTGAGGCAGTAGGATCGCTTAAGCCCAGGAGTTTGAGGTTGCTGTGAGCTAGGCTGATGCCACGGCACTCACTCTAGCCCGGGCAACTAAGCAAGACTCTGTCTCAAAAAAAAAAAAAAAAAAAAAGAAGAAGTCAACATGGCAGATTAGCATCCAAGATGGGCTTGTCTATTCTCCACAGACTGTTTCCATATGTGAGTTATTATGACTAAAGTTGCTGGAAACATTTCTGCATGTGACTCTTGTCATTCCTGCACATGTTTCTGTGGAATTGCTCTGTCACAGTGTTACTGAACCCACAAGGAGGGTCTGGCCTGGGTCCAGTTGCCCACCACACAGAAAGCTAATTACTGAGAAAACAAGGATTGCCAAGGGAGAAGGGGAATTTAATACAGATGATGTCACCTGGGAGATGGGAGAACAGCCTTAAATAGATCTCCCCCACCAACTGAGGGTAGGGTTTTTATAAGAGGTTCAGGAAGGTGGCTATGTGTACTGGGGCAGGTTATGTTGAAAGCAACATGTGCAGGGAGTCTCATTCAGAAGTCACAGGTGAGTCTCACATGGTGACTCTTGGCGTTGTTATCCTGCAAAGACAGTGTTTCTGGGAGACAACTCAAAAGGTAAAAGAGAAAGATTACAAAGTTCTGGTTATTGAGTGCTACAGGCCTGGGAATCCAAAGCATAAGAAAGCTACAAGGAAAGCATATATGGGAGCATCATTTTATGTTTGTTCGTGGAGCTGTCTACAACAGGGCAGGGCACACTTTCAGTCAGCCTCAGACTTGGCACTCCTAACATCTGTCTCGCCTCAATACATGAACATAAGCACGGAGGGTGGAACAGGGCAGTCAATGTGAGATGTATTCTTTGGTAGATTTAAGCTCTGACACAAAGATGTTCAGGTGTTCGGAAGGGCAGGCTGAAAATCCTTGATTATACAAAACTGTCCATGATTATCTAGCTATTTTGTTTGTATTTTAAAAACATCTTTTAATCCTCTTAACAGAGTCTTTTACAAAGGAGAAGTTTTGTGATGAGGTCCAATTTACCAATTTTTTTTTTTTTTTTTTGTGTGTGTTAAGTCTAAGAACTCTTTACCCAGCTTTAGGTCCTAAAGATTTTCTCTTATTTTTTTTCCTAAAAAATTTTATAGTTTTAAATTCTACTTTTAAGTCTGTGATTTCATTTGAATTCATTTTTGTACAAGTTGTGAAGTTTTGGCTGAGGTTTGTTTTTTGGGGGGAGGTTGTTTGTTTTTTCTTTTTCACAGAAGCTAGGAGAAGATTGGCTGAGGTTTATTTTGGCTAGAGATGTACATTCTTTTGCCTGTGGATGCTCCAGCACCATTTGGTAAAAAGGCTATCACTTCTCCATCAGATTGCTTTAGCACCTTTGTCAAAAACTAGTTGGGGAGAAAATATTTGCAAATGACATATTTGACAAAGAATTTGGAGCTGAAATATATAAAAAGCAACCAAAACTCAACGCTAAGAAAAAATTCTCCACATTAACAGTATGAAGGAGAGAAAAACAACATGATCATCTCAACTGATGCAGAAAAGACACTTGACAAAATTCAACACCCTCTCTCATGATAAAAACATTCAACAAACTAGGACATCAAAGGACAGTATCAACAGAGTAAAAGAAGAGAAAATATTTGCAAATCACATGTCTGATAACTGATTAATATCTAGAATATTAGTAAAGAACTCCTACAACTCAACAAAAACCAAACTACCCCATTAAAGAATGAGCAAAGATTTGAATAGACATTTCTTTGAAAAAGGTACACAAATGGTGAGAAGCACATGAAAAGATGCTCAACATCACTAATGATTAGCAAAATGCAAATGAAAACCACAGTGACATACCACCTCAAAGCCATTAAGATGGCCACTATAAGAAAAACAGAAAAGAACCAAGTATTGGTGAGAATGTGGACAAATGGATATCCTTGTGAATTGCTGACAGGAATGTAAAATGGTACAGCCACTGTGGAAAACACTATGGTGGTGTTTTTTGTCCACCATAGTGGGCAAACTTTGTCAAAACTTTAAATATATAATTACCATATGATCCAGCAATTCTACTCAAAAGCAATTCTACATACACAAAAGCATTTAAAGCAGAGACTTGAACAGATATTTGTATACCAATGTTCATAGTAGCACTATTCACAATAGCCAAAAGATAGAAACAACCCAAATGACCATTGAAGAATGAATGGACATATGATGGAATATTATTCAGCGTTAAAAAGGAAGGAAATTCTGACAAATGCTACAACACGGATGAACCCTGAGGACATTATGCTAAGTGAAGTAAGCCAGACATAAAACAAGAGCCCTGCTAGTGGCAGAAGCTGTGGTCCACTTCTGATTTTGTGTGGTTTTACAGACACATTTCTTAATCCATGCTAGGGACCTCACTGTGGGGCAGAAAGGGTACCAACTGAGTAGAAGGTCAAGTTATTAAAACACGAAATCCTGAGCTGAGACCATCTCTGCATGGCTATGAGGCCTGTGAGATACACACATGGGCTTAAGAGCAGACAGCCGTATACTGTCATAAGAATCAACACACAATCTGTACATTAAGGAACGAAATATCCGTGCCGAGATTTCATGACACAGAATCTAAGTTTAAAAGGCATGATTTAAATGTTTATCTACAGCAAAATCACAACTAAGGATATAGACATATTGGTACAGGGGAAAATCAACAGGAAAACAAACGATATTTGTTCACCAAAGATTGATGGTTATCTCTCAGTTGTAGGTTTACAGGATTTTTTATTTCTACAGATTTTCCTGGATTTTGCTTTTTGAAAATAGATTTTTCTAATGAGGAAAAAAATATTCCCTGTACAGTGCAAGCAAGCGTATTTTGACAAAGCTTCTCTCCAGACCGGATACCTTGAGCTGGAAAATGGCTTACAGGGTGGAAACCGCCGGGCTCGGAGGCCTTCCAGGCCACGGCCAACGTGGGCACCAAGAGACCCTTCTGAATGTATCGGTGCCACTGCCAAAATGTGAATTAAAAAAAAAAAAAATGGGAATGAACATTCAGGTTTTCTGCCCTCCTTTTTAATTTATAAAAACAACACATGTTCATAGTTTTTGTTTTTGTTTTTTGGTGAGTCTAGGAGTCTAGAAGGCTTACGCCACTCCCCAAAGGCGGACGGTGGGGATGATGTCTTGAGTGACCTTCCCAAAATCAGATCTTGAGGTCTGCGCTTCGCCGGTCCCCTCTGTCCATAGGGCTGGCGGAGCCGTTTCCAAGCCCATGGCTCTGGCCGAGCGGACCCTACCGCAGCGCCGTTCGCCCAAGGCCGGGGGACGCAGTCTTTCCTGAAGTAAAACACGTTTTTTTTTTAAAAAAAAAAAAAAAAAAAAAAAAGTGCTGGCGATGAGGTAGCGTGGCCGAGCGGTCTAAGGCGCTGGATTAAGGCTCCAGTCTCTTCGGGAAAGTGAGTTCGAATCCCACCGCTGCCAACGTCTTGTGGCTTCTCGCCCTGTAGCCACATGGGCAAAGAACTCGGTGGAAAAGGCCGCTGACAGCCCCACGGTGACTCCTGGCCAGCGAGTGGCTGTTGGGTGAACTGTTTCTGTGCTGGTGACCTCGACAGCGAAGTGAGCTGTGTTCAAGTCTCCACAGATGCGGAGAGCCAGGTTGAGGCTGGAAAGCAGTGGTATAGGTAACTTTCTCCTCCAGCCTCTGTAACCAGGTGAAGCCAGTAGTGGGATATTCTGGATGAGTTCCCAATACTGTATAACAAACGTCAAGTATTAAACAAAAAGTACCATTTTATCTCTACTCCTGGAAAAAAAATTAAAAATAAAAACCTGTGGCCGGGCGCGGTGGCTCACGCCTGTAATCCTAGCACTCTGGGAGGCCGAGGCGTGTGGATCGCTCGAGGTCAGGAGTTCGAGACCAGCCTGAGCAAGAGTGAGACCCCCCCCCCCCCGTCTCTACTAAAAATAGAAAGAAATTATATGGACAACTAAAATATATATATACAAAAAATTAGCCGGGCATGGTGGTGCATGCCTGTAGTCCCAGCTACTCGGGAGGCTGAGGCAGTAGGATCGCTTGAGCCCAGGAGTTTGAGGTTGCTGTGAGCTAGACTGACGCCACGGCACTCACTCTAGCCAGGGCAACAGAGTGAGACTCTGTCTCAAAAAAAATAAATAAAAAAAAAAATAAAAACCTGTGAAATTAATGCCAATAAATAAAGAAAAAAATAAATAAAATGATAATAAGAAGAAAGATTAAAAACACTTTTAAAATTGAAGGGAAAAAAGGAAGACAACAAGCTGTTTCCGCCCGGTTTCGAACCGGGGACCTTTCGCGTGTTAGGCGAACGTGATAACCACTACACTACGGAAACGTGCAGACGTGGGCTTTGCCGTAGTTCTTTGACTGTTGCTGACGAATTCCGCATGACAGTTGGATATTTAGCTCTAACTGCTAAGAGGGCCCCACTACCCACACTGGAGGAGACAACGACGCGCGGCTCTGTGCCCAATCCCACGCCAACAACCCTCAGCTCTGGTGTGGCTCCCTCACTCTCCTATCCGCACTTCTTCCCGAAGCCCAGCACTCCCATAAATTTTGGTAATGTTCTCTGCCCCCGCCCGGCAGTGTGGGATCAAAACAGTCACTGTAAAAAATTTAGCGATAAGTACAGTAAAAACGTGGGCTCGTCCGGGATTTGAACCCGGGACCTCTCGCACCCAAAGCGAGAATCATACCCCTAGACCAACGAGCCAGCTGAACTACTCTTCACTGGAGCAACTCATGATCGTATTGTATGCGGATCATTTCATCACCTAAAAAGTGGATTTTATTTCTAGCAGCCTGGAGACACCTTCAAGGTCTCCGAGTGCTTCAAGCCCAAGCTATCCCTGCTCGTCTCTGCGTCCGCCATCAACTCTCAGCAACTGCTAGCTCCGTATCACTTGTCCCTCTGAGATATGGAATCCTAATGAGCGCCTCCCCGCTAGGGCCCCTCGAGAAGCAACAGGGGCGCCCACCCGTTCTGCAGGCTGGGCGCCCTCCCAGTGTAGCCCAAGTGAGGCGCAAAACCCGAAGCCCAGGGCAGGGTGCACAGGCTGGTGACTCGAGGTCTCCGGGAGAGAACGCTGCGTTCGGAGGGGACGCCGGACGGACTGGGTCAACAAGCCGCGAGAAGCGAAGTGAAACCAGGGGGCGGAGGCTCTTTGTTTTATTAGAATACAAAAAGCAACACATACTTATTTGCAAAACCTTCAGAAAATGTAGGGAAGCCTATGGCAGAAATGACCAATGACCGGCAACGGTGCCCCCCAGGGTGACGGGCCCCCGGGCGTGGCGGCGCTTTCCTCCTCCCTCGCCTCGGACCTGCTCTAGCCCAAGGGCTTTAATTGCACTGGGTCATTCAGTGGTAAAAAAAAAAAAAAAAAAAAAAAACAATGATTCGGATTCCCTGCTGTAAAATTCACAATAATCCACTCAAAGCTGTGTCACAGATTTATTTTTGTGTCACCAGCAGGGAAATTCCCTACGGCGTTATAAAACAGCGTGGGAGACACTGTTTTGTGTAAAAGGTGATACTTTTTGCATTTCTACTCGCGGCGGCCCTGCGAGACCTCTGCGCTGACCGCTCCAGCCGCTTCCCTCTTCCCCTTCCACGCGCGGTCCCCTGGCTTGGTGCTGGTCTCTGGCTCATCCCACGGTAAACGTCTGTTCCGTGAAAGGGCCGTATATGCAAAGGGACCCCACATGCTGAAGGAGCCGGGAAAGCAAAGGAGACAGACAAATTCGGTTTGCTGGGAAACTGTGATTTTTTTTTTTTTTTTTGTATCAATGTGGTGAAAAAGGTAAAGGGTCATTGATTTAGAGGGACTTACGACGGAGCGTAGTCCTGGGCCAGATCTCCGCACCGCAACCGCCCAGACCCGGGGCTTATAAATCTTGGGGAAAAAGTGTACGTGCTCTGGAGGCAACAGCCTATGATGCGTTCAGCGACACCCAGGGCTGCTTTAAGAAGAAAGGCGAAACTTACAGTGAATAGGTGTTTCTACATAGTAATACATCAGCTAGACATTTTGGAGGCCTTCCGGGACTCGGGGTTGGTCGGGCGGATTAGCATTTCAAATAAAGTTGCTCCCGGAGCAGCAGCGCCAAGACTGGACCTGGCAGTCTCGCTGCAGAACCCGTCTTCATTACCATCTCTCCTGTGAGAGGATTTCCAGCAAGCCCTAATGGACCACTGGTTTTATTTTATTATTTATTTCCTAGAACAGATCACCCCTACAGAAAATTACCATTTTACGCATCCTGCCCAACATGTTCCAGCTCTCCCACGTGCACACATGTATCAGCCCTTCTGTATCAAACAAGCCAGCCGGGCACGTCTCACTCACCACTTCCAGCTCCCTGCGCTTTTCCTGCATCTCAATCTGCTGCTCTTGCTGATGGACTTGGAGGAGCATCTATATTATCAATACCGTAGTCCTCAGGGCTGTAATGAATATTCATGCATATGTATTTTCGTTGTTGTGTTTTGTTTTGTTTTTTGAGACAGGGTGTCTTTCTTTCGCCCAGGCTAGAGAGCAGTAACGTCATCATAGCTCACTGCGACCTCAAACTCCTGGGCTCAAGGGATCCTCCTGCCTCAGCCTCCCAAGTAGCTGGGACCACAGGCCTGCACCACCACGCCTCTTGCTTCGGCTGGTCTCCAACTCCTAAATTCAAGTGATCCTCCTGCCTCGCCCTCCCAGAGTGCTGGGATTACAGGCGTAAGCCACGGGGCGCGGATGCATATGTATTTTTGATGTAAAAATATTTCTGAGATAATCATCATTATTTCAAATCAGCACTGTTTGAGACAGCCCTGAATAAGGTGTGCCTATATATTATCTGTAATTATCATGTAGTGATAAAATGTTTAAGTTCAAGCTGGTGTTTAATGAACTGCATTCGGTAATATATAATCAGTTCTCATTAACTAATACAGTTAATGTTCTTTTTTCCATTTTGCCATTTATTTTTCCGATATTTTATTACAAAAATTTTCAAACAGAGAGAAAAGTTGAAAGAACTCTATAGTGAACATCCATACACCTACCATGTGGAATTTACAGTTAACATTTCGCCATATTTGCTTTATCACATATCAATCCATCTATACATCCTTCTATCCATCTTATTTTCTAATGAATTTCAAAGTAACTTACAATATCAGAACATTTCCTCCCCAGACACTTTGGTATGCATACCATTAACTAGAGTTTAACATTTACTTACGCTTCCTTTTTTAAGGCAAAACTTATGTTCAGTGAACTGCAAAAACAGCAAGAGCAATAGTTGATGAGTTTGACAATTGCATACCTGTATAACCCAACCCCTATTAAGTTAAAGAACATTACCATCGTCCCAAAAAGTTACCTTGTATTCCTTCCCAGTTGATCCCAGCCCACACTCCCCTGGAGACAACCACTGTGCTGAGTTTTTTCACCATAGATTAGTTTTGCTTGTTCTAGAACTTCATATAAATGAAATCATAAAATTTTACTCTCGTGTACTTTCTTCACTCAGCATAGTTTTGAGGTTTGGGTATTTTTTTAAAAGATTGTTTCATATTGCACATACAAGAAGTTTGTCATTTTTATTGCTGAATGGTATCAATTGTTTTAGTGTACCATAATTTATTCTCTTGTAGATAAACACCTGGTTTGTTCCGGTCTTTATTTATTATGCATAATATTGTTATAAACATCTAAAAAAATAAAGTAACTCTTGTTACTACATCCCAGGTGAGCTGCCTCCCCCCAGTGTCCATCCCAGCCTAGATAGCTCTCCCTCCCAGCAAGCCTCGCACCCACACCTCCAACACCAGCTGAACAGGGGCGTGAGACTGGGAGCTCTCCTCCGGGCACCCCACCTAGATCCTGCCTGATTAGGCCAGGTGACTTGTGAGTGTACTCAGCCGCCCTTTCTTGGGCGTGGCTATCGCGTCCAGCCTCTGAGTCCCCCTGAGTGCAAGGCCTGAGTCATTCACCAGTTTGTTCAAGTATTGTTAAGGAACACCTGCCGGCATCCCCGACATGCACTCGCGCACACACACGCACACGCACGCACCCTGGGAATCCATGGTTTTAGTCGTGAGGATAGCTATATTTAACTCCCGGTGGTCCCAGCTATCCGACTCCTACAGTTAGGTGACATTTCCAGGGCGGCAGAATGGACGAGTCCGAGGAACCCGGGACACCCAAGTGCCCGAACATGCCCGCGGACTCCTGGCCTATCCGGAGGGAGTCCCTCGGGTCACCCAGAGTCTCACCTTTTGGGAGGAGAGCGGCCCTGCAAGAGAGAGGGAAGCATGTGCCTCCGGGTCTGGGCCGTCCGCACCCTCCCTCCCCCACGCTCCCTACCCACTCCATTCACCCCTCCTCCTGCCTCTACCCAGGTGCCTGCAGTGTTTTTCTCTCCTCTGGTGGCCCGGGATTCTGATTTCGAACCCTGAGCCACTCCGGAGCAGTGCCTATTGTCAGCCGCGGCCCCACGCGAGGCGGCACTCGTTCAGGCTGTCCGAGGCCCCCTTCTGCCAGGGAGAGGGCTCTGCGATCCCGGCCTCCGCCCGGGCCAGGACCGCTCGTGCCCGTGGTGCGGCGAAGGCCGGGCGGGGGCGTCCCGGGACACCCCGCGGCCCTGCCTCTGCCACTGGGCAGAGCCCGGCTGCTCGCCGAGGACTTAGGCTCCTTTGTAGGCCTCACGTCCGCTAACAGCATAAATCTCAGGCAGACGTCAACATACATTAGTTGTGTGATTTTTTTTCTTTAAAAGAAGCCAACGTTTTAAAAAAGACTGAAAGCGAACGTGACAGTTACAGCCTGCAGGCCAGCGTGTCACGAATGTGGAAGTTTGCACTTTTCTTTAACAATTCCACAGAGAAGGCCGGGCGCAGTGGCTCACGCCTTTAATCTTAGCACTCTGGGAGGCCAAGGCGGGAGGATTGCTTGAGGTCAGGGGAGACCAGCCTGAGCAAGAGCTAGACAACTAAAAATATGTAGAAAAAAATCAGCCGGGCATGGTGGCGCATGCCTGTGGTCCCAGCTACTCGGAAGGCTGAGGCGGTAGGATCGCTTGAGCCCAGGAGTTTGAGGTTGCTGTGAGCTAGGCTCACGCCAGGGCACTGTAGCCCAGGCAACAGAGTGCGACTCTGTCTCAAAAAAAAAAAAAAAAAAAAAAAAATATATATATATATATATATATAATAATGATAGTAAGAGTAATAAATAATCAAACAGTGACTATTCTTGTTATGGTGATCTCCCACACTTAATCCGTTATCTTTTGACAAAGGGGATAAATGATTTCAAGTTAACTCCTTTTGACTGTATTATTTTCTGCTTTCTTATTGTGAAAAGTGATAGGTTTTACTTGTGGAGACAGAACTAAAGATAAGAGAACCAGTGACTTAAACTATGCTATTTTTTCTTATAATAGGTTAAATTGACATAAAACTCAGTATGTCAAGCATAAAAACATGAATGTTGGCCGGCGCAGTGGCTCATGCCTGTAATCCTAGCACTCTGGGAGGCTGAGGCAGGTGGATCGCTCAAGGTCAGGAGTTCGAGACCAGCCTGAGCAAGAGTGAGACCCCATCTCTACTAAAAATAGAAAGAAATTATCTGGCCAACTAAAATATATATAGAAAAAATTAGCCGGGCATGGTGGTGCATGCCTGTAGTCCCACCTACTGGGGAGGCTGAGGCAGAAGGATCTCTTGAGCCCAGGAGTTTGAGGTTGCTGTGAGCTAGGCTGATGCCACAGCACTCACTCTAGCCCGGGAAACAGAGTGAGACTCTGTCTCAAAAATAAATAAATCAATAAATAAAAAAATAAAATAAAAATATGAATGTTGTAGAATTTTGTTCTTCACGGAACTTATTAAATCTTGCAAGTATCATTTAGTCTTCTAAAGGATGCAAGTTTGAGCATTTTCAAAACAGAGAAAAGATTAAGGCTGTGTGAGGTTAACTAGGTATCAACTAAGTATTGTTAACAATTTAAAGTATTAAAACTGGTCGGGCGCGCGGTGGCTCACGCCTGTAATCCTAGCACTCTGGGAGGCCGAGGCGGGTGGATTGTTTGAGCTCAGGAGTTTGAGACCAGCCTGAGCAAGAGCGAGACCCCGTCTCTACTTAAAAAAAAATAAATAAATAAAAAATAAAAGAAAAGAAATTATACGGACAGCTAAAAATATAGAGAGAAAAAATTAGCCGGGCATGGTGGCGCATGTCTGTAGTCCCAGCGACTGGGGAGGCTGAGGCAGGAGGATCGCTTAAGTCCAGGAGTTTGAGGTTGCTGTGAGCTAGGCTGACGCCACAGCACTCCAGCACGGGCAACAGAGTGAGACTCTGTCTCAAAATAAATAAATAAATAAATAAATAAATAAATAAAATAAGTAATAATAATTCCACAAAGAAGAGAAGCAAATGTTTGTGACACGGAGGTGTTAGGGATCCCGAGGCCAAGGACGCGCGGCAGCGGCGAGCAGAGCCGAAGACCTCACGACGGGGGGCCCCGAGAGGGGAAGACGGACGCGGGGTGGGGAAGGGGTGCGGCACCCCGTCGTCGCCATCCCGGAGAGAGCGAAAGGACGAAAAGCAGGGCGCGTAGGGCCCGAGTGGGGCGACAAGAGGGGAACGTATAGACCGGCCATGAGTTCGCCGGGAGCGCGAGCAGACGAAGTGAGCGAGCTCCGGGGGGCGGCGGGCGCGCAGGGCCCAGGAACCCGGGGTCCAAAGGGAAGGCCATGGTGGGACTGGCCCTTTAGGAGACAAGGCAATGGTGGGGAAGGAGCCTAGGGCGGCAGACGCCTAAGAGGAGGTAATTCGGCCAGGGTCTGGGGCGCCTGGTAAGGCAGAAATCCAACTTGGCTCGCGTATATTTCGATTTCCTACCTTTTAGGAAAGGGTGAAAAAAAGAACAGAACGTGGGGAAAAAACACGAGCAGGCCCCAGCGAGATTTGAACTCGCGACCCCTGGTTTACAAGACCAGTGCTCTAACCCCTGAGCTATGGAGCCAACTTGAAGGGAAGCTTCTGCGCTTCAGCAGTTGACGCCGCCCTGGAAATGCGCAGCCGCAGATCGCCATATCAGGGAGCTAAACGGCGAAGAGGTGGGACGGATGTTTCTCAGTCTAGCAGCCGCTGCCTGTTCCGTAGCGTCGGTAAGTGTAGGAGACGGTGGCCGGCAGCTAATCCTGGGAGAGCCTTGGGAAGACAATGCGGGCGCTGGGCGCGCGCGCAGGCAGACATAGTCAGGGCAAGGCGGTGCCTGCTATGGGAGGAGCTGAGGCGGGACCCGGGCATTGTGGCGCCGGCGGTGGTCAGGGACGAGCGTAGGATTGAGAGCGAGGTGAGGATGGGGGTCCAGAGGTCAAGGCTATAGAAAGGGATAGGGGAGGAATGTCAATGGGCCTGTCCTGCGGGGAATCCAGGCCTGAGCTGTTAAGGTGGGCCCTGGGGTGGGTGGGTGGTGAGGGAGCAGTGGGGGCATAGAGAGGTAGAGGCTGAGAGGAAGTGTGTGGGAGGACTCGAAAGGTCGAGATGTTTGGAGGTGCTGGGCCAAGAAGGATTGGGCCAAGGTGGGGCAGGGGTGGTGGGGGGTGGCCCCAGCATCACCTATGGGCGAATTAGGAAAAGACAACTCTCAGGACTTGCCTTGACTGTAAGAGCTGGTCTGTCAAGACCCCTAAAAGGCCCACGGGTTGGAGGACAGGGAAAGAGGATAAGGGCCCAGGTGACAGGAGTCCTAGTCTGGCAAAGGACAGAAAGTGGTGGCTTTAGGTGGTGGACCTTTGCCTGGTGCCCAGCCTGCCGTATGGTCCCTGCAAGGTGAAGCAGCCCCTGGCTGCCCTCTAGTCTTGATGCTGAGGGGCCCGTGAGGGTCTGCTGGCAGGGGCCTGGACTCTCATGGCTCTGCAGCTCTCAGGGATCTGGGACTCATGAGTGGAGTAAGAAAGGACCAAGTCAGGCCAGTCACTGTTCTCACAGACCCAGAGGTCTCAGAGAGCTTATGATGCTCCAAGGACAGGAGAGGAGAGTGCACACACACATACTCTTATACCAGCATTGTGATGTACTGCACTGCCCTCTTGACCAGAAAGAACATCTCTTCCCCTACACATGCAATTGTTACAGTGACTATTACCTCTCTTCAGATATATGTGTGTGTGTGTAGTTATTCTGCAAATACACATTTTCTGTTAGACACAAAATTACATTTACAAACACAAAAACTGAAAATTATACACACAGACAGCCACCCCACAGTCCCCATACTTGGCTCTACAGGTAGGCATGGTGCCTCCACCAGACAGCCCACCTTCAGTGTTGCAATACTCAGCACAATTGTTGGATAGTACAAAAGGAATTGTGATATTCAATCAAAAAGCCATATAAGCCAAGTAACACTAGGACTTGATGATAACATTAGGTAATTTAATTAGTGAATGTGTTAGAAATGGGTTTTCCTTGTGGAATCAGTGGAATTCAAATACGTGGATTGGCTACAACATTTTAGAGCTACCTTCCATGTATGAACAGGACATAGGATTCACCCTGTAGAATGCTGCCATAGGCTGGACATTTAAATGGCCCTGTCCCCAGCCCATACGACAGGGTTCTGCTTCCCTGGTGCTATGTCAACTGGATCTGCATTTGGAATAGTGTCATGCTTGACCCACGAGAACCTTGTATGCGCAGTCAGTTTGAAGCATCTCAGGGACAGACCACCGATGCTCCATGACATCTGCAGACAGGACTATTTGACTGTCATTGTCCCTGCATGCCAACACATCTGCCTAAACAACCTATGCACAACAAAATGAGGTCTGAGACTGGTATTCATCTATCCTGGTAGCCAGGTAGTGGGCAAGGAAACCTGTGGCCCTCACCTAAATATGGGGTGGTTAACATTTAACAACAACAGCAAATCAATAATAGGGTATGACCAAACTGACCTACCTCTGTTTGCAACACTTAAATCTTATACATGTGCTCATAAATGCCCTCTCCAAAATTCACACTCCCTGTACCCCACTTCCCTGAGAAATCTGAGATACGAATACACATGCACACGCTCCTCCCACCCATAGACACACATGCTGGCTCACTCTGGCAGAAACCCTTGCTCATACTTACGCTCCTGTACTCAGACCCAGGGAGTCAAGAATGAGCCAAGCTGCCCCTAAAGATAATCCCACAGTGTGTATTTCCATCTCCCCATACCCCTTCCAGGGGAGCACGGAGCAGGGAACAGCCCACTGCCACCCTCCCAGAAGCTCAGCCATCCAGAAGCTGGGGAACAATTAGCCAAGGAGAAAGGAGGCAGCCACCCCCCCCCCCCCAGGGCATGGGCTGAGCAGGCCTTGGCGCGGGCATGCTCTACTATTGGCATACATTTGCCAAGTTCCAGAAAGGATCTGTCAGGGGTATACTTGTGCTCTGTGCATTTCTATGCTGGTGCTGGTTGCATCTGTAAAATTATAAATACCAACTTTTGCTTCAAAGTTCCAGAAGCTTTAATCTCAAGGAAGGCTGTACTTTGGAAATGGAGGGTTAGGTATCTGTGAGAACATGTGTCACTGGGGTCAGGATGCACATAGCACTCTGTATCATCAGACTAAGGCATGTTGGAAAGTAGCAATGCCTACATGCTGTTGTCCTGGGCTTTTCCCTCACATATGCATTGAGAGACTCCTCCCAGTTCTGGCTCAGACTCTCCTATGAGCTGGGAGCACCTTGCTCCTCCCTGAGTAGACGACTTTATCAGGCCAGCTGGATCCAGAGGTCCAGTGGCCTCTCTTAAGGCAGAGCTGGCAGCTATCAAGAAGGCAAAGCAGAAGTGATGATGAAACTGGCTGTCTCAGGCCCAAACTTGCCCTTGAGGGCAGCATAGGATCGATTTGATATCATTGCATGGAACCAGAGGCCCTCCTGAGTCAGGGCAGTGAGCCGCTGTGATAGGAAGCACCCCCGGCAAGAGCTGGGTTCCTGTCCTCCACCGCCTCCACATCCTCAGGGCTCTGGCCAAATCCACATGCTGCCCACAGGGAGGGGACAGCTCCCAAGCATCCAAGGCCTCCTTTCCCTACTCAGTTGGCCACAGTTCCTTGCTGTCATGACTCCAGGGTTGTGTCTGTAGCAACCCCTGGGCAGCCTGGGGCAAGAGTGTGGAGGGCAGACCCAAGACAGACTGACCAGGTGGCTCTGCCAGAGGGTGACGACCCTTCCCACAGGCAGACAGGAGAGGAGGAACTCCCCCAGTAGTGCCCCTCAAGGCCAGATTCGCAAGTAGGTGCCAGTGGAGCAGACAGAGAAAAGCGGGAACACACGCTCCTGGAAGTTGACGCGGAAGGTGTAGAGGTGGCGCATGTCCTCCACGGCATAGAAGGACACAGCTCCCACCTCCAGGTCCAGGGCCACCCGCACACGCGACAGGTGCCCACAGCTGAGGGGTGTCCGCTCAGGGCTGGTCACAGCCCAGTACTGGCCACTGTTGAGCTGCAGAGCCCAGACACCCTCCTCGGGGGTGAAGGGCGTGAGGCCCTTGCGTCGCACGCTCTCGCGGGCCACACCGAAGGCCCAGCCGTCCTTGGAGCCCACTTCCACTTCCCAGTGGTGCCGGCCAGAGGAGAAGCCGCAGGACGCCAGGACGCGGGTGTTGGTATCAAAGCGGCGGGGGTGGCTGGGCAGGTCCTGGGCCCGCTGGCCGAGGCGCACACTCTTCAGATCAAGAGAGAGGATCAGGCGCGGGTTGGCCGTGTCGGGGTCCAAGGTGAGCTCCACTGCCGGCAGAGACAGAGGGACAGGAGTCCCCATGCAGGGCCCTGGCAATGCCCCTCCTCACAGGGCCACGCCCCCTTCTGGTGCAGCAAACCTGCCTCCCCTCCCTACGGCATCTCGTGCCAATGCCCAATCCATCCCCACTCTGTGCCTCCCAGGTACTTTGTTTTCTCATTCAATAAGCACTTACTGAAATCAAACAAATGCAATGTATGGGCCTGATTTGGATCCCAATTCAAACAGATCAACGAATTCAATTTAATAGACAATTGAGGAAATTCAAATACTAGATGTTGGGAAAAACCATTAATTTTTCTAGGTGTGATGATGGCTTTGTGGTTACATTTTTTAAAAGTCTATCTCTTTAGAGATAACATAATGAGATATTTATGGAAATGATATGTTATTATCTATGATTTGCTTTAAAATAATACAGTGGGAAGAAGTGGGTAATGGCATCTATGAAAAATATGGGCCACAAATTGATCACTGCTAAAGGTGTGTGATGAGTACAAAACATTCATTGTGCTCTTCTGTCTACTTTTGAGTATGTTCGAAAATTTCCATAATAAAAATTTAAAATATGTGTACTTATCGTGAGCACTACTATGTTTCTGGCACTGTTGTGGGCCCTGGGAATACCACATAGAACAAGACAGGCTAGTACCTGTAGCATCCTTCTGGCCAGAGAGAGAGGCAGTAAATAACAGACATAGACAATAAGAGGGGCCAGAGGAGCAGCTGCAATTTCTGGAGTGGCCAGGGAGGACCCTCACTGAGAAGGGCACTGAGCAGAGACACAAAGGAGGTGAGGAAGCTACATGGCTATCTGGGGGAAGCATGTTCCAGGCTGAGGGGCACACAGTGCAGTGCAAAGGCCATGAGGTGGATGTGTGCTTGGTGTATTCTAGGAGCAGCATGGAGGGTGTGTATCAGCACAGAGTAAGCCGGGGGCGGTAGGAGGAGGAGTGTGCAGTGAGGCCAGATCCCTAGGGGCCTTGAAGGCCACTGTGAGGACTCTGGCATTTACTGAGTGAGAGGGGCCACCATGGGGCTCTGAGCACAAGAGGGGCATGGTCTCACTCTGTTGGTTTATGTAGACTCTGACTTGGCTTGGTCCTTGGCATCAGGAATATGTGCCCTTCCCTCCTCTCCCCTCCTTTCCATTCCCCTAAGTG